>NW_022196893.1:32432881-32433586 GCF_008632895.1 Mastomys coucha
GGAGAGGTCACCCACAGAGGGCTCACTCATGGCGGGCATGGAGAGGTCACCCACAGAGGGCTCACTCACGTCCTTGTGGGTAGTGTGGTTCAGCACACGGGAAGGCTGACTTAGACTTAATTCTAAGCTGCCTTTTTATACCACAAGTTCCAAATTTTGAATTTCATAAAAAGTGAATTTGCCATTTGCTGCACTGAAAGATCTTTTTTGTAATGTTTCGGAGGGTCACAGGGTGCACAGGGCGCACAGGGCACACAGGGTGTACAGGGTCACAGGGTGCACAGGGCGCACAGGGCGCACAGGGCACACAGGGCATACAAGGCACACAGGGCACACAGGGCACACAGGGTCACAGGGCACACAGGGCACACAGGGCGTACAGGGCACACAGGGCGCACAGGACACACAGGGCGCACAGGACACACAGGGCGCACAGGACACACAGGGCGTACAGGACACACAGGGCGCACAGGGCGCACAGGACACACAGGGCGTACAGGACACACAGGGCGTACAGGGCGCACAGGGCGCACAGGGTGCACAGGGCATACAGGGCACACAGGGCGCACAGGACGCACAGGGCGCACAGGACACACGGGGCGCACAGGGTGCACAGGACGCACAGGGCACACAGGGCGCACAGGACACACAGGGCGTACAGGACACACAGGGCATACAGGGCGCACAGGGCATACAGGGCGCACA
>NW_022196893.1:32433597-32434503 GCF_008632895.1 Mastomys coucha
CAGGACACACGGGGCGCACAGGGCACACAGGGCACACAGGGTGCACAGGACACACAGGGCGCACAGGGCGCACAGGGTGCACAGGGCACACAGGGCACACAGGGCACACAGGGCGCACAGAGCACACAGGGCACACCTTTGATACCAGCGCTCAGGAGGCAGACAGGCGCTCCATAGTTCCAGGCCATCCAGGATTACACAGCGAGACCCTGTCTGGTGTGACGGCCCTCTTGTCCCCTCCCTTGCTTTCTCTCCACTTCCTGCCCTGAAAGCCTGTAGTCAGACAGTCCTGCCTCATGACTTGGCCTGGGACCGCTGAAACTGGCAGCTGTCTCTGACTGGGGTAACTGCCCCAGGAGTGCTCCCTGTGGGAGTCCTCGCCACCAAGCTGACCTCTGGGGGAAAATGAGGTCTTTCCTGGTCTCAGTGGCGCTCAGGGTAACTGCCCCAGGAGTGCTCCCTGTAGGAGTCCTCACCACCAAGCTGACCTCTGGGGTAAATGAGGTCTTTCCTGGTCTCAGTGGCGCTCAGGGTAACTGCCCCAGGAGTGCTCCCTGTGGGAGTCCTCGCCACCAAGCTGACCTCTGGGGGTAAATGAGGTCTTTCCTGGTTTCAGTGGCGCTCAGCCGCTAGGCTGCACCTCTGGAGCTGGTTGTAATTGTTCTCTCTCTGCATTTTCTCTCTACTTTGGAGGTCAGGACATCTTCATGACAGAGGAACAGAAGAAGTACTACAACGCCATGAAGAAGCTGGGCTCCAAGAAGCCACAGAAGCCCATCCCCCGACCCCTGGTAGGTACCCTGGGCAGGCTAATGGAAGGCATGCTATATATCTGTTTGGAAAGAACACACTAGGGGTACTACAAAGGGAGAAGTGACTGCCTGCCTGGTGCTGCCTGGTGCTGCC
>NW_022196893.1:32434868-32471954 GCF_008632895.1 Mastomys coucha
TGCCTGGTGCTGCCTGGTGCTGCCTGCCCTGGTGAGCCTGCCTGGTGTGCCTGCCTGGTGTGCCTGCCTGGTGTGCCTGCCTGGTGCTGCCTGCTGGTCCTCTCCTAGATGCCCAGTCTAAAAGCTTAGCAAGAGCTCAGCAGCCAGGATTAGGAGTCAAGCGGGTTTGCATTAGTGCTTGGCCTGTGCCCGAAGCCCTCCAGTGAGACAGTACACTGCCAGAGATGAGCGAAGGAAAGTGATCCCTCCTCTACCTGTTCAAGGCAGGATTTGGTAGCCAGGCATGGTGGCACCAAGGCAGGACTGTCTCAAGGTTAGAGGCCAGCCTGAGCTACATAGTGACATCACCTTTCAAACAACAAGAGCATTTAAGTTTGGTCAATATTTTCACAGCTGTTGTGCCCTAAAACATGGTGGCAGTAAGGGTGTGGCAGCAGGGTGCTTACATCCCTTAATCAGGAAGCAGAGGGGAGGTAGTGAGAGCTGCCGCCTCCTCCTTATTCCCTCTGGACCCCACCAGTGGGACCATGCTTATTAATCTTCTGGATGTTCTTCAATCCAGTCAACTATCACACAGGAACTTTCAGAGAGAGCATGCTGTTCCCTTCCTGTTCAGGCTTTCCACCTTGTGCTAGAAATGAAAAGTGAGCAGTTTCCCGTTTCCCAAGCTCCATGCACACCTGCGTTTGGAAGCCACGCTACCGTATAAAGTCATGGGACTGCCAGTCGGTGGGGACACACACCTTTAATCCCAGCATTCCGGAGGCAGAGACAGGTGGACCTCTGAAGTTCAAGACCAGCCTGGTCTACAGAGTGAGTTCCAGGACAGCCAGGGATACACAGAGAAACCCTGTCTCAAAAAACAACAATAAAAGCACCAAGGAGCCTGCCTGGGTGGGTCACCAGCTCACAAACACCCGCAGCTCCAGCTGCAGGGGATCCAGTGCCACATTCTCCCCTGCGGGTACCTCATGTGCACATACCTTACACATTACTAAATGTAAATAAATCTTTTGGGATGGGGTAGGTTCGAGACAGGGTTTCTTTGTGTAGCCCTGGCTGTCCTGGAACTCACTCTGTAGACCAGGCTGGCCCTGAACTTAGAGATCCACTTGCCTCTGCATCCCAAGTGCTGGGATTAAATGCATGTGCCACCACTGCCCAGCCATAAATCTTTAAAACATGTTATATATAAATATTACAAATGCTTGCATATACACACACACGTATATGCCAGTCATCCCAGCACTCAAGAGGCTGAGGGAGGACAGCTGTGAGTTCCAGGCCAGCGTGGGCCACACAGTTGAGTTGCAGGCCAGCCTGACTATGGAGGGAGACCCTGCCTCAAACTGACAGACGATGTTTAGAGGCTGGGAGGGAGGCAAGGATGACCACCCCACCTTCTCACTTGAAAACCGTGAGAAGGAAGGAGCTGGGTGAGGTTGTCAGGAGGCGCATGGTGAGTCCAGTGTGAGTGCAGAGCCACAGTTCCCCTAGTCTCTGGAGTAAAGCGGCCACTAGGGCTGGGACAGCATCGGGACAGGGAGAAAGCCCCCAGGCGTGGTGATGTCAGCTCAGGTCAGCAGAACAGTACTTGAGGACACTGGGGCCAGCTATCCTGAAGTGGACTCTGTGGGCACTCCAGGCAGATGCTGGCTGGTACTGTAGCTGAGAAGGCAGCAAGGAGCGGGGTAACCAGGAGCGGGGCCATGGCTGTGGGTCTGAAGGCTTCTGCGAATGTGTTTTTGTCTCTCCTCTACAGAACAAAATCCAAGGGATTGTCTTTGACTTCGTCACGCAACAAGCCTTCGACATTGTGATCATGATGCTCATCTGCCTTAACATGGTGACAATGATGGTGGAGACAGATACTCAGAGCAAGCAGATGGAGAACATTCTTTACTGGATTAATCTGGTCTTCGTCATCTTCTTCACCTGCGAGTGTGTGCTCAAAATGTTTGCCTTGAGACACTACTATTTCACCATCGGCTGGAACATCTTTGACTTTGTGGTGGTCATCCTCTCCATTGTGGGTGAGTGGGTGGGGCCACAGGAAGCGGGATGAGTGGGCGGGACCAGAGGACCCCAGCTGTGAGGACCAGATTTCTGAGAGCAGTGACTAGCTCAGGGTGGGCTGGTACCTCTCTTATCCCTCCTCTGCGTGCACCTCAACCTCCCACACAGGCCGCGTGGCTATTCTATTCCTACTGAGTGCTCCCAGCACTCTTGGGTGCAAATCCTGCAGTTCAGGAGCAAGAGATAAAATCTGATTTGCTTTCAAGGGATTTAAAGTCTACCAGGAAAAGTTAAAGAAACTTGTTTTTTCAATGTGGCAATAGCCTGGGAGATGGCTCAGCTGGTAAAAATGTTTTGCTGAGTGTCTTAGTCAGGGTTACTACCGCTGTGATGAAATACCATGACCAGAAGCAACTTGGGGAGGAGAGGGGTTTTTCATTCATGGTTCATCAAAGGCAGTGAGGACAGGAACTCAAGCAGGGCAGGGACCTGGAGACAGGAGCTGATGCAGAGGCCATGGAGGGGTGCTGTTCCCTGGCTTGCTCATTATGGCTTGCTCAGCCTACTTCCCTATAGATCTCAGGATCGCCAGCCTGGGATGGCCCCTCTCACAAAGGGTTGGGCCCACCTCCATTCACTAATGGCTTGTCTACAGCCTGCTCCTATGGAGACACACTCTCAGTTGAGGCTCCCTCTTTTCCAGCTTAGGTCAAGTTGGCATAAGCTAGCCAGTACACTGTACAAGCATGAGGACCTGAGTTTGATCCCCAAAGAACCCACGTTCTGGGCATGGTGCACACACTTATAATCCCTTCACTGGGGAGGCAGACACAGTGAAGAGCCCTTGGGCTCACTGGCTAACCAATGTAGCCTAATTGATGGGTTCCAGGCCAGTGAGAGACCCTATCTCAAAAAACAAGATGGATAATGCCCAAGAAATGACATCCAAGGTTGACCTCTGACCTTGACATGTAAGTACATACACACATGCACACACACATGTGATGAGAACGAGAGTGGGTGGAGATTGTTAAGGTGAACAGTAGTACCTGGGGCAGTGGTCACAGGTGCTGGCTACTGGCACAGCACTGGAAAGTTCTCCCCAAGTCGTCTCAGTGGGGCCTCACAATGGCACCAGAACGGAGTTATCTTATTATCTTCACTGCATGGGTTGTTTACCTGGGAGGTAAAAGAAGCAGAACTCAGATTAGCCCCACACAGAGCTCAGGTTAGCTCCAAAGTTCCTACTTTCTTCAACCTAAAAACATGGCAGGTTGGAGTTCTGGCAGGTGAGGAGAGAAGTGTGAGCCTCTTGGCTGTCCTTGGGGCACGCCATCACCTCTTGGAACAGCATCTTAAGTGCTGTGTACATGCCTTGGTTCCAGGTAGGTATGACTGGCTTCTGATACCACAAAAGAGTGCTAAAAACAAACAAACAAACAAACCCAGGCAGCTAGTCCAGAGCATAGCTGCCTGTGTCTGAGGTTGGCGATTTTAAACACAAGGCAGATGACCCCCCCTTTGCCAATATCACCCTGTAAGGACAAAGCATGTTGGCATGTGGCACACTGAGTCTTAGGGCATTTTCCCAAGAATCCCTAAGCTAGAGTATCTGAGGTGAGTCTGTGCAAGGACTTGGCTTTTCTGAGTCACTGCCTACATTCCCTTCTGAAGTCGCCTCATGCGGCTGTGTTCCCACTCCGTCCATTTCTTCTTTCATTTTCTCTCTCTCTCTTTCTCTCTTTCTTTTTTCTCTCTCTCTTTCTTTCTTCCTTCCTTTCTTTCTATTTCTTCTTTCTTTCTTTTTTTTTTTTAACTTACGTCAGGGCACAGTGCTGCACACCCTTTAATCCCCTTCACTGGGGTTAAAGAAGCAGGTGGATCTCTGTAAATTCAAGGCCAGCCTGGTCTACATAGCAAGTTCCAGAACAGCCAGGGCTACATAATAAGACCCTGTCTCAAACAAACAAAAAAGACTTATTTATGTGTGACTGTCTTGCCTGCATATGTATATGCAAGGAGTGGTCCTTGCCTGGCTTTTTTTTCGTGTGTTTTGCCTAGAGGTAGGAGTGTGTGTGTGTGTGTGTGTGTGTGTGTGTGTGTATACCACGTGTTTGACAGGTATCCACAGAGGTGTTGAATTCTCCAGAACTGGAATTGCAGACAGTTGTGAGCCACCATGTGGTTGCTAGGAATTGAACCCAGATTCTCTAGAAGAGCAGTTAAGAGCAGTTAGTGCTCTTAACCACTGAGCCACCTCGCTAACCCCAATTTTTTATTTTATTATTTTGTGTGTGGGTATTTTGTGTGCATGTGTAGCTGCACACCATGTGCATGCAGTGCCCTGGAGGCCAGCAGTTATTGGAGCCCCTGTAACTGGAGTCATGGGTGGCTGTGCACTACCATGGGTATGCTAGGATTGGAACCTGGGTCTTCTGCATGAACGGCAAGGGCTCTTAACCACTGCACTATCTCTCCAACCCTTCTCTTCTGGCTTCAAACCTTCATGGGAGAGATTCTTGAGCTCTGAAGCTCTTCAGCTCAATACACTTCCCTGTTAAAAGCTTCATTCATGTGAGTGGGTGTTCATCTTGTCTCCTTGGGCCTTAGAAGGCAGAAAGTAACGCTGATGTAGAGAGAGAAAAGCTCTAGCTCTCGCTTCTGGCCTTTCCATCCTCTCTTCCTCCCATGGCCTTCCCCTGCCACTCACTCCTTAGTTTTAAGACAAGTGATCTGTGTAAGCTGAGTCATAGGAGTGGAAAGAGAAAGGGGAGCCAGATGTCCCCTCCACCAGACGTCCACTTCTCCTCTACTTTTGCCTCCAAACCCAGCTGGCACACTCCCTGCTTTGAAACTGCCTTCTGATTCACACTTTTCAGCTCAAAATCTTGGGGCACCAAGCAGAAGTCAACCCTGGGCACCACAAGGCAGGCAGCCCACTTTAGTCTCCAAGGCGAGCTCTTTCGTGAGGATGGGGGACCAGAAACAAAGAGTGAGTTCTCAGAGCACCCAAACAAAGAGTGAGTTCTCAGAGCACCCGCAGAATAACTAGGATGTGAGGTCAAAGGGTGGTGTGTCACAGGGGGAGTATCTCACTCCCTGTTTGTAGATTTAGAGACCTGGTGGTATTGCAGAGAACGTTTGAAAGCTGACTATGCACACAGTGAAAAAGTGGACCCTTGAATAGGAAAACCAAGAGCTGCTTTGTTTTAGCCATAGGAAGAGATAATGTAAAAGCCATTTTCATCCAAGGAACCAGTCTTGCAGACAAAACCAATTAACATCTTAAATACAGGGATACAGAAAGATAGCCCTGTACCACTTCCTAAACGTAGAGGACACCTTGTTGTTAATGAGTTCACACATAGTAAAACTAGAAAAACACTAGAACCACTGAGGCCTGGGGATGCCTCTAGGGTCATGTGCTGGCCGTGGACAAGCCTGCTAACGGTCATGTGCTGGCCGCGGACAAGCCTGCTAACGGTCATGTGCTGGCCGCGGACAAGCCTGCTAGCTGAGCACAGAGTCTCTGCACCACTGTGTTTTTCTGTGTTTGGAATGTGTCATTGTTTCATTATAGGGTTGAGCACATTCTCCACGCCCGCTGAACTGCACCTCACAGTGCCCGGTAAGAGGAGGGAAGGGTGTGTCTGACCTCAGTGATCACACCCTCTGTTCCTCTCTCAGGGATGTTCCTGGCTGATATCATTGAGAAGTACTTCGTCTCACCAACCCTATTCCGTGTCATCCGATTGGCCCGCATCGGGCGCATCTTGCGACTGATCAAGGGCGCCAAAGGGATCCGTACCCTGCTCTTTGCCTTAATGATGTCTCTGCCCGCCCTGTTCAACATCGGCCTCCTGCTCTTCCTGGTCATGTTCATCTTCTCCATCTTTGGGATGTCCAACTTCGCATACGTGAAGCACGAGGCCGGCATTGATGACATGTTCAACTTCGAGACGTTTGGCAACAGCATGATCTGCCTGTTCCAAATCACAACCTCTGCTGGGTGGGACGGCCTACTGCTGCCCATCCTGAACCGCCCCCCCGACTGCAGCTTAGACAAGGAGCACCCAGGAAGTGGCTTCAAGGGGGACTGTGGGAACCCCTCAGTGGGCATCTTCTTCTTCGTCAGCTACATCATCATCTCCTTCCTCATCGTGGTGAACATGTACATCGCCATCATCCTGGAGAACTTCAGTGTGGCCACGGAGGAGAGTGCCGATCCTCTGAGCGAGGACGACTTCGAGACTTTCTATGAGATCTGGGAGAAGTTCGACCCCGACGCCACCCAGTTCATTGAGTACTGTAAGCTGGCCGACTTTGCCGACGCCCTGGAGCATCCGCTCCGAGTACCCAAGCCCAATACCATCGAGCTCATTGCCATGGACCTGCCCATGGTGAGCGGAGATCGCATCCACTGCTTGGACATCCTTTTTGCCTTCACCAAGCGAGTCCTGGGAGACAGTGGGGAATTGGACATCCTGCGGCAGCAGATGGAAGAGCGGTTCGTGGCATCCAATCCTTCCAAAGTGTCTTACGAGCCTATCACAACCACTCTGAGGCGCAAGCAGGAGGAGGTGTCTGCAGTGGTCCTGCAGCGTGCCTACAGGGGACACTTGGCTAGGCGCGGCTTCATCTGCAGAAAGATCACTTCCAACAAGCTGGAGAATGGAGGCACGCACCGGGAGAAGAAGGAGAGCACCCCGTCCACGGCCTCCCTCCCCTCTTACGACAGCGTAACAAAGCCTGACAAGGAGAAGCAGCAGCGTGTGGGGGAAGGCAGAAGGGAGAGAGCCAAGAGGCAAAAAGAGGTCAGGGAGTCCAAGTGCTAGAGGAGGGACAAGGGAAGCTTACGCTGGCTGATCACAGGCAAGGGAAAGCTTGTTTACAAACTTCCAAATCTCACGGATACAGAGCAGCTGCGGAGATGCTGTACCGGAAGACCTATACCAAACATAGTCTGCTTACATGTGACATGGTTGCCTCCTGAGCAGTGACCTGCTGGGGACAAAGGACCCTGCTCCCTGGACTCACAGATTTTCTATCGCTTGGGCAGACGTTACTGCATGCTCCACACTTGGTCAATGCAACTTAGGAGTAAACTAACAGGATACAAACAGAGGCGGCTGCCAGGACCAGCAGATCGCCACTGCAGCCAAATGGATTCTATTTTTTCATTTTGTTGATTCTCAGAAGCAGAAAGCATCACTTTAAAAGTTTGTTTGTTCTTGCAAACAATATTTGCATTCTTACATTAGTTAAGCTAAGCAGCAAAAAGAAACACACACACACACACATACAGACACACAAAGACACACACACACACACACATTCAGCCTATGTCACTAATCGTCTTTCTTTAACATAACTGCATCTTCTCCACACGGGTGGCGCGTGGTTTGGAGACGGTGGGGGAAACAATCAGGGTTTCAGGCTGAGGAGGACTTGCTCAGGCCAGTTCCAAATATTGTGCTCGTTCAATGCGTAGAAACGACTTGCATGATGGCATGCTGTGTTCAGAAGTCATGCATGAGATCCATACACCACAAGACACTAGTGATCCTGTCCCCCGCATTGGCTCGGCCTTCGGACAGGACCCAGCCCTGCACCGTTCACTGTATTTGGAGGAATGGTAGGAGTTCCACACCGGCTGTAGTCCTCTCAGTGTTCAGACACCTCTGGGTAGGGAGACATAATTAACCAATTGACCACCACCAACAAAAAGAACCCAACCAAACAAGCAGATGGATCCGCTGCGTGTACACGTTTGACAGACATCTCTAACATACAGCCATTGTCACACATTTTGCTGCTCTGTTCAATTCATGGGGAGACTCTGGCCCCGAATGGCTTGTACTATTAATGTCACTGTAAAACCAAATCCTAGGGCTAAAAAAAAAATAATAATACTAATAGAAAAAGAGTTCATTTGTATCTTGCAATATCCTGATGATTGCTCAGCCTTCATACTGGAGAACTGACACCTGGGGTAGAGATAAAAATGCTATTTATTGTAGCATGTTACCTCTAGGGGGCCTTTGGGGGACTTACAGAGCCTTGTGGGGGGGTTGGGGTGCTTACTGCATTCAGTGTCATGTCTGTCTGCTTTTCTCCAGGCTCAGGTAGATATTGGAAAGGGGTTCAGACATTCTGAACTGCCCTGTCCTACAGAGGGGTTGTCCCAGCTCCTGGCTGCATGGTTCTTCCAGCTTCTGCCATATCCCTCCAGCCGGCAGGGCTCCCCTTCCCAGCTGCTCAGGGCTGGCCAGGACAGCAGTGTTGTCTGGGATATGGCTGTGGGCTCTTCCATTTGAGATTAGAATAACCGTCTCTAACAGGACCTGATGGCGAGATGGAACTGCCTCTGGATGGAGCCCACTTGCTCTTGTTGCTACGATGGCTTTTGTGGGAAAGGAACTCAGTAGTAATTCTTTAGGGTGTTGCAGCTTCCCCCGGCCTTTCCTTTCAGCCCGCCTTGCTTTCAGCTTAGTGGCCTGGCCACTGTTGTTGGGGGATGGCTTCCAGAGGGGCGTCGTATCTTCCATTCCATCCCCCCGCTTTACAGAAGGCAGTTGCAGTTCTTAGTCCAGGGTGTCTCAAAGCCAAGACGCTGCACTTGGATGCCAGAAAGTCTCTGTGAACCAAATCAACACAAACCTTCCTGAGCATAGCGTAGAGGGAGGCAAGCAGCCCGTCAGTAGACACATCAGATGCACCAGTCTGCCTTGCAGTCTGCCTTGCAGTAGAAGCACTTGGGATGTAACCTCACAATCCACCTGACTAGTTTTGCATAGAACAAACCACAGCCAGTCAGTGAGCAGAGCTTTCTGTCTTCAGGACCGGTAGACACTGTCCAGCTCTCCCAGCCCAGGGAGTGTGTGCATGTCACCGCAGCCAGGGCAAGTCTAGAGCGCCACCTGCAGGCAACATCGCAAACAGCACAAAACAGGAGCTGACCTGTGGTTATTCTTTTTAAGAGAATTATAAATACTGTAATATATAATTTTATTTTATTGGCATGCCTTTTTGTAAATACAAATTACTAACTTATTAAATAGGAAATGGCTTCTGGCTTATGCCATTGTCATGGTTATTTTTATTTTTTATACTTTCCTTTCTTCTTAGAACTTAGAAGCTGTCAGCCAATGTATACCCCTAACCAGACAGACAGACAAAAAATTTTTTATTGCTAATGGTCTTTTCCAAAACAACAAAAAATATATATATTTTTGTTCCAATGTGCAATAAATTCTAACCACTTCTATGCAAGATTTGGCTAAACTCAATCATTGTTCTTAGATCTTGAGATGGGCAACAGCTATCTGATCCTGCTAGGAACACTAAGCGCCATGCTAATAACGTTAAGCTATTAGATCTGACCGTCCTCCCCCAGCTCCTGACCCAGCCCAGCAGGCTGTGCCTCACTCAGTTTCTCACACCCTCCAACAGCCTCGCAGGCAAGAAGCCACCTCCAACTCCGCTTGCTCTAACTCACTCCGATTAGACCTCTCCCAGCAATGCCCCTCACCCTCCATCCCTCCACCCGGCCACTCCCTGCCCGCCTCACTCTCTCTCCATCCTGCTCCATGCTCCTTTCTTGTGAACCACACCATCACCAGCACTTCACACCCGCAGTTAACAGGCATTGAACCTTAAAGAATCAGCTATGGCAGTTTTTGGTTGGTTTGGTTTTGTTTTGCGTCCTCATTGCGTGAGCAAGTGGCAGCGCTTTGCCAAATATTCATGAAGCTTGTCAAAGAGCAGCAGCAGCCAGTACTACTGCACATATATATATAGATATATAAATATAATATAAATATTTATTTTTTGTAGCCGGGTCCTTGGTGCAGTATTTATATTCCACGATCCTCCTTTAAAAATAATAATAAAAAAAGGACAAAAAAGCAAAAAGTCATGTGATGCTGTTCATTTAAAAGTGCAGAGCCAAAGTCCACCCCAGCAGTAGTTGCCATGACGACTGGTTGTGTGAAAACACCCCCGTCTTCCTTAACTTCCCTGTGGCTTAGGGTGAGAGGCTGGGAGTCACAGGTCAGAAGGTGGGGGCAGGAGAACCTTCCTAAGTCCAAGTGGTCTGCTCTCACAGGCTGGAAATGAGCCACTTGGACATCTGAAGCTGCGGGCAGAAAGATAATCTCCCCATCAGGGCCCCTGGAGCTACTACATAGAGTGAGTGCCCAAAGGGCTTCTCTCATTTTATCACCACAACCTACGTAAACTGTAAAAGACCAATAGTGTGTTAGTGAGCGCACAGAGCCCAAGGCTGCTCTAAACGACACGTGATCTTTAGAAAAGTAAATCACTATGAGCCAAGAGGAAAATAAAAACGGCCCCATTTACCATACAGGGGAAGCCTGTCTTGCTGTGTGTCTGCATTTGACTTTCCAGTTCTTGAGTTCTGGAAGGTGTCTGGGAGCTGGGGACCCTGGAGCTTTGGGGAAGGAGAAGGCGAACTAGAGCCTCCCAATTCTACGTAGGTACTGAAGGGAAAAGCCAGGTCCTGACCCCCCAGGTCCCTGCTTGCTGATTGCATGTGTCATTGCCCCTTAGGCTGGGCCCCTCCCTCACTGGTCCCACCCAGCAGAGCCCCCAGAGATGACTTCAACCAACCCAGCTGGTCTGGCCTTACTTCTGCCTTGTTCATGGACATGATTTAAGAAAGGAAAAAAACCTCTCCCCACGCCCCAAGGCTAGTGCAAGCACGCTGCCCGGCAGCTTCCCTCCACCAGCTGGGCCCTTCCTTCCATCCACCCCCACTGGCAGACTGGGGCTATCCCTTTCACATTTGTGCAGGGGAGGGGGCACCCCTCGGGGACATCCCTCTCCGGGCCATGTCTCCTGGTCTAGGAACACTCAGGCGGATCTTGAAGTGCTCACTCTAGTCTACTCTAGTAGCTGAACTGGAGAGTCGGCTGGTAGGTCAGTCCTTGTCCTTGTCCCTCAGCCCCAGCCTCCAGGCCTTCTGTGGAGGTGACATTGCCATGGGTCAGGACTTGGTGGCCTGAGTCCTGGGCATCTTCTGAAACGATGCCTCTTTCTTTTCTCAGATGTTGCCCAAAGTTTTGCAAAAAGCTTCGTTCATTTTCAGGTACTCCCCCGCCCCCTAAAGAATTCGCTGCCGTCAGTCAGCCAGGGGGGTCAGGAGACGAGGAAGTCTGGGTTCAGAGGTCAGGACTTGCACTCCAGCCTGTGCTTCTTGCCTCTTCTCGAGACTGCCAAGATTTCCTCCATTAAAACACTCCTGAGGCACCCCTGCCCCTGACCCCACTGCTGTTTGCTGTACATAGAGGCTAAGTGGGGTGAAGTGGGCAGGTGTGTACATGTATGTGTGTGTGTGTGTGAAGAATGTACATAGGTAAAGGGGAGCGTGGTCCAGTGGTTCCAGAAGAGGGATAGAACTGTGTTCCATCCCTAGCTTGACCACTGACTCGCTGTGTGGCCTTGGGCAAGTCACTTAACCTCTCTGTGCCTCAGTTTCCCCATCTGTAAAATGGGGGTAATAATACTGACCTACCTCACAGGGGTGTTGTGAGGCTTTAACTAGATGTTTTGTAAAGCGTTCTGAGATACAGAGACTAAGGCGCCAGGGAAGGGCAAAGTATTCTTTGGACTTAGGAAGAGGAGTTAGCACCATAAACGCTGCTATTCTGAGAGCCATTTTAAACTGCACTGCTCCACCCCCCCGCTTCTCATCACCAGGACAGCAGGTCGAGAAATGTCTTTCCTTGCACTTGCTTCTGGGGTTTGTGATTCTTCTGATTTTTCCCCTTGCTGTATCCCCTTCCTTACCCCTCCACTCGTTCCCTGTTCTGTTTATGCGGAAATGGCAGAAATGCTTGAGAAATGAGAATGTGTAAGTGGATTGGAAGTTTATAGTCTGGATTTTCAATTTTACTTTGTACTGTACATCTTTTTACTTTAGAATTTGCAATAAAGGGTTACGTCAATCTTGTTTTCAACTCTCCTCTTGGAATGGCCTGTCATTCTGTCATGGCTCTTGCCCCAGGCCCCTAACTCTAGGATTCCCTGGCAACAGGTTCTCCAGGGCTTGGTTTCCTCGTGGGGCTGACACGTTCCTCGGAGGTGGGTGGGGAAATGGCTAGTAAGCCTCGCCTGAAGGACTGGGTGGCACTATACACACACACACACACACACACACACACACACACACACACACACACACACACGCGCAGTCCCCGAGACACAGTCTTGCAAGTTACCCTTAGAGGCGGACTGCGCCTCTAAGGAGTAGCGAGCAGTTTCCTGGCGCGCAACGGACAGACCAGAAGCGGGGCACGCGGGCGCTGGGCAACGCTGGGACCCCCGGCCGGCTCCCGCGCCCCCACTTCCATCCAAGCAGCCACAGACTGCGCGCTCCGCCGCTTTAGGAAACTTTATAGCGGTGCGCCGCCGTCGAACGGGCAGAGGGGCGAGGGTGGCTGTGGCGCCCAGGACCGAGGCAGGAGCGGCACCGTTTCCCAGCTGCAGGGCGTCCGAGCCGGCTTGGGCAGGGAGGCGGCGGCCCGGCTGCGGGCACGAGGCCACGCCGGGTCGCCGTCGCGGTTGTCGCCGGTGATCCACAGCGTGAGCACGGTGACCAGCGTCCCGGTGCACAGCGCTCCCAGGAAGCCAGAGAGGAGGCCGAGCGCCAGCGGCCCGGCCCAGGCTGAGGGGCTGCGCGTGTACGGGGGCTGCGGCAGGCGCTCCAGGATCAGCTCCAGCGGATCCCAGACGGGCTCCGGGGCGGCGGCACGGCGGGCGCGAGGAGCAGGGGCAGGGACCTTGGCCCGGCCAGGGCCAGGGGCAGGGCCAGGGCCGGAGGCGGGGCCAGGGGCGGGGCCGGGGGCGGGAACGAGGACCGAGGCCGGGGCGGGGACCGGGGCCAGGGCTCGGGCCCGGAGTTGCTGCAGGTAACTCGCGCCAGTCCTCCGCAGCTGCAACGTCGCCTGCTGGTGGAGGTTCTTGGCCAGCTCCCGCGCCACATCGGGGCGGCCACTGCGCCGTAGGGCTCGGGCCACGCGGTGCCACGACAGGTCCAGGGCCCGTTCGGCCAACCAGGTCGCCAGCGCCTCGCGGCAGCCGTCGGAAACCTCTCTAGGCCCGGACGCGCCCTTGGTGCCCTTGGAAAGCTGCGCAGCTGCGGCCTGCCGCCGTAGTCCCACCGAGTCCTGCGCCCTGAGCGCGGATGTGGGTGGCTCGGGCGTCGCCCGCCGATCCTCAGATAGCCGGGCCAGCTCCGCTGCGGCCCGCCGCCGTTGTCCCACCGAGTCCTGCGCCCTGAGCGCGGGTGTGGGTGGCTCGGGTGTCGCCAGCCACTCCTCAGATAACCGGGCCAGCTCCTTTTCCGGGTCGGGCTCGGGCGCCTCGAGAAGTGATCGAAAGTGGTCGCACTCCTCGGGGGTCAGCAGTTCCGCCAGGCGGACTGCTGTGTGGGGACCCATGGCATCCAGCGCGCTCGTGGGGTCCAGCACCCCGATGCAGAGGGCCAGGATCAGCGCCCACGCCATGGCTCGGCCTGAGGGAGGGGCTCCGAATGCCGAGGTTCTGTTGCAAGGCCATGGATTGTGGCGCAGAGGTGAGGAACTTTCGTAGAAAGCTGAACGCTCTGGGCAGAGAGAACTCAGCTACCGGGGGTGGGGGTGGGGCACAGATTAGACCGCTCAGGGTCCAGAGGAAAGAGGTTCCCAGCAGCCCTCCTTCCCCTCCCATCCCCCGCCCCCACTCCCATCCCTGCCACCTCATGGAGGACGGGAACTGGTGGCCCAACCTACAGCAATGGCTGTGGAACTGGGTAGGAGTCTGGGCCTTATAATACTCTAACCCCACTGATACCACAGCCTCTTCTAATTCATTTACCACCCTTCACCCTCTAAAAGAAGCCCTGGACTCTGGGCTCACTATCAGCTTCCATATCCAGTCAAGGTCTCTGCATGCCTGGTTGTTAGCATGCTCTCATGGCTGCTAGTCTAAGCCCTCATCTCAGGTCTGAGCAAATTCCCAGTTCCCCCATCCACACACCGGGCCCGCGCTTACCTCACATCATGTCCCAAGGTGGCTTGACTGTGAATTGGCTCACAGTCCAGCAGTTTGGCCTTCATGGTGGACCCTGCTGTCTCGTCCCTTCTGGGAGCCACACACATGCACAGTCAACACACACATATCCCCGGCCCCCTGACACACCCAACACACACCACTGTTAGACCTTTTTACTGTCCACATTGCCCCAACAGTCAGCAGTACCTAAGTGTCTTTAGGAAAGGCCTATTGACTCCGTATGTGAATTTTTTGTGAACCAGTCCCCTGTCCACAGCCACCTGCACACCTGCAAGCTGAGGCTTCATTGTGGTGTACTAGCCCTTAAGGGTAGCTTACAGTCTCGCCTGACTCCTCTAACCTCAGATCCACACTCCTGCCTCCATTTTATGCTTGTCCTAGTCAGGGTTTTTATCCCTGCACAAGCATCATGACCAAGAAGCAAGTTGGGGAGGAAAGGGTTTATTCAGCTTACACTTCCACATGCTGCTCATCACCAAAGGAAGTCAGGACTGGAACTCAAGTAGGTCAGGAAGCAGGAGCTGATGCAGAGGCCATGAAGGGATGTTACTTACTGGCTTGCTTCCCCTGCTCAGCTTGCTTTTTTTTTTTTTTAAAGATTTATTTATTTATTATATGAAGGTATGCTGTAGTTGTCTTCAGACACACCAGAGGGCATCAGATCTCATTACAGATGGTTGTGAGCTACCATATGGTTGCTGGGATTTGAACTCAGGACCTCTGGAAGAGCAGTCAGTGCTCTTGACCACTGAGCCATCTCTCCAGCCCCTCAGCTTGCTTTCTTATAGAACACAGGACTACTAGCCCAGGATGACACCACCCACAATGGGCCCTCCGCCCTTGATCACCAATTGAGAAAATGCCTTACAGCTGGATCTCATGGAGGCATTTCCTCAAGGGAGGCTCCTTTCTCTGTGATAACTCCAGCCTGTGTCAAGTTGATACACAAAACCAGCCAGTACAATGCTCTTGTGGCAAATATGACTGGTGCCAAGAATACCCTCTCCAGCCTCCTCATTTTGCTGGCCTCTAGACCTCCTACCTGGGAAGGTTCCTGACCCGCCATTTGTGACTACTCCCTCTGCCCCCCCCACCCCACTCTGTGTGATGTGGAGCCCTTGTATGTGCAGTGGTACAGGCATGAGGCAGACGTGCTCCATCCCTCCCCTCCCTACTAAGAGTCAAAGTCTCTCAGTTGAATCCAGAGCTCACTGATAGGATTAGTCCAACTAGCCATCTTACTCTGAGGACCACCTATTTCTGCCTTCTTAAGAGCTGGAATTACAGGTGAGCTACCACACCAACCCAGCTTTACATAGGTGCTGGAAATCTAAACTCTGGTCTTCACACTTGCATGGTACTGTACCTGTTGAACCATTTCCCCAGCTCCTTTGGGCATCCCTAAGCCATGTGTCCTTCAGTGTGTCCTCCAATGAGTGCAGAAAACTCTAGGGTCTACTCGCCAAGTTCCTAAAGACTGTGTCACCCTCAAACAACTGTTCCAGCTGTGAGAAGACTCCATGACCCTCCCCCAGAACCCTTACCTAGTCTCTATAGTTACATATGATGTTTGGGAGACCGTCTGCCCCCGCTGTGAATTCTCTCGGGGGCATCCTTGGCAATTTGGGGAGGTGGCTTGATTCGGCATTCCCACTATGTCTTCAAATGCATAGCAAACTGCAGGAGCGCTTACCTGGACCTCCAAAGACCAGACTGTACCACTCCTTGAATCCTGGAAAGACACACATTTGTCTCTCTCTCTTTGGAGGCTGCTTCTGGCTTTGGCCCCTGTGAGCCTGTAGTGAGCCCTAAGAGGGAGCCCAGCACACTGTTCCCTTGGCCCATGGTACATTTTTTTAGGTTTTTGTTTTGTTTTGTTTTGTTTTGTTTTTTTGAGACAGGGTTTCTCTGTAGCCCCGGCTCTCCTGGAACTCACTCTGTAGACCAGGCTGGCCTCCAATTCAGAAATCCGCCTGCCTCTGCCTCCCAAGTGCTGGGACTAAAGGCGTGCGCCATCACCGCCTGGCCCATGGTACATTTTTAATGGTCCGGCTGTGGCAGGCAAGGACCTGATAGTGGGTCACAGCCTCTCCACAGAACTTTTAAACGGTGTCCCTAATTTTTCTGTGGCAGGATTTTCCCTATCCAATTACATTAAAATTTTAGTGCAGCAGGAAGCCTGTGATTGGACAGGGAAAAGGGAGACAGAGCGAAGAGTTGCAGGGACAGAGAGTCACTCAGAGGAGAGGAAAAAAAGCAAGAAGGAGATGGACAAAAAGAAGATCCTGAACCAGCATGGCCTTAAATAGCCACAGGTAGATATGACAGAAGAAAGGATAGAATACTTGGATAACTTATCTAATCAGGTGGGCAGCTTGTACTGTTATCAACTGGCCCTGAAATGATTGTGTGGGCATCTTGTGAATTGAGTATTTTTCTGATATGTAAATCTGACTTGTTAATTATAAGCTTCTAGAGTTTTGTTTCTACTGGGTTGCTGGGTGTTGTGGTGGCTGACCGCCGGGTGAACAGTCATTGCGTGGGGCTGTCGTGACAGCAAAGGTAACTCGGAAGTTCTGGCCGCACTGGATAGTTGGTGGGCAGAGAGTAGCTGGTTGGAGCTCGGGTACTTGGCAGTTACTTTTTAAATATTTCCTGAAACATTTTTCCACCCCCCAGCTTATCATGAGCTGTCCATGATAACTGGGACTGAAAGGCAGGGAGGAGATGGGCAGAGGATCTCATGTGGCCTGCAGCACAGGGCCTCAGATGGCTCTAAACGCTGCTCTCCACCCTGTGAAAGACAAGTATCACCCTGCTCACCCAGGGCTACCGCCCTGCTCTTGGGGGCCCCTCTTCCTCTTCAGGTCCCATAACTTTCTGCTGAAGGGACAGAAACACTCAGAGCCACAGCTAGGACACTGACAGACCCAAGTAGCCAACACTCCCCATATCCCACGACCCACAAGAAATCCTCTGGATACCACACATCATAACTTTAATACTGTGTAATATTTTCTTTTAAAATACAGCGTCTTCTGAGGTAGACAGGCCACAACTGCAGAGCATCATCAGACAGGAGATAAATATGTCCATGTACAACACACAGCAAAATGAGGTAGAAATGGGTTACAACTGAGAGAGGACCCCTACCCAATGTTGGCAGAGGGAGTAGAGGGCCAGTGTGCCCTCCCCTGCGCTCCATCCCTGGATTCTTTGGTATGCCCCCCAACATTGCTAGGGCTAGACCCGCCCTGCCATCCTGCCCCATGCTCATGAGGTAGGTGCTGCAGCGGGGGGACTGTCTTCTTGTGCAAAGCTTCTAAACCTGGGAACAGAAAGAGCCCAGCAAAAGAAGTGTGGGGACCCTAGCGATGGGTCCATGAACTCCTACCCAGCCCCTAGTGGTGCTGCTGCTGCTTGAAGGGGCAGCTGGGTTCCCAATCCCACTTCCCTGCCCTGGTACCCCCACCCCCACCCCCAGACCTGAGAGAACTCTTTTACTCAAAGCCCCACTGAGGGTCATCTGCAGCATCACTCTGGGCCACTTGCTTTGAGGCATCAAGTCCTGTACTTGGTTGGCTGGCTCCAGAGAGCAACTTGGAGAGAACAAGGATGAAGGGGACACAGCAGCTCTCCTGTTCACACTCCTCGGCTCGGCTCGCGCCTGCCCTCAGCACCCTGCCATGTCTCTTAGGCATCTTTAGCTTCCAGAATGTGAAAGGATCAAGGAGCCGTAGGGGCAAGCAGGGGAGCTAAGGTGGGACAAATATGAAGGGATGTCCCTCCTTTGCACCAAAGAGTGTGAGATAGCCTGAGGGGGCCAAAGAGCTGAAGCCTTATCAAGAGAAGGAGCAGGAGGGATGTGGCTTGCAGAGAAGTCTGGGCTAGCATCACAGGAAAACACTGAGTTCCCTCCAGGTCCTCCAGGTCTAGACCCAGCATTCATGGGGTCAAGTAGACACCCCCACGCAGAGACACACAACCCTTTGCAGGGTAGTGTTCTGCCTCTCACAGGTGGCCTGGCTCCTAGTAGTCAGCATTATGCCCGGCCAGACTTGTGGCTAGACCAGGTTCATGCCTGAGGAAATCCTCTTAGCCTGTTATTAAGCACCTCCGACAGAACCTGCTTCCAATCAGATGGCCTGAGAACCTTCTGCCCGGGTCACCTCTAAGGCAGGAAATGGACAAGAGTACCCCACCTCTCTATAAGGTTCACAGACCACTGGAAGCTGAGGAATGGGGCCCCCAGGAGAGAATGGCAAGAAGGCAGCAAGCTGTGCCCTGTGGAGCCCCTGTCCCCATCCTCTTGCTTGCAAGCTGGGCCTGGGGAGGAAGCCCTTAGATACATTCTGCTTCTATCCCAGGAACAGCAATTTGGGACTCATATCTGGTCTTCCTCATTAGCCCCAAGTCTCTCTGGTCTGGGAGAATCTGCTCCCCAGGGATGGGGTTGGGGGTAACAGGAGAGCAGCCAAACTCTAACATTCTTTCTGAGGTCAGTTTCTTCCTGAGTTGTCAAAATAAAACGAAAAACAGCAAATCCTACACATCTTACAAAAATAAGAGGCCTAAAATATTAAGCAACCTACATTTCTGGGACTTCCCCTCAAAAATGAACAAACCAAAAAGCAAAACAAAAGCCTTCTTTGGGTGGTTTCTATCCTTGTCCCACCCCTAAAACCCCAAGATTTCAGGTGGGTAAGGTACAGAGGAAGCTTGGGGCTCCCTGCTCCCCGCTTTTCAGCCCCTGGGCCAAAAGAACTTCCGCCAAGAGTCACTGCGGTGTGGATCAGAACAACGAGAGAGGGTGGGTTAAATTAAAGCACAGGGTCCGGGCGACACAGAGATGGACAGAGACAGAAGCACAGAAGGTGATGATAGATATGGACCCGGAAGGAGGAGCTGAAAGGAACAGGGACAGCATGGGGAGGGGCCAGTGACAAAACCCTGAGGAGAAATAACTAAGCCAATACTGAGAAAACAGAATGGGAAAGGATGTCGCTCAGAGGACAAGAGACAAAGGTTATGGAGAGAGAGCAGGAGTTACTTTGGCCCTGGTGCCAACTCATGTCGGGTGTGCCCGGTCTGCCCGGTCTGCCGAGCTGAGATGGCGAACTTCCCGTCCACAATAAATAGGAAAAACCTGAGTACACCGGTGCATATGGCATCGATCTGCCTGGCAGAAGCATTTTCCTTCCCATTTAAAAAAAAAAAAAAGGTATTCCACCGGGAGAGCCCTCCCTCTCCCGCCCCACATTCATCACTCCTTTGGCCAAAGACATACCCGCCCCCAGGCAGAGTTGGCCTCCCCTGCCACCCTCAGTGTCCGGAGCCATACATTTTGTCCCACTCAACTAACGAGTCCAGCTCCTTGGGGGGAGCCCGAGGGCCCACCTTGGCTAGAGCAGCCTCCACGTCTTTGTAGGCGAGAGGCCTCTGCAGTCCGGAGAGGCCCGCCTCGGCCGCTGCCTGCTGGCACAACTGCCCCAGCTCACCCCCAGAGAAGCCCTGGGTGCCCTGCACCAGGGCGGCCAGCTCCCGCTCGTTCAGCGCACAGCCCTGCTGAGCCAGCGCCCTCTGCAGGATCTGCCCGCGCGCCGCGCCGTCGGGCAGCGCCACGTAGAAGCGCAGCGCGAACCGCCGGCGGGCGGCCTCGTCCAGGGCCGCGGGCCGCGAGGTGGTGCCCACCACCAGCACGCCGTCGGCGCGCGCGCCGCAGCCGCTGTCCAGGCAGGCCAGCAGGGGCGCCCGCAGGGACGCGCCGTCGTCCCGCGCCGGCAGCAGCGCGTCCAGCTCGCTGATGAGCAGCACGGCGGGCGGGCGGCAGCGCGCAGCCGCAAAGGCCGCCTGCAGGAGGCGCGCGCCCTCGACGGCGCCCGAGGCCGCCAGGCCGGCTCCGCGCAGGCGCAGCAGCGTGGCGCCCAGCCGGGTGGCGAGGCAGCGCGCCAGCAGCGCCTTGCCGCAGCCGCGGGGCCCGAAGAGCAGCACGGTCCGCGGCGGGCGCGCGCCGCCGGGGCAGGCGGGCGGCCTCAGCAAGGGCCACAGCAGTTCCTCCTCCAGCGCCGCCTTGAGCGCGCCCTGGCCGGCCACGTCCGCCCACTGCACCGGGGGCCCGCAGTCCACCATCTTGCTGCTCACCAGCTCCAGCGCCCCCGGGTCCACGCCCTTGGCGGTCTCGCCCGACGGCTCCGCGAAGCCTCCGTGGGCGGCGGGGACCCGCTCCGGGAACTTGTCGAAGGGCTCGAGCTGGGGGGCGTAGGCGGGGGAGCCCAGGACCTTGAGAGGGCCGCCGCCGCCGCCGTACTTGCCGGCGCCATCCTCCGTCGCCCCGGGTGGCTTGGCGCGGAACCCGTTGCCCCGACACTCGGCGTCGTCCGCGGCGGGGTAGGCGGTGCCGTCGGCCGCGGGCGCCTTGGCCGGCTCGTACGCGTACTTGCGGTAGCGGGCCTCCCCGCCCTCGTCCGCCGCCTTGCGCTTCAGCGACACACCCTCGGCGGCTGCGGGGAAGCCGTAGGGCGCGGGCCGGGGCGGCGCGGGCGCGGGCAGGGGCGTGGGCGCCGCCAGCCCGGAGGGCAGGTAGGGCGTGGGCGGGGCGGCGGGCGGCGGGAGCGCCCCGTAGCCGGGCTGCGCCGCGTAGCTGGCCGCCGGGTAGTTGTAGAGCGGCGCCGAGGGGCCGTAGCCGGGCGGCGGCGCTGGCTGCAGGAGCGCGGCCGGGGGCGGCGGGGCGAGCGCGGCGCTCGTCTGCGCGCAGTAGCCGGACGCCAGGTACCCGCCTCCGTAGCCCGTCGCGTACTCGGTGGCCGCCGCCGGGCCCCCGCACGCGTTGCCCGTGTAGAGCGGCTCGGTCAGGTTACCGGCTACCACCGGGGAGCCCCCGAGGCCCGCAGAGCCACCCGCGCCGGCCGGCTTGGCTCCCGGGAGACCTTCGTGGAGCGAGGCTAGAGGGTAAGGTGGCTCCGGCCCGGGCCAGGGCTCGGGGTCCCCTTTGGCACCGTTGAGGAAGGCGGCGTCACCGTAGCCGCCCAGGCTCGGGCGCTCGTAGGGCGAGTCCAGGACTCCGGAGTACTTCTCGGCGTAGCGCTTGAGGAGGTTGGAGGCCGTGAGGGCGGAAATGTCGTCGTGTGCCCAAGCGTAGTGGCAGCGCTGGCGACCCCCCGGAGGCAGCTCCAACTTGTGGGCCGGCGACTGGGTGGTGGAGGAGACGTCCAGGTGCTGCTCTGGCCACTGGTTGAGGGGCTGGGCGTGTTCCGGTGTCCAGTGCATCTTCAACAGAGCTGCAGGCAAGAAGAGCAGCAGCTGGTCAGCTCCTGCAGTGGCTCTAAGGGCCCACTGACAGCTTGGTTAGCCGATGCTACCCTCCCACCCTTTGGACCTAGAATTCGTTTTTTAAAATAGTTTGCTCTACTGGGCGGTGGTGGCGCGCGCCTTTAATCCCAGCACTTGGGAGGCAGAGGCAGGCGGATCTCTGAGTTCGAGGCCAGCCTGGTCTACAGAGTGAGTTCCAGGACAGCCAAGGCTACACAGAGAAACCCTGTCTCAAAAAACCAAAAATAAATAAATAAATAAATAAATAGTTTGCTCTACTCCAAGAGGATCGCAGAAATGCCATAGTCAACCTTCACTCCCAGCAAGTTATTCTGACCACACCAGCTATGCCCCTCCATGGACCTGATAGAGGAAAGGGCCAGAGCCCAACCATGTGAGGCTCACCCGTGGTAGATACTTGCTGTTGGCTCACTATGTGCCCGCCACACAGGGTATCAAGGTTTGTAAAGATTAGTTTGGCTTGTCCAAAGCTGCTGGATAGGAGGTCCTACAGGTTGACATTCCTACTCTGTCCACCTTGGCATTCCCTGAGACCCAAAGTCCACCAAGGGCCCTGGAGTGTGATCGTACCCATCGACCCTGGAAACCGCGGTGGCTAGCCCAGCAACACTTATTTCCTTGCCGTTCGATTTCCTCTAGTCTTTGGCTAAAGCAGTGGCTCTCAACCTGCGGGTCATGACCCTCCTCCCCCGCCCCAAATTTACGTTATGATTTGTCATAGTAGCAAAGTTAGAGTTGTGGAGTAGCACCGAAAATCACCACAACATGAGCAACTATATTTAGGGTTGCAGCGTTAGGAAGGTTGGGAACCACGGGCCTAAAGAAACTAGAACCTGCTGTTTGTAAAGGCTGTGGCATCTGGGCAGGTACTGCCACCTGCTCCATCCAAAATGAGTCTCATCACCTCACAAACATTGTTTGGGATGAACAGATGGTATGCTGGGATACGTGAGATAGTAAGGAGCATGCAGATCATGTCAAGTGCATCACGGCTGGCAAAGTACCTGCTTTGTCTCATGCTCAGGGACCTGGGTTCTATCACCGGAGGCGTTAAAGATGAACGGTAATTTGTTCTGAGCTCCCCAGCCACCAGATGAAGAGGGAGCTGTGATCAGACTCACTTCGCAAACACCTTTACTCAAAAGGGAGCAAAACTGTTGGTGGTGTGGGGATCCTGGAGCCAATCTGCGAGATATCACGCTGTCTCTGTACCATGAAGAGGGGAAATGTCCCCAGGAGGTTCCCTACACCCTCCTCTAGCACCCATCAATGCACCAGTCCTGAACCAATGAGAGACCCAATAGTACCGTGTAGGCACTTGCCTTCAGTGAGCCGACCTGAACAAAATTCCAAATACTACTCAAGCCTGTGGCATACTGGTTTTACAGTGATTACTTCTCAAACCCAAGCTTTCAAACTCTATTGGCATGTGCATATTTTGCTGCTCTGGGGATTGAACCCACGGCCTCCTGTATTGCCAGATAAACACTACAAAGCTTTACCTCTAGCTTCTTGGCAGAATAGTAGCGAGCAAATCCTACGTGTTCCACTAGGCATGGGGTTAGGTCAAAAGGTGTCTCGAATGGTTCAGCCAGCTGAGAAGTCCAGAAAGCAACATCCTTTGTGAAATAAGAAAATAGAGGTACAGGCCTTGGACCCTGGGGCTCTTGAGAGCATGACACTCCTGGCTAAGAACTCACCAAAGGACTTGATTGCACCATGAATGGTTACAGGGGGCAGTGCATCCAGATGACAGGACCAGTATGGGCAGAGCAGCAGGGCTAGTCCGATGCAGCGGTGTCTGCCTGCATTCCTTGCATGCTGGAGCCTGAGCCCTGGTGTTTGACGCCAGCCTCAACTGCATGCACAGAGCAAAGCAAACCACAGCCGGCTCTCTTAGGACACTCTACTGCCACCTGCTGGAGACATCACAACCTGCAGCGCTAGACTGGCTCTTGTACAGTGCACACCTACACCAGTAAAACTAACCTTGGTGAGCCTATAGAGAGGACCAAGAGATGGGGTTGAAGTCTTTCCAGCAGTTCTGCACACCCAGCCATGCCGGCAATGGCCATACACAGCAGTGTGACTGTACTGTGACCAACGGCAAAAGACAGCCTTGGGAATTGAACCCTCCACATGTCCACCTTCATCTATATCAACCATGTAGCCAAATGCCTGATGGTCCACAGAGAAGGCATTAATGGGGGCACTGGCACCTAGAAGGAAGGTAATTTTTGGAGGGCGCCAGCAGCCAGACACATGACAAGAGATGTGTTTTTCAGAGTCTCAGCTCTCGCTGGAGGGGGGTTTCAAAGATGAGAGCCATACCCTGGTGTCAAAGGAGCAGTTTCTGGGGACATCCGGTGACAAGTGACCCAGTGACAGGGTCACAGGAAATAACACCAGTTACATCAATGCAAGTGTGTCACACTACATCAAACCCAGGCTCCACCCCCAGTTACTGTTACCTGTATTCTGATCCAGAGCAAAGACATGTAACCTTGAGGACCGTGTCTCCCCTGAGTACACAAACCCTGCAGGGGAAGAAGGCCCAGGCCTGGCTCATTCCTCAACTCCCATGTTGTCTCTTCTCACTGTCAGGCCTTGGCTCCATCAGTCTTCACCTAAGTCCTCCACCAGGGAGCACCGGCACTCACCCACTCACTGGACTACGAATCCCAGGAGCCCATTTCCACTTTGTCCTGTTCTCCCAGCCTGATTCTCAGTTTCTTCTGCAAGAATTGGCCCTCTTTAGAGGAGATCCCATGCTTGACATGGCACCTATACTACTCATTCACTGGCTGGTCTCCTCAGACACTTCAGGTCATGTTCTCTCCACTTTAGCCAGGAAAAAAAGAAACATGAAGCATGGCTCCTGCTTTCACTTTTATCTGCATCTCTATACACCTGTGACCAAAAGCCTGACGGTCCACCCACCTCAGTAGATCCCCATCCTGACCAAGCACAGGATCTGGTCCAACCTAACTGCTGTGTACCAGCTCCTTCCCCCTTGTGAGTGAACTCTGTTCATATCTCCAAAATAACTCCCCTTGACCCTAGGCCCCCATTAACTGCCAGCCTGGCTCCGAATCCCTTTTGAGGATCGCTGTCTACATGTAGTGACTATGATCTGCTACATGGCCTTTAGGCTAGCAGGGAAGCAAGAGCTGTTCTCCCAGCAACTTCCGCTAAGCCAGGTTCTGAAGTATTACATTCCCCTCAAGCCCAGCAAGGGAAAGGAACAAAAATGTGATCTGAATCCTAGCGCCTAAGGACAGGGTCGAACAAAACAGGGAGGCCAGGCACTAGCACCTGTGTTCAGGATGAAAATGGCAGCAAAAGGAGCCTGGAGACACACCAGAAGCAAGAGTGTGTGCAGCCTTAGATCTGGGTGCACTTGGAAGTGCCGGTATCCAGCAAGGGCACTTGTGAATGCATACCAACACACTGAAGAGTGGACGGAGGTCTGACCTCATAGACCAAGCCACACAGGCCTGGCCCTGAGTACGGATGGAGATCTGTAACTCCCTGTCCCCTTAACACTTCCACACAGCCACCACCCCTCCTGCATCCCTCCCAACTCATACTCTATCCTATAGCCCCTAGGTCAGCCGAGCCAGGGGTGAGGCAAGACTTGGGCAAGACAGGAGCTTTAAATCAGAAGCATGTTTCAGAGCCAGACTCAGTCACTTACAGGGGACCCTCAGCAGACTACCCAACCTTACGGAACCTGTTTCTCCAGGTTAAAGGGCATAATACCCAGCAGGCAGAGGGATTGGGGGTTCCTTGTGAAAAGCAGTCCAAACTACAAATCCCAGGTAGTGCCTTTTGGCTCGGTGCTGACCTGGTGTGGGTGGGGGCAAGGGGCTGGCTAGAAGCCTTCCTGGCTGACAGTACATGATGGTCCTTATGCCACTTCATAGACTCTGTGCTTCATCCACATGAGACAGGTGCAGGAAGAGATCACACAGCTGGTCCACAACAGACAGGAGTCAAAACTATGGCTCCTGACATCTCCCTGCAATGCCTGTCTCCAAGCCCTTTGTCCTTCAGCCTGACAGAGTTGCAGCGCTGAAGTACCAGCACACCTGTCCCTGGCCTAGGGAAATGCCTTCGATATTTTCCTGTAGACCTAGCTGTCTCCCAGTGCTGTGGGTTTGTTCTTCAAACCTCATGGGGGAAATTGTATCCTCCTGGCCAAACAGCCCCGAAAGGGCTGTCCCTTTCCTGTGGATATGCTGTCACACAGCTGTGCTTGACCCAGGGCTGGAAAACAGCTCCTTGTTTAGTTTTTGTGGTTTGTCCTAGTGGTTGGTAGCTGGGACTCTAGAGAAAGCACACACAGGGCTGGTGTGTGTGTGTCCATCTGTCTGTCTGTCTGTGTGTGCATGTGTGTACATGTGTGTGTCTCTATCTGTCCGTGTGTGTCTTTCTTTGTGTATGTCTAAATGTGTCTGTGTCTCTGTCTATATGTGTGTGTTTGTGCATCTTTGTGTGCCTTTCTATTTTTGTGTGTCTATGTGTGTGTCTGTCTCTGTGTTTTTCTATGTGTGTATGTCTGTGTGTGTGTGTGTGTGTGTGTGTGTGTGTGTGTGTGTGCGCGCAGTGGTTCCTGCCTGGCTTTGCCCAAAGCACAACAAAGCAGTCAGTGGTTACAGAATTACTGAATAGAAGAAAACAGTTTCTCCTACAGCCCCATTTCTTATTGTAAGGAGGTCCAAGATTCCCACAGTAATTCTGCCCTTCTGTGGGTGGTCCTCAGTGTACCAACATCCACAACCTCCCATAGCCCTGCACTGCCTTCCTGAGGTCTTGCTGCCTACGGGTGCCCCACCCATCTCTGTGCACCAGTCAGGGCTTGAGCTTTGATAGTCCACTTCTAAGCCCAGCAAACCCCACACAGTCACTGTGTGGCCACCAGCCAGACCTAACCCTCACCTAAGCTTTATACTCTTTGTCAAGAACTATTGGTTCGGTGGGAAGAGCCAAACATTTCACTAAAATCCTACAGGGCTTCTTAAAAATTAAGTCACACAATCTAGTCAGGGTGGGATGGAAACAAAGGGCAGCTACCATGTCAGCACCCCTCTCCATTCCCATGAGCCTCTCAGAAACTCTAGGATTCCAGATTCCATTACCCTCTGCTAGGGGTCGGCAGGGAGGGGGTGCATGGTGGAGAAGGGGCATCTGGACACCACTCAACCGTGGTGGAGGAGGGCTGATGCCCCCTTCTGGGCAAGCCTCCTCCAGTTCCATTATCTTAGCCTGGAACAAAAGGGCAGAGTGGAGAATCCCATTGTGGGGCCTCGGCATGGAGATCTCGTTAATCTATTCACCCAGGCTCCTACAGGCCTTTTGTCAAGGGCTTTTGTCTACAGCTTACAACTCTTGGGGTGGGTGGGGGACGTTCCACAGTCCCTGGCAGAGCCTGAACAGGCCTCACTCTGGACCCTGCCCCTCATGCCAACCCCCCAGCTATTGAAAAAAGAGACTGGAGACCTGGAGGACTGGGTACTTAAACCCAGTCCTTACAATTACCACACAGTAACCTCTTTCCCCAGTTCCAGGCCAGAGAACAGACCCCAGCACAAACTTACTAGGCCTGGCAGAGGACCTAGCATGGATGGGGCTCAACGCATGTCTAGGAAGTAGAAGTTACTGGAAAAGTGACTGTGACCCATATTTGCTAAATACACTGTCTTCTCCCTTTCAACACTTTGGTAAGCTTTCAAGGTATCAATCGTGACATGGTGGCCAATGACAGGTAGGATGGAGTCAGAGTGTGGCCCAAGTTCGCAGCCTTGATCAGCTGAGTGTGGTCAGGAAGAAAGGGAGGGAGAAAAGGAGTGGGGCAGTATCAGCCAAAACTGCATTTGAGTTAGGAGGAGCGGGGCAAGGGCTGTGTGGTACACACTGCTGACTGTGGTTAACAGAGCGTCTGAAAACTAGGCGTCTCCACAAACAACTATGTGAAGTGATGTGCGGAACAAGCTTGACGGAAGCCTTAAAGCAGTATACTCCTCAAAACATTCACATTAAAAGTGAAGCTTCAAGGCTGGGTGGCAGTGCATGCCTTGAATCCCAGCACTCAGGAGGCAGAGGCAGGCCAGCCTGGACTACACAAAGAAACAAACAATAAAGTTGGGTTTCGTTTTTTGTTGTTGTTGTTGTTGTTTTTTTTTTTCATTTTAAATCACTACTATTCTTAAAACTAACAACTGTTGGTGTCGATGGGACTCGCAGTTAATTCGATTTAGTGTATATGGGTATTTTGCCTACATGTAGGCCTATGCGCCATCTACTGTCTAAAGAAGGCATTGGAGCCCTTGGAACTAGAGTTACAAAAGGTTGTGAGCTGCCATGTGGGTGCTGGGGATCACACCCAGGTCCTATGCAAGACTAGCACTCTGGCCTTTCCCTCCAGCCCCCTAATAAAGTGGGGGGTGGCTTTCCCTCCAGCCCCCTAATAAAGTGTGTGTGTGTGGGGGGGGGGGTTATGTGCACACTCATGCAAGTACCAGCAGATGTCAAAAGAGGGCATGATATCCCCTGGAACTAGAATTACAGGCCACACAAAGTATATGCTAGGAACCAAACTTAGGGCCTCTCTCTGTAAGAGTAGTATAAGTTCTTACTGAGACCTGCCTGGCTGCATTTGTTTGTTTTTGTTTGTTTGTTTGTTTGTTTGAAAGCAAACTGAGGGAGGGATAGGAAGGGAGACAGAAAAAAATTTATTCTGGAAGTTCAGACAGGCCAAAGCTATCTGAGGCTGTGCACATCACCCAAGATGGGTCTGCAAAGATCGGAGCCTTGACACACAATCCTGGCCCAAGATGAAAAAAGAAGGAAAAATGTGCTGAGCCACAAACAGCGTCCGTGCCAGTCCTCTTGCCTACTCTCATTCCACAAATGTAAGTTGATATTTTCAGGGTCTAGAACAAAGCCACAGAGGGCTGGCTGGCTCTGGAAGGGGGACCTCTTCCGTCAGTACCAGCATGTTCTATCTACACCATGCTGCAAGGCTCATGTGCCCACAGAGGACCAGTGTGCTCTGAAGGAGCAGATATGCGATGCCCTTCCCAGCTGTCCCTAACTTCACTTCTATCTCAGAGCCAGAGCAAAGAGCATGGGACTGCAAAGAAGGTGAGGCAGAGGGATTCAAGAAACAAGCATAGGTCTGGTGTGGTGATGGTCAGACCCAAACGCTCCTCGTTGGACTGATCCTCCGCTTGCCTCTCTCCAAGATACTGATCCTCTGTTTGAGAGCAACACAGGTCTCTCTGCCAAGGGGTGTCTAACACAAGAATGCAAGCCACTATTCCTCCCAGAAGAGATCCAGAGAAATCAACCCTGCTTGGCCCGTGCAGTATCTCATAGCTGCCATGTGCTCTCTTCTCACTAAATCTGTCAGTCCTTCAGGGTCCATGGAGAGTCCTGTTTCTCTCACGCATCCTTTCCAGGCCTCTGTCGCTAACCCCTTACCTCCTTGGGGAGGCTGGATAAAGTCCTCTTGGCTTCGAGAACAGAGGTGAATGCACTGAGGAGCTGTGTGTAGTCCTCCTCTTGGGCCCTGATCCTATTTTCGCAGTTCCCCCTGGCCCACTTTCCTGCAGGGCCAGTCTCCCTCTCTCCACTCACCACTGTGTCCTGGTCAGCCCATAATATGCTGTGATTTTACCCACTGTAGGAGGCAAACCCTGGAATAATCTCTGACTACATCCTCTGCCTGCTTCTTAAAACTTTCCCAACACCATCAGCTTGAGAGTTGTCTAAATTATTATTTCTGATTCCTCTTGTCTCATTTTGTCTCTGTGTTCGGGGCCCAACACTCCACTCACCTGCCTCCACACAGCTCGCTCCACTGACTGTAGTGACCAGACACCAGACCAGCAGGCTTTCTCAGCTCTTACCTCTTCTCTGCCTCTCTAGCTGTGCTCCATGCCCCTAGCCAACCTCACAGTCTCACAGACCTGGGCTCTGACTTCTCTCCATTCAGGTATTTGAATGATCATGGCCATCACTTGTCTATGGGTGCTACCTAGGCAAAGTTCTGCAGCCTTGGTTTCTTAACTGAGCTCCACCACGGCCAGCACATGTAGCCTGCAGTGCAACAGTTAAGCGCAGTCATGAATAAGTCTCAAACTCAAAGCTGAATAGGGCAGCACATGCCTGGTCCATCTGAGCACTTGGAGGAGGAGAGAGGGGAGTCAGGAGCTCAAAGCCACCCTCAGCTAAGTAATGAGTTTGAAGGCAGCCTTCATGAAACCTTGTCTCAAAACACCAAGACAATACCAAAAGCATGGCCCCAGATCAAACTTCTGGCTACCACTCCACCCTCCACACACCCTCAGCCTTCTCCACGGCAGGCTACCACTCCACCCTCCACATACCCTCAGCCTTCTCCACGGCAGGCTACCACTCCACCCTCCACACACCCTCAGCCTTCTCCACGGCAGGCTACCACTCCACCCTCCACACACCCTCAGCCTTCTCCACGGCAGGAGAGGGCAGCTTCCTCCCTTTTGGTTGTTCAGGCAGTTGCTGCCTCTCATCATCTACTCCTTCACGCTTTAGCTGCCCTGACTTCAAACTGTGTACAGAGCCTTCTCAGCACCTCAGGAGCGTGTCTCACTCACCCCAATTACCACATTGTCCTCTCTGCTCCCCACTAGTCACGGGGGGTGCTCTGAAATGTCTCATGTGTCACCATTCATCCATCCAAAGCTGCTTCTTTTTTGTTGTTGTTGTTGTTGTTGTTGTTTGTTTTGTTTTGTTTTTCAAGACAGGGTTTCTCTGTGTAGCCCTGGCTATCCTGGAACTCACTCTGTAGACCAGGCTGGCCTCGAACTCAGAAATCCACCTGCCTCTGCCTCCCAAGTGCTGGGATTAAAGGCGTGCGCCACCACCGCCCAGCTCATCCAAAGCTTCTTTACTTCTTCATCTGTGTGTGTGTGTGTGTGTGTGTGTGTGCATGTGAGCATGGGTGTATGTGTGTGTGCAAGTGAGCCTGTGTGTGTGTGCGTGCGTGTGTGTGTGTGTGTGTGTGTGTGTGTGCATGTGAGCATATGTTATGTATGTGTGCGCAAGTAAGAATTTGTGTGCATGTGAGCATGTGCATATGTGTGCAAATAAGCATGTGTGTGTGCAAGTGAGCCTGTGTGTGTGTGTGTGTGTGTGTGTGTGTGTGTGTGTGTGTGTGTAGGCCAGAGGCCAATGTGGAAAGTTTTCCTTAGTTGCCCTCCACCTTAATTTTGGGGACAGCATCTCTTTCCGAACCTACAACGGACTGATTCAGCTAGGCTACCCACTGGACCCCAGGAATCCATCTGTTTCTGCCTCGAAGCACTGGGATTACTCACTGCACAACTGCAAAACTCGGGTCCTCACGACTGCATAACTGAGCCATCTCACAAGTCCTTTACCCACTCCTCTCAGATTAGAAGCTGAAATTCTTCTCGTGGCTGAGTGATCCTGACAGATCTGTCTCCATAGGGATGGGTAGATGGATCTGTCTGAGTCCTCCGCCTCAGCCTTCAGCCCTGTCACAGTGGGTGCTCTCACCCCAGGGTCTCTCATTCTCACCCTCACAGCTCAGCTTCACACACTGGCCCTCACCCTGATGCTCGTGCCAGCACTTTACCTATAGACTGCTTTCTCCTCTCCTCCCCTCCCCTCCCCCCCGCCGTGGAACCACTAAGAAGCCCCACGAGAGCTAGTGCTTTGTGTACTTCACTGTTTATTCCAAGAACCTAAGACAGTGCCTGGCACACAGGAATTCTTAATAGGATGGTGGGTGGGAAAGCGGGTGGGTAGATGGGTGGGCAGGTAGGGTGAGTAGGTAGGTGGATGAGTGGAGTGGGTAGAGTGGGTGGATGGATGAATGGGTGCATGGGTGGATGGGTGGGTACATGGGTAGGTGGGTGAGTGGATGGATGGGTACCCAAAGAGGTTCAAAATTGCTTCTTCTGTCTCCATATAAGGAAATGGGGTCTCACTAAAATGGTAGGATGGCAAGAGAAGCCAGCAATAGATGAAGAGGGGACTTCATCTTGGAGAACACCAGAAGGCGGCACTCAGCACCAACTGGACTGGAGCCCAGAGGCACCCATGCCAGTTTCCCAGGACCCACCCCACCTCCCACCTCTCTTGTCTCCCTTCAGCTCCCCTCCCACAGGCCTCCAAGAGAAGACAAAGGGGGCAACGGAATTCCCATCAAAGGCCACAGACACATGGTAAAGAGATCAGGGCCCTTGGGACCCTGCTTCCTGGAGGTAGTGAGGCCTCCCCGCCAGCCTGGCTCCTCTCCAGGGTGAGGGTGTGGGGGCTAATGCCCCCGGCCTCCTCATATGTCAAATGCCAAACAGCAGGAGGTCAGCCTAAGCAAAGCTGGCCAAGTGGCCCCCATCTGGGCCATGTGTGCGCACACACGAACTGGGGGAGGGGGCAGCAAAGAAATCCCTGTCTGTGTCCTCAGTCAGGGTCACAGCCAAGCTGTGACCATCTGTTGTCCTCTTGAGAGGCCAGGCTGGGGGCCAGCACCCTTGAGGAGCAAGCCTTCCACTGCTGCTGGGCTTTGAAAGACTTCAGTTAGCATCAGTCTTTCTTCTCAGAGAGCACCAACAAAGAGCACCACTCTCCCATCTTACAGGAGAGGAAATAGAGGCTGGGAAGGAGGCAGGTGGTCTCCCAAGCTATAACAGCCACTAAGGGTGGCGTGGGACTCAACCCATGCATCCAGCCCTACTCTCTGTTCCAACTTTCAGTCCAGATGCCCTTGCTCAGGATCAAAGTTAGCGAGTACCCCAGGCCTGGGCTTCAAAGCCCAGCCACCCACCCATTCCCTGGCTGCCACTCTGCTCCAGCCCAATCGCACCCCTCCTCCTCCTCCAGGAAGTCTTCTAAGGCTGGCAGCCCCACTCAAGTCCCTACTTTCCTACCGTGGCTGTCCAACCCATGCCGGGGTCACCAGAGGACAGCTCAGCCGCCCCCCCCCACACACACACACTTAGGCAGTCTATAGCCACAGAAATGTATACATTTCCAGGTGGGGCAACTTGACAGACTGTCGAAGGAGCATGATGTGACAGGACAGGTCATGCTTAGCTACAGCTACAGTGGGACAGAGATGCGGTCAGCCCCCCAAGCACTTCACTTAAAGCCCCACAGCTTCTAAACCCACACTATCCAAAAAGCAGCCACCAACCACCAGTCAGCCACCAGCCACCAGCCACGGGGAACTATTTACATTTAAACCCATTCAAACTTAGTAAAACTAAATTGTAATCCCGGAATAGCATTGGCTACATTTCAAGCACTCAACAGTCACGTGCGGTGGCTCCATATAGGACGTGACCATGGAAAGTTCTAGATGTGGCCGCCCTCATGGCCACCAGGGCTCGGCTCTGTAGCCTGCTTTGTGGGAGCTGTGGTGGCAGGCCTCAGACCGCAGGCTGTTCCTTCAGCCTCCCTGGTAGCTTTACATCCAGGCACTCTGGACTCCAGCTTCCCTGAGATGGCCTCAGTCTCTCTGGGGCAAGCCCCTCCCCCAGCCCAGCCTGTCTGGTCTGCCCAGAGAGAGGAGGGGCAGGCCGGAGAGCAGGACCCAAGGTAGGACAGGGCAGTTTGTCATCTGGGCCTCCCTCCCCCATCAGCTCCTCAGTGCCCCTCCCCCACCCCGCCCACCACCCTCATCCTCAGCCAATCCGAGGACAGATGGGGGTTGGCAGAGGGGGAGAAATGTAACAGCAGTGAAAGCTCTGTCAAATGACAACACAGTCCGGGGGTCACAGCTGTGTCCCCTGAGGCCTGGACAGTCCGTGCCCAGCCTTGATGTCTGCAAGGGGAGTGAGGGGGTGGGAAGAGACAATGGAGAGTCCTGGGGGAGATAATCTCAACTGGATTATTCTAACAGATGCAACCCAGGCCCACCACTCAACATGGTCGCACACCCACACACCCATTCACTAGCCCCGACCAGGTAGAGATGCAAAGATAAGACAGGTGGGCTCCCTCATCAGCCGGACCAGGTAAGGGGACAGCTCGTTCTGAGCTTCATCCTTGTTCCAGGCTAGCTGAAGATCCTTTGTCTCTGTCCAGTGGTCTGAGCAGGGTGGACATTCCCCCCAACCCCCTCCCTCAAACACACAGACACACAGACACACAGACACACAGACACACACACACACACACACACAGACAGCTGCTTTCACAATCCCCCCCCATGGTCTCTGGCCAATCACAGCACTGACGAATAAGTCCCACTGTCCAACAGCCCCCAGGGAGTGTATTAGCACATTTGAATGGCTCAACCCTCCACTGACAAAGCCTGGGGCCTGGGGAAGAGCCACAGCAGGAGGGTGGGGTCTTTGGGGAACTACCTTCCCCTCCCCTCCCCTCCCCCTCCTCTCCCCTCCCAGGAAGAAGCTTCACATTCTGGGGCTCAGAGAAATTTGGGGGCCTCAGCTCCAGCAGTGAATAAGCAATCCATAAAATCCCAATTTACACACTCACTGATCAAACAGCCTGTCCACAACCTGGGGAGGCCAGGGTGACTCCCAGGGCCCCTCCCCACAATTCTCAGCGGTGATGAGGAGTCTGAAGCTGGACACGAGGCTGCCAACATACGCCAGCTCAGCCCTACCACAAGGGCTCAGGGACCTGCCAGTGCCTCCTGTGACCTGGTTGTCTTTGGGGTACCTCAGCTAGGCCCCAGCAACCTTTGTCCACTGAAGCCTTTCCTCCAGTGCCCCCGGCCTGACTTCCAGACCAGAAGCCCTCTTTCTCCCGCCCCTTTTCCCCAGCTGCTCCACCCAGTTCTTCCAGGACCATCTCCAGGTGCTGTCCCTGCAGAGGAAGGCCCCAAGGCCTGTCTTTCCTCTACCCTTTCTTGTCCCCAGGACAGGGCAACATCCAGAAACACTGGGCTGTCAGGGTTGTATCTTTCCATAAGCTGTCTCCCTATGGAAGCTAGAGAGAGCAGCAGACTAGTTAGTGTCCCCGTGTCGTCCTCAAAGAAAGCGCACATTATTCTACCTCATGCCTATGTCTGAGAGAGAAATCGTCTGCTAGAAGAGAATTAAGTGCTCTTTTAAACAGCAACATCATTTCAGATGCCAGGTGATTAGCTAGGGACCTCAGAGGGGGCTCACTACAGCTGACCTGGGTGTCCTCTTGCCTACTGGAAATGGGATAAAGGATTGGTGGAACGTGTTTCTTGGATAAAAAAAAAAAAAAAAGAGTGAGTTCAGGGCAGCTTGGAGGGCAGCGCACAGCCCAGCCCACACGGTCCTGGAGTAAGAACTGCAGTAGGTTAGGGACAGAGTTACCCCTAGGTCCCCAGGAAGCTGCAGGAAGGAGTGAGGATAGCCCAGTGTGCTTCCTAAATGCTAAAAGGACACACAGACACACACACACTCACACAGACACATACACAGACACACACACTCACACACACACACTCACACAGACACACTCACAGACACACACACAGATACACACACTCACAGACACACTCACACACTCACAGACACACATATACAGACACACTCACACACACTCACACAGACACTCAGACACACACATACAGACACACTCACACAGACACACACACACTCACAGACACACACTCACACACAGACACACACTCATTCACACATACACACTCACAGACATACACTCACACAGACACAGACAGATACACTCACACACACTCACACATACACACACTCACACAGACACACACACAGACACAGAGACACACACTCACAGACAAACACTCACACACACAGACACACACATACTCACAGACACACACTCACACACACATACAGACACACTCACACACACTCACACACGCTCACAGACACACACACAGACACACACTCACTCTCACACACACTCACAGACACACACACATACAGACACATTCACACACACTCACACACACACACACACACAGCATCTGGAAATCTCAAGGACAGATGGAGCCAGCAGAAGTCATTGCACACTCTCTCGGGGCCACTGTAGGAGGAGGGATGTGGAATAAGCCCATTCTACAGAAGGACACGATTCTCTTTTCCCCTCCTTATTGTTACCTGCTGACTCTCAGAGTCCTGACCTAGAACAGTTTAGACCCACCATGGACCTGAGGGAGGCGGGTAGGTATTAAACACCCAAACAGAAGAGTGACCGTGGCTGGGGCTCTCTCTGGCCCTTCTAGCCCAGAGAACAACTGTGGTCTGTGGCAGGGGGATCACAGATCTCCTTCCTGCCCGTGGCTTATCTGTAGCAGAGTGGGCACACGAATAGCATTGGCCTATGAGATGAATGACAAGTCTGGATGTCTGATCTCTCCTCCAGTGTGAACTGGTAGAGAGGACAGAGTGCCTGGGGGCCCTAGGCCTTTTCAATGCATGCTGGTGGGAGCTAGGCTGAGCAGGCAGCAGGCAGCGGAGAGAGGCAGGGCCAGGTTTGAACCAGCTACTCCAGAGTCTGTTCTATGCTCCAGCCTGGGAGAGCCCTAGGGGGGTTGTGGGGGGGAAGTGCTTTCCCATCCAGAAAAGCAAAACAAGACAAGACAAAACAAAACAAAAACTAGAAAACCAAAACCCAGCAGATCTGAAGGACAACTCTGGAGAAAGGGCTATCTTAAGAGCTTTGTGCTGGCCTTGGGAGAGCACAGTAGGTCTCACTGACCTGTGCACCTAACAGCCTCTGAGATCACAGGGCTTCCCAGGCTAGCCCAGCCAGCCCCTGGCCCCTCCAGTCTATTACCTGGGACGTCTTTCATCAGCTTCTCCTCTGTCCATATGGAACCCCAGGGCCCTTATAACGCCTCCTCTGTCACCATGACACTGCCCAAGCAAGATCCCCTGCTTGTGTTTCAAGGCCTTGCTGAGAGAGTCCACTGACCAGATCCAATCCAGCCAACGTCCACTTTTTCACTATCCCTGGGACCTGAAGAGCCAAGAACCCAGGTGAGAATCTACAGGGCCTGCCAGGGTATCCAGAGACCATGGATGCCACACGACCTAGGAAATGTTCCATCCTCTCCCTCCAAAGTCACCCAAGACTGTCACTACCCAGGAGCCACAGCCCATATCTTAAGGCACCTAGTTCCACAGACATTCTCTGAAACTGTCCCCTACAGCTGGTGCCACATTGAGCCCTCTGCCTCTGCTCTCCAGCCCTTCAGCCTGGCTACCAGAGAGATCCCCCAGCACAGAGTACAAAACCAGTCCAAATGAGGAACAGACAGAATCCCTTAAAGTGGCTCCAGTTAGGAGATCAATCCCTTCTCTTGACCAGCCTCAAGCTTGCCAGCTCAACTCCGCAGCCACAGCAGTCTACCCTCTGAGCTATCTGTGCGTAATCTGCTAGGCTTCTGTCTGCCCATCCTCTCTGCCCTGAACACCTTCCTACGGTCTGCACCAAGGAACTCCCAAGCTGTTATTCCACTTTGACTCTGAGGCCATTCCTGGCTCCCTGCTCCACTGTTCCACCATTTAGATGCTTATTGACAGTTGCTGTCAATCATTAAATCGAGATCCCCTCCCTGTTCAACACCCTTGTGCAAGCATCTCAATAGACCAAGCTGTCTGACCAAACACCTCTTGCCGCTTCCCCACCCCCGCCCACACATACTCGTGCCCGCTCCTTATCCCA
>NW_022196893.1:32471991-32480512 GCF_008632895.1 Mastomys coucha
CACACACACACTCGTGCCCGCTCCTTATCCCACACACACACACACACACATACACACACACACATGCCTGCTCCTTATCCTTTCCCTCCCCCATCAGCTCCCCAGATACAGATGGTATGTGTGAGGTGAACCAAGGCCTTAGGACTACAGGCTGGTCCATACTGCTTTTTTTATTTTTATTTTTTTTTTGGATTTTCAAGACAGGGTTTCTCTGTGTAGCCTTGGCTGTCCTGGAACTCACTCTGTAACCAGGCTGGCCTCGAACTCAGAATTCCGCCTGCCTCTGCCTCCCAAGTGCTGGGATTAAAGGCATGCGCCACCACTGCCCAGCCCATACTGCTTTTTAATAATAATTTAAGGACAGCAGCCTTCTGGAGCTTCAGGTTCTACATCCTCAGGTTCAAACAACTACCCAGCAAAACAATTCCAGAAAAAAAAGCTCACAGCCTGCACTGAGCCTATCTCTGTCATTACTCTTTGGAGAGAAGCTTTGGGTTTTCCTCTGAATACTCGAGGACCTGGCCCACCTCAAATCAACTGCCCTCTAGGCTCAGCCCCTCTTCACTTCTGCAGAGAGAGCAGTGCAGGCCTGCACCAAGGGCAGTTGGGGGCGTGTGGGGAAGGCACGGGCACCAAGGAAGGAAGCTGTCAGCTTCTGTTCGGCTGAGCTGGGACACTGCTTTCTAGCAGTCCGTCTTTTAGTGAGTCTGCATGGAAGGTCTTCTGACCTTTGGGGCTTGGTGCTGGATGGGCAGGAGAGAAGGAACCTTTGGGGAACTTGGTCAGACTTTAAGCCATAGGCCCTTTCGGCAGCTGGGGAGTCTGTGACCATTTCTCAAACATACTTTTCATTGTACACATAAGATTGTGCTTGTTTACAAAGGAAAAGAGTAGTGTTTGGAAACTGTCCTTATCCATGAACTTCCCAGAGGTCCTGGAGCACAAGACTCAGGCCAGCAGCCCAGGGTCTCCTTCAACACTCCACGTTCCGCCTCCACTCAGCCAGACCTAGGATCTAGTTTCCTTGAGTTGGTGTGGGAAGGCTCTAAACGGCTTAAAGTCTGCATGACCCTTTTCCCCTGGCCCCAAACGTGCCCCCATTCAGCCCTCCTCCAAATCTCCAGGCAGGCAGGCAGCCCTCCCAGCCTCTCCTCTCCTCAGCCCTGGGGTGCTGAGATGAATCACTCAGCTATGCAGCCAGGCCGGTCCACCTGGGTGCTGAGTGGGAAGGGCTGTCCTTAAGGAGGTGGTTCCCATAGCTGCAGGGCCACCTGGACAGAGAGAGCAGGAGAAACTGGGGGAGAACACTAAGCAAAGACTAAGCAAGCCCTCTGCTTGCTCTGGTGGGTTCTCAGCACATGACTTCCCACTTCAATATGCCAGTTTCCACAAGAATCCGAGAGTGGCGTTCCCTTGTAACAGATAAGGAAATCAGGTACAGTTCCCTTGTCTAAGTCAACAGGCCAGAACAGGCGGGCCAAAAGGATACCATTTGATTTAACAGCTAACAAGATGGGGATATCATTTGACTCCTCCGTCGGAATTGGTCTCTCTCACCATTTGTAAGGCTCCCTAACACCTCCTCTCATCCAGTCAATCCCAGAGCTCTAAAGCTGTTGCTATGGCCTGGCTCTGAGGACCTCTGTCCTCAATGTTAACTTCAGACAGTGGTTTGAGTCACTCTCACACTCAGAGAAAGTGAACACCACTTATCACCCCTTGACAAATAGCAAAAGTTCCATGAAAGGTTTCTGGCTTCATGGAAGGCGAGGGAGCCTGATGGAAGGTTCTAGAAGCCTGGAGCTGCTGTGCTCCCCACCCACAGAGACACCGGACATCCAACACTGCCCTTACACTGGAGCCATCCTGTCCTCTGGGAAGCTCCCTTGCGGTTCCCAGGTGGGTGGGCACCTGCTGGATACCTAATGGGTCCCAAGCTGAACTCACAGACTCCCTCACCCCCAGTAACCCAGCTCCACGTTTCTCAGTGAGGGGCTGGGGATCTAAACCTCAGGCCTGAAGAAAGTGGGACAGTAGGAAAACAAGAGACAGAAGAGGCCATCCCCACAGGACATGGTCTGCCTGCAAAGGAAGCTCTTCTAGAGAAAGGGCCCGGAACTTTAAGTCTGAGGCTCCTTGCTAAAACCCATGATGAAGCTGGGTGTGATGGCCCACATCTCACTTGGAAAACTAAATTTCTGGAAGCCTCAGGCCAGTCAGTGCTACAGGGAACTCTAGACCGGCCTAGGCTACACAGTAAGACCCTGACTTTAAAATAAATAAATGAAATTAATTTTTAAAAAAAAAAACAGAAATCAAGAGACAAAGAAAGAAACAGACAGATACCCCCATCCCTTAAAGGAGTGGTTGAACTATGAAGGCTCTGTCCTTACAAATGGATTCCTGTCCAGCCAAGGTATGAATCAGCAGTAAAGTACCCATCTGGCAAGTATTAGGCCCCTATCCAGTTCCCTCTGCCTCAGCTTAATGCCCATGTGCCCTTACCCTTCCCAGAGCCCCTATGCACTTGAACTTCTTAGCCATAAGATAATCAAATAAACTTCCACTCATGGAAAATCCCTAGCTTCTGGTAATTCTGAGAAGCAAAGCCATCTATGAACTGCTCTATCTCTTCGGAACAAGGCAAAAGAGGTGACTTCTCTTGGTGGCCAGGGTCCCTAGAGAGCTCTGTCTGTCCCCAACAGACATCGCCCAGGTGGGGATAGAGTCATGGTGTGCTGGGGCTGCCGGCAGTTGGGAAGTGTACAGTAACCACTAGTTCCTTCCCTATGACCTCAGGGAACAAACGCCTCCCCAGACTTGGAGCATCCAAGGGTCAAAAGGTACTCTGAGCTGCAGGAAGGCCAGTGCTAAGTGACCCTTGTCCCAGTTGCCTGCTGATTCCCACTGACACAGACTCCCAAGGACAAGCCCCTTCCCAGGATTCTTCCCAGCCTCTTCCCAAGCCACTCTGTACAGTTCTGAGTGGCCACACCCTCAAAGATTCCCTTCTACTCAGTAAGTCTTGGGACCAAAGCCTGTCTTTGCCTCTTTGCTGGAGCCCAGCATCTTTAAAGTTCCTTAAAGGCGACACCACATAAAAACAATGGATGGGCATTGGATGAGCCACCTTGAACATGACCTCCAACCACACAGCAACCACTGTTCATGTTAGAGCCCTGTGGCAGAGAACACTGGAGCTGGCACCACCCTCCCCCCAACCCCAGTGTGAGGCTGAGACCTAAGAGATCTTATAGGGGCCAGCGAGATGGTTCAGCAGGTAAAGGGCACTTGCTGCCAGGCCTGTCAATCTGAGCTCCATTCCGGAACCCACATGGTGGGAAGAGAACTAATTCCTCCAAGTTGTCTCCCGACTTCCCAACGAGTGCAGAGATACACACAATCAATCAATCAATAAATGTGAAAAGGGGGTTTTGAGAGAGATTAACTCTGGCTCCAAGTATGAAAACCTTCTCGATGGGAGAGAAATCTCAGGGAACACGGCTGAGATCCTTACAGGATGGTGATGTGTTGTTGGGTCACCACAGGAGGTAGGGATCCACCCAGGGGTCAAAAGGTGAACCATGGTCTCGTCCTTGTGTCAACGACTGATCTTGTCACTGGTCTAGGTGTGCCAGGCCTCTGTCCATGCTGGCTCAGCGGTGTGCTCAGCGCCTTGCTACCTCAGGCCTCTGTGCATGCTGGCTCTCCTGTCTGTATGATTCCTGAGCCCTGTTCTTTATGCTGATGCTGCCTGGGAGTCCAGGACTTGACTGGACTAGGCTTGAGAGTGTAGAGATAGAAGCCAGCGATGGGGTGCCCACCTAGCATGCACAAGGCCCCGACTCCAAGCTACAGTACTGCAATAGTAATGAAAGAAGACAGAATGAGCGTGGGCTCGGCTCTTCACTGTGAACTCCGGCCCACTTCCAGCTAACAGGTGAATTCTAAAGCTGTCCACAGTTTGAAACTGAAGGTGGCAAGGCGCTGAGCCACACCGCTGTAGCGTTTTCTTGGTGTGGCAAGCCAGGGAACTGTCCCCTTCACAGCCAGTGCAGCCCTATGGACTGGGTCATACACGAACACCAGCCCCTCGATCCCTGCTCATTCGCTTTCTCACTGAGGCACGCGACACCTTCCTTAGCTCACTTCCCAAGGGGAACTTGGTGCTTCCAAGCCATACATCAGAAGGGGGAGCATCAAGATCCCTCACAGTTGAAAGCTGTGCCAGTAGCTGCCATGCTTGGCAGGTTGCTCCTGCAGTCCCCGGCCAGTGACACTCTGCAGTACAAACAGTCCCCCTGCCATGGGACGAACGCCCAGTGAGGTCAGAAAACCTTGTCTGTTCTCAGAACCTCAGAAGGGCCGGACCAGGGGAGGGCTTCTAGATATACTCCTTATGGGCTTCAGGGGTTCAAGAGCCGTTAAAGGAGAATACAGAGTATCACGGTGTCAGCTGGTGACAGTGCACTTTCCCTGGGGACATTTTCATTTCTGCAGGCTCTGTAAGTCAAGACATAGAGACCCACAGTGTGTTGTCTTAGCCTAGTGGTTCAGAATCCAACCCAGAGGCCAGCAATGGTGGGGCACGCCTTTACTCTTAACACTCAGGGGACAGAGGCAGGCAGATCTCTGAGTTTGAGGCTAACCTGGTCTACTGAGTGAGTTCCAAGACAGCTAAGCTACACAGAGAAACCCTGTCTTGAAGAGGAAAAAAAAAAAAAAAAAAAGAATCCAACCCAGGACTTTATACATTCTAGCCAAATATGCTACTAGTGAGCTAACTTCCAGCCCTCATGTTAGACTCTAGTTATGTCTACTTTAAAGCCCTACTCAACCCACTCTGCCACTCAAGCTAACTCTGCGGTGGCTCCAGGAAACACCAGAGTTCTTGTTTTACTCCTGGGTGTGGTGGGGTCACCATGGGTATTCTGTAGCCCTGAGCTATGCCTGGGCCCTTTTTATCATTGTGATAATGGTTGGTTTGAGACAAGGATGTAACTCTCTCTGTGGCCCAGGCTGATATGTAACTCACTGTGTGGCCAGGCTAGCTCTGAACTGGGGGTAATTCTGTCTTAGCCTGCTTAGTGCTGGGATTAGAGTCCTCGCATGCAGTTTTACAGTGGTTCTCTTTCTTCTTTGCAGGGAAAGCCTTGGAATTCAGTGTCACACAACTCGAAGAATCTTTCTACCTTACTAGCCCTCTAGTTCCCAGGAGACAGCAGAGCTAACCATTACTAAGACTGCAGGTGACTATGGCTCATCCTTTCCTCTGACTTCTGCCCACTGGTGGCAACAGACCAAAGGTCTACCAGGCCTTGGTCACCTTCCAGTATGTAGCCCTGGGACCTCCTGAGCCAGCCTCCTGCGGAGTCTGGTTTTTATTAAATAAGGTGACGAAGTCATTAAGTGCCAAGGCAAGAAGAGGCAAAATTCTCTAGAGGGGTCAAGGAAGGAGGGGGCAACCCACCAACCTGTCCCCTGACCTCCTTCGTGACCAGGGGTGGGGGGAGGGGAGGCAAGGCTCCTCAGGATTCAGAGCTGCTGCAGTAGGAACGAGTGGTGGGGAGTTGGGGGGTGTCTCAGCCAGATAATAAGCAATTGTTAATGTGATCCATATGGATCCTGACTGGCCTCTCTGTTTAACAGGATGATAATGGCGGGAGTGAGGGGGAAGAATGCAGGTCTGTAGAGAAGGAAAGGAGCAAAGTCCTCCCTGGACTGGGGGGTGGGGAGGGTCATCAAGGAGGAGGGGAGAAAGAAAGGAGGGGCTGAGCCACTCGGGGGCTCCACCACCCCAGAGGGCAGAGCCTCTTGCCCAAAGTGACCGGATTCCAGGTTTTGCGGGCCACCGGGTCAAAGTCTTCACAAAGCTCCTTTTCCTCACCCAGCCAACATTTATGGGTACCCAAACGGTACAAAGTACACGGTGAGGCATGCACAAGTGTATATATGCTGGCCTCCTGGAGGCAGAGCCTAGTTTGGACCCAGCCACAATGAAAAAGATACAGGTGCAGCGCTAGGAGACCATGGAGGGAGGGGCAAGTGACAAAGCTGGGGACTCTGGGGAGGCTACACGGGGGTTATGGGGCATCCTAGCTGGGCCTTAAAGAATGAGGAGGTTGTGGCAAGACCGGGACAATGGAGAAGGCATTTGGCTGAAGGAACAGCAGGAGCAAAGGCAGAGAGGCGTGAAATTGCGTGGAGAGCCTGAGATTCAGCTATAAAGCTGCAGCCAGGCAGGGGAGGGGAGAGACTCTTGGTCCATGAAAAGCTGTGGCCATGGATGACCAGAAAAGAGGCAGGAATGGACTCTGGAGTACCACACTGGGGCCTGGGTTCCTCTCTTGCCTTCCTATTCCCTGCCTTGATCTGGCTGTGTTCTGGAATTGTCTGACTAGGTCACCCTCATTCTGGCCACTGTCTTCCCCAGAGCCAAAGAACACGCAGGTCCTTGGAGGCCCACCGCATCCCTGGTCATCCAGTCCCCTCTCCTACTCCTAGGGACATTGAGAAAGAGCAACTCCAATCCTGCCTTTCAACTAAACTCCCGTTGGCCCAAAAGGGGCTTCCCTCAGAAGACCATACAGTAAGGGCGTGAGGGTCGCTTCTGGATGCTGCGGGCACCAATGGAATCAAATAGAAATAAATGAAATGGTGCTAAATGCGGGGAAGGGCGATTTACGAGGCCTGTCACGCCGCCCTCCCGGGCCATCCAAGCAAGACCCTCCCCTTTCTTCGGGCGACTGGAGAAGGTCCCCGCCCCGCCCCCCTGCCCACAGCTCAGGGTGGTCGAAAACTCGCTCCTGGAGCACTGCAGATCGGCACCCCCTGCACCCTGTTACGGCTGTCCCTGGGGATGGGACTAAACCCCAGAGAAAGACGTTCGCACCCTGCCTAGGGGTGCTGGGGGGACGGGAGGTTCCGTAAGGATGCTCAGGGGTTCCGGGTGGGATTCTGGCAGGGTCCAAAAGTACCCCGTAGAGTCAGAGGTCTCTGGACTGCTGCATCTCTAGGCCCACTCCAAATACTGGGTGGCTCCAGGGGAGGTGTCAAACCTCAAGAACCGAGAAGCTCCCAGACTGTAAACCTGAAGTGGGAAGGGGAGCAAATCCCCAACCTAGCTACTGGGCTGAAAGCAGGAGCCCGCTCAGCCCCTACTGCCCGGGCGGACAACACAAACATTCTTCCGTCCTCTATTCTCCTCCAAATTAGGTATCCATGGAGACAGGGCCGGCAGCCTGACAGCCCCACGGCCTAATCCTGATTTAGTGACCGTCCCTTTAACAGCCCACCCACCCGCCCACCCACCCCTGCACTCCGGGCCTCAGCGGGGCGCAGGCTCCAGGCTGCTCTCGCTCTCCCCGGCGCTGAACGCTCACAGGCCCTCCGCCAGCGGGAACCACTGGACCCGAGAGGTCCGGGAGGAAGCCGACATCTATTAAGCTCTTACTGTGTGCCCAACAATCTACAGGGGACCCTCTACCAAGGGTCTGGAAGTGGGAATCTCTGCATAGACCATAAGGCTCTAGAAGCGGGGAAGTTTAAGGGGCTCTCGCAAGAGCTGGGAACTCCGGGTAACCAATGGCCCACGGGTGAAAGTAAGCGAAGCTTCGTGGAACACCCCAACTCTGAGCTGGGACTACTGTCCCGTCCTGAGGAGAAACGAAGGGCGTGTGCGTTAGGAGCGCAGAGACCGAAATGGCCTCAGTCTCCTGTCACTGCCCCGTCACGATGCTGGGGAATCTCCAGGCCAGTAACCCAGCCCCCACCCCCTCCCGCACACTCAGGGGCCGCTGGACAAAGACCTGACGGAGTGGGAGGGGCCTGCGGGCCGGCCCTCGGGCTCAGGCCGCGGGATCCTTCTGGGACCCGAACCCGCAAATCCTGGCTCCCACTCCCCAAGCCCGCAGACTCCCCGGAGTCCGCCGCTCACTAACACCACCACCTCCTCGGTTCCAGACCGGCCGGTGAAGCGGGTGCCCGTCGGCGGCCGAGGGGCGATCTCATCGCTAGTCGCCCCCTTCCTCCGGGGAAATGACCCTGGGCTCCGACGCACCCTCTCGAGTCTCTCCCGGCCTTGCCCTCCGACCTCCGCCTAGTTGGGCCCCCTGTCCCTCAGCCCCCGCCCTCCCCGGGCCTCACACGGCCCTGCGCCCGCGGACAAAGCTCTGGACATCGGACCGCACAGTCGCCACCCCCTGACCCCCGGCCCGCCCGCGCGCTCCCGCGCCTGCCCCTTCCCCGGCCTGAGACGCGTACCTCGGCATCCCGGCCGGGTCCTAGGTGAGTGTGCGCGGCCTGGGGGGGCGTCCGGCCCAGGGGCCGGGGCGGGAGCGCGGGCCGGGGGCGACGGGCCAGGGCTGGGGGTCAGCGGCGCTCACCATCCTGGGGCCGCTGCTGCTGCGGCTGCTGCGGCCGCCGCGGCCGGGAGCGGGACTGGACAGTGGGGGTGGCCGGACAAGGGGCGGCCCAGGCTCCCCCCGCAGGCAGGACCCCCACCCCGCCTCCCCTCGCCCGC
>NW_022196893.1:32480522-32501966 GCF_008632895.1 Mastomys coucha
CGAAAATAAATTAGCCACCCGGGGGAAAAAGAGCAAATGACCCTCAGTGCGAGAGTGTCCTTGCGCCACTCTCAGGCCGCTCGCCCGCTCCCGCCTCCCCTGCCGTCGGAGCGGGAAGTTGCGCTGGGGGTGGAGGCCGGCCTGGAGGCGGGGAGACCGGGGAGGCCGGACGGACGCGGAGGCCAGGACTGAGTTCCTGGCTGCCCTGAGTGGCCGCTGGCTGTGAGCCGCTTCCTGGGTCGAAGGGCAAAGGGGAAGGCGGTTGGCCGGACCCGCCCCGTCCGCTGCCTGGCCAAGACCACCTCTCCTAGGACGCCTGTGGACTCTGGCCTACGTCCCCGCCCTGGGCGCGCAGAGCAACTACAGCGTGCAGGATGCCCCCTGGCAGGGCAGGGCGCATAGCCAGGCGAGGGCACTGTCTGTGCACAGGTGCCACAGAACGATGTGTGTGTGTGTGTGTGTGTGTGTGTGTGTGTGTGTGTGTGTGTGTATGCGCGCGCGCACTATCGAAGCAGCGGACTCGGTGGTGAGACAATCACACCGGAGGACTTGCACAAACAGACTACAGTCACCCTGGGCCCACCGGCACCTACAAATAAGGAGCCCCAGGCACCTAGTGGGCTTACGGGTGACCAGAAGAATTTACATTGAGGTGTCTCCAGTCTAGAGTTGGCACCGTTTTAAGCGGGCGTCCCAGAGCTTTGGTGGTGATGAAGGACTCCCTCGGCCTTGGGAAGCCAGGGCACAGGCGCGATGGTGGAGGTTCTGTGACCAGCATTTCCTGCCCGTAGGTCCGTGCTTCGGGGCTCTGCCGCCACCCTCTCTGAGACTTCCTTTCCTTCCGGGTGGCAGGCAGTTCAGCAAGAGCGTCCGTAGGAATCACGCTGGAGGGGCTTCCTCTAACCTGCAGAACAGGCCTCTGACCTCCAAGTCTGGCAGAATTCTAAAGACTATCTCTTCACTTGCGATCATGTTTCCGGACACTCGCGGATCCCACAGACACAGGCAGCTCTGTAGATGCCAGGGAAAGGGAAGGCACAGGCCACCAATCATCCTTTTTGTCTTTTCTTTTTCATTGTCTAAATATGGAAATAAGACGAACATCCAATAAAGTTCTGAAATTCATCAAGACCCGGGGCTTTTCCGGCCCCAGAATTTTCCTGTTTATATACCACCTTCCCGTTCTTACCCACCCACACACCCTGACACAAATCAGGGATGCACCAAGACTCAGAAGTGCTGGGCCAGGTCCCCAGCATCGTAACTCTAAGAGCAGAGTGCAAACAGCTACAGTCGCCATCTTAGCAGGCCAGAGGGTGTGACAAACAAGAAACTGATCAAATATGGTCTTTCTCTGTTAGGACATCCGAGGCCAGAGAGAAGAGACTTGTTTGGGAGCACTGAGAAAAGACTGATCTAGAGCCCCTGCACTCCTATTCTCTGTACTCCCAGTCCTTGCAGGCTCCCTTGAGGGCCAGTGTCCACTGGAGCCAAGCAGAGACACCTCCATCTTCAGGAATTGTGCCAGGATGCCAAGGCTGGCTGGCCTTGCGGATGGGTGGCCCTGGGACCAGAATGCACCAGGTTCTAAGATGAGGTGATGCCTTCTGAGGCATCTGAGCTTGAAGGAATGTTAATGTCTGCCTAGAGACAAAAGCCTTCTGGTGCCAGGATCTCAGGAGAGCTTGCTCATGCCTCATGGGGATGCTCAGCATGCTGCAGAAGCCTTCCTGAGGCTCCACAGGCCAACCCAGCCTTGGCAGTCTGAGGTGGTTCTGATTCTCAGGTGGCTATGGGTCACAGTAAGGGCTTTAGTTAGCAGGTGAGGAAAGCCTGGTCACTTGCCTCCTTCACTTACACCCTGTCCAGTGCCCAGGCAATGAAGTATCGCTTTCCTTCCCCGAGCTCATTAAGGTCCTGTTAATACATCACCTCGGAGCTGACACACACTCAGTCTTGGCAAATGGCCTTTCATCATATCTCCATTCTTGGCCTTTCTGGGGGGCTAATCTCTGAGGGCTCCTGCTTGACCCCTCTTCTATCTGCCCTCAGGCAAGGGATCTGTGCCCTGCAAGGCCCCTGCTGAGGTCCCAGGGCAGGTCAAGTGCCCACAATGGATTGGATAATAATAGTGGTAACGATGGCTAACGCATCGCTCTTCCAGACCTGCCACCCTTTGCAGTCATTTGGTTTCCATCACTTCCAGCGTGGAGTACCCACTGCAACCCATCCAGGAGCAGGGGCTCCGCTTGGTGCATGGCTAGATGCTAACAACTGCATGTGAGTCTCTGTGCACGGGTATATAGGAGCGGGTGGGCCCATTTTGGCCCAAAGATGGGCATCAAGTGCTTTCCAAAACCACGCAGGATGCCTCACTGGGTCTCCCACCCAGTGGAAGGTCTTTAGAGGGAGGGAGTAGGGCTCCGGAGGCAGGAGGAGCCAGATGTAGAGAACCCAGGAGCAGGTGGGGCAATGGAAGCCTTTAAAGGGCCCTGGGGAAGGATGGGTGGACGGAGGAAGCAGAAAGAAATGGAAAGGAGGAAGAGGAAAGGGCGGGAGCTCTCTTTCTCTGTGGTCTTCTGCTGGCCCCTCAGGAGTCACTATGGGCAGGAAAGGAAGGAAGCGTGTCCTGCCCAGAGGACACCACACCCCACCAGCTGCTGCCCGAACCTGCCACTAGTTAGCTTCATGCTGCTCTGGCTACAGATGTTAAGTGCCAACCTTTTGGGATTGGGGGTCGGCCATCAAGGCCCGGCTGGCAAAGTCTCCTCCCAGCTTGCCAAAGCCCTCCTACCCGTGCCCCATCCCCAAGACCCTCCCAGCCATGCCTTACCCCACTGCTGTTTTTAAACTTACACCGGTTCCGCACCCCCTTCAGGCTGGGTCTGGGACAGCAACCCCTCAGCCAGCCTGAGAGTCTCTGGGAACCTCTGGGAAGTAGAAAATGCACTCTTTACTTTCCGATAACCTCTTTGTCGGGCTATTGGAGAAGAGTCCCTATTTCACTTCCACATGCCTAACTCGGGGGACCCTAGCACCCCACACTCAGAATCCTCAACTTACTGTTGTTGCTATGTAAACACAGGTTCTCCTACCCCCATCCTACAGTACAGCTTTTGCACCAGCAGCTTGAACTGAACCCACTTTGTGTCTCTAGTCCACAGAACTCAGTCACATCCACGCTATTTGAACACTTCCAAATCTGAGCCTCGAATCTTATTTTCCTACTCTTATTCAACCTTCAGAACCCAACTCAGTTGAGCTTGTGAAACCCTGCGGTCGGATAACTCCAAACCAGCCCTCCTCTAAGGTCTTTTCCCAGAAGGTTCTACACATTGAGTCAGATCTCTGCTTTCATGAGCGTCCGTCCCTCTCACTTCCCCACCCCTACCTCCCATCCCCCACGCCCTCCACCCCCGCCCCCCACCCTACCCCCACCGCTGTCCATTCTAAGGCAGAACCCACCCCTGCAGGACCCACACCCTCTTAACACGCCAGTCCCTGGAGACCCACAGGAAGTCTCTCCTCTCTTACAAAGTTTACAAACCTAGGACAGGGTGGGGAATTAGAAAACCAGTTTGCATAGAGGGTCCCTTGCCCCTGCTTTGCCCTCTGGGGCTGGGCCTGATCGGAAAGTCTCAGTACATCTGGTTGTACTTAAGCCAACTGGTAAAGTAGTGGACTGCATTCTGCTCAGCCTGCTCCCTTCTAACCCCGCCCTCTGCTCCCTCCTCCAGCCTCAGAGGGGAGGGGCTTAGTAAAGCCCGAGAGGTTGAACCCAACCCTACTAGAGCTGTGGTACCTTGATACTGTGGTTCTGAGGTGCCATAGTGCCACGGCCCATGGGGCCGTGGTACTGTAGGGCCGTGGTGCTGTAGGGCCGTGGTATTGTAGGGCCGTGGTGCTGTAGGGCCGTGGTGCTGTCGTGCTGTGCTCCCTGGACCACAATGGAGCTACCTCCAGGCCCTGAAAATGTTGCCCACTTGGACCTGCTCTAGCTCCTTTCTCATCTGGGATAATACAAATCCAAGAAAACAGCTGGTCCTGACTTCAGCTGTCAGTTATTTTCCAGAAGCCTTTGCAAAATATTGAAGGGTAACAAAGAAGAGCCTAAATAGGTAGTGTGTGTCAGTAATCCCAGCTACTCCAGAGACAGAGGCGGGAGGATTGTTTAAGTCCTAGAGCTTGAGACTAGCCTGAGCAGCATAGTGAGACCCTGTTGCAAAAAATAAAAGAGAGGGTCTTGGGAAAATAAATAAAGAACAGAGTGGACCCACCAAGATGGACAGCGGAAGACTCCCGATTCTAGTAGACAGCACCTACTAATGCCCAAGTGTACTCAGCTCTGAGGCTTAGAAGACCCCAGCACATCCAGAAAAGTGGGTGCAGCAAGGCAGGGGCCTGGGGGAGGGGCAGGCAGTACAAGAAGACAGATAGATCCATGCATGTCTATAACCCCATCACCGCAGAGGCAGAGGCAGAGGCAGAGGCAGAGGCAGAGGCAGAGGCAGAGGCAGAGGCAGAGGCAGAGGCAGAGGCAGAGAGGCAGAGGCAGAGGCAGAGAGGCAGAGGCAGAGGCAGAGAGGCAGAGAGGCAGAGGCAGAGGCAGGAGGATCACTGCAAGCTCAGGCCAGTGTGATGTACATAGATAATCAGTCTACAAAGACAGATACTGTCTCAAGGAAACAGTGGAAGTGCGGCTATGGTGTGATGGCCAGGACTTGGGGTGCAGTAAAGGTTGCAGCCTCGTCACCTGGGAAGGGGTATTGGTGTTCAAACAACACTGCGTATAGAAGCTCTTTGGAAAGTACTGAGTGACCACCATTATCAGCCTCAAAGTTGCCTATCTGCTGCTCTGCTTAGTCAAGGTTGGCTTTGAACTCACTCTGCAGTCCAGACTGACCTTCAACTCACAGCAATCTGCCTGCCTCAGCCTCCTGGGTGCTGGAATTATAGCTGAATGTCACCATACCTAGCTCTAAGTTGTAAAGCCCAGTGTGTATGTATGTATACATGTGTGTACAGGTCCCCATGTATGTGTGTGCATACGGAGATTGAAGGTTGGTGTCCAGTGTCTTTCTCAATCTTTCTCCACTGTTTGGTTGTTATTGTTTTGGGGTTATCACTATGTAGCCCTAGCTATCCTAGAGCTCACTATGTAGACCAAGTTGGCCTGAAACCTACAGAATCCTCCTACTGTGCCTCCTCTGTGCTGTCATTGAAAGTGTGTATGTTCAGGGCTGGAGAGATTGCTCAGCAGTTAAAAGGACTGACTCTTCTTCCAGAGGTCCTGAGTTCAATCCCAGCAACCACATGGTGGCTCATAACTATCTGTAATAGGATCCAATGCCCTTTTCTGGTGTGTCTGAAGATAGTTACAGTGTACTCATACAAAAACAAAAATAAAAAACAAAACAATAAATTTAAAAAAAAAAGTGTGTGTCTTGACACACACGCCTGGCTTCTATCTTGTATTTTAAGAAATAGTCTCTCACTGAACTTGGAGATCAGTGATTGGCTACTAAGCTCTCGAGATTTTTATCAGCACTGGGATGACAAGCATTTGCCACTAGGCCTGGCTTTTTATATGGGTGCTGGGAATCTAAATATTTCCTCATATAAATATAAATATTATAAATTTTTTATAATTTTTTATAATATTTTTCATAAATATAAAATCCTCATATTTGTATATATGACCTCCCTTCCCGAATGAGCCATCTCCCCAGCCCCTGCAGTGCAGTTTTGTAATGCTTCACTAGTGACCTCTTTGTGCCCTGAGGAATAGGAGCCATTTTGGAGAAATGCCTGTGAGGGACACTGACACAGACAGAACAACCTACATCCAGGGTCCACACATCCACACGCACACACATCCACACACACATCCGCAAACACTTTCTCTCTCTCTCTCTCTCTCTCTCTCTCTCTCTCTCTCTCTCTCTCACACACACACACACACACACACACACACACACATATCCACACACTCACACACACATACTCACACACATACACATACACACTCACACAATACTCATACACATACTCACACACATCCACACACACATCCACACAGCCACACACTCACACACATAGCCACACACACATACACACACTCACACACATACACACTCACATATATACTCACACACACAAATCCACCTACATACTCACACACATACACACTCACATATATACTCACACACACAAATCCACCACACACTCACACACACATACTTACACACACACACATGCACACACTCACATACACACATATACTCACACACACACAAACACACACATCCACACATACACTCACACACACAGTTTGGTTGCACAAGTAATTTTAAAAATCTCATAAAAACCAGGAGATGTTAGTAAACACAAAAGTTAAAAATTAAAATTCAAACACCTTTAATCCCCTTACCCAAAAGTAAACAATGGTACTTTTTTGTAGCTGCCAAACATGTGGGTGTGCATGTGTGTGTCCAAGCTTGTGAACATACATATGTGTAGAGACTGCAACCTGCTTTTCTCAATGACAAATATTTTGAACACCTTTTCTTGTCTAATGCCATTGATGACAGCGTAATGCAGCAGATGATGTACTCTTGCAAGAGTTAACTTTTCTTTGCTGTTGATAATTTTTCTCAAAAACAAAATTTTGTTTGTTTGTTTTTTGAGACAGGGTTTCTCTGTGTAGCCCTGGCTATCCTGGACCTCACTCTGTAGACCAGGCTAGCTTCGAACTCAGAAATCCGCCTGTCTCTGTCTCCCACACAATGTTTTTTAACAGAATTCTTTTTAAAGCTTTAAAAAAATGTACTATGGAGACGTGTGTGTGTGTGTGTGTGTGTGTGTGTGTGTGTGTGCGCGCGCGCGCGCGTGCACCTGAGTGCCACGGTGCACCCATCAAAGGACCCTTCCAGGAAAGGTCGACTCCGTCAGGCTTGGTCTCAAGTGCCCTTACCTGCTAAACCATCTCACTGGCTCAGAAACAAAATCTTGATGAGGAAGAAATTTGAAGGAGACTGGGAATACCTCTTAGCTTGAGGAGTCACCTAGCCCCGTCCTCTGCCCACTGCCCTGCCAGTTCCTTCAGGCAGCCTCCCAGACTGGCCTTGGAATGTGGCATGTCCCCCACTGCCCAAGAGGACCGAGGATGATGGCCCTGGCCTGGCCAGCAGAGATTTTGAGCGTGAAGGTGGTTTCAGGAACGCGCCTTCACTGAGCTCTGGGTCAAGTTGTACCAGGTCTCAAAACAGGAAGTGGGGTGCTCAGCGCTGGGAGTGAGGTGGCAGCTGAGCAATCCCCACCAACAATCCCCACCAACGCGCGACCCAGGCAGCCCTGCCCCTTCAGAAGGCCACTGCTAACTGACTGACTGTACAAGCAAGACTCAGTTTGCTATCTTGACCCGCTTTGGAGTCAGACCAGTCGCACAAATTTTGGTCTGCTGGACTTGTGAACTTAAAACCCTGTGTCTTGACAGACACCTCTCCCTCTGCCTTCTCTTCGGGTGGCTAAAGTCTGTGCCTCCTGACCCACCTTTGACTGCGCCAAAGTAGTCCTCCCCCCCCTCACTTACACACACACACACACACACACACACACACACACTGAATAATTCAGACATGTGGATATTTAAATACTTTTGAGCTGTTTGCCACCAACTCTATGTACCCTCACACACGTCTATTCTCCTTTCTTGGTTCTCCCTCGACCACCCAGTTCCTATAGAGCCCTGGATTAAAATTCTCTACACCAAGTTCTAGCAAACTGGTGGCCCCCTCAGTGGCCTAGCCCATAAAACAAACACGTGACCAGAATTCATCCCATCAGGCGCCGCTACTGTTTAAAAAAAAGCACAACTACTTTATTTCTTTAAACAAATATTTTTTAAAGATGTGTTTCTTTATTTTATAAAAGTACACTGTAGCTGTCTTCAGACATACCAGAAGAGGGCATCAGATCCCATTACCGATGGTTGTAAGCCATCATGTGATTGCTGGGAATTGAACTCGGGACCTCTGGAAGAGCAGTCAGTTAATGCTCTTAACTGGTGAGCCATCTCCCCATCCCCGAACAACTACTTCCTATTTATTGGAAAGGAAAGCCAATTAAACTGACTAGGATTCCATATCACTTATTGAAAAGACTTTTAAAAATAAATGCAAACACCCAATGCTGGACCCTGGGAGCTGCCTTGCTGCGAGCTCTATCTCCAGCCCCGCCCCCTTCAGCTCCATCCATAAGTGCATTTGAGAACAGGCTCCTCACTCCTCACTTAAAATATTTATTTACATATTTATTTATTTGAGTGGGTACATGTTCATGGCATAGTTCAGAAGGTAAAATTCGAGAGTCTGTTCTCCTCTGCAGAGTAAGCCCTGGGAAGTCCAACTCAAGTTACCAGACTCAGCAGAAATCAACTTTATCCACTGAGCCAGTTCAGCTGCCCTTTGTGTGTGTGTGGTGTGTGTGTGTGTGTGTGTGTGTGTGTGTGTGTGTGTGTGTGCACGCCTAGGTGTTTTGCCTTATTATAATCTATAAAACCACATGCACAATGTGCCTAGGCAGGCCAGAAGAGGGCCCTCTAATCCCTTGGAATTGGGATTACACACAGCTGTGAGCCACCACATAGGTGCTGGGAATCGAACCCAGAGCCTCATAAGAACTAAACCATCTTTTCTGCCTCCCACCTCCTTTTTCTCTTTTTCTTTTTCCCCTTTGAGGCAGGGTGTTACTGTGTTGTGCAGAACCTGAGCTCACACTAGCCCAGGAAGAATGATGTCTGTCTTCTTCCAGCGTCCCACACAGCAGGGATTGCAGGCCTGTACCAACAAGCCAGGCTCACAACTGCATCTCTGACATCAGTCACTTTTGTTTATCTATAACACAGAGGATGTGGATAAAATAAAAGTTCTCTTAAAACTGTATCCCATTCAGGACCGGAGCTGTTTGTGTGCTTAGTGCGTGCTGCTCTGAGCTTCGTCTCCCCAAACCAAAAAGAATTAAGTAAGAAGAAAAGCTTTCTTGCATTCTGAGTCTGGTCCCTGGGATCACTTCTAAACCCTGTACTGCTTGCCTCTCATGCAGACCCCCCTGAACCCTCTAGAAAATGGATGAAATTGGTGATCAGACATTTCTGAAGTGCACTGTACCATATTACTGCCCCAAACTTAACAGCTTTAGACAGCAAATGTCTTATTCTCTAAGGGGCAGGGCACAGGAGTTTTAGTTGCCTGGTTCTGGCTCATTATGGCCTCTTGTGAAACTGTACACAAGCTGTCCTGCCAGGAGCTGGAGAATCTACTTCCAAGGTCATTCCTGTGGCTGGTGGCAGACCTCAGTTCCCGGTTGGCACTGGCTGGGTGCCCGAGGTTCTCATAGTTTCTACAGACCTGTTTCCTCATGACGGAAATGCTGGCCCCATTCAAAAGGTTGATGCTGAGTCAGGACTAAGACATCACAGTCAGTAACTGTCCTTTGAGACACCAGGAATGCCAGGAAAGTCTTAGGGTTTCTATCGCTGCAACAAACCACCAGAACCAAAAAGCAAGCTGGGGACGAAAGGGTTTCTTTGGCTTAGACTTCTACAGCACTGTCCATCATCAAAGGAGGTCAGGCCAGAACATGGAGGCAGGAGCTACTGGGTTGCTCTACATGGCTTGTTTAACCTGTTTTCTTTTTATTTCATGTATGTATTATGTATGTATGTATGTATGTATGTATGTATGTATTTGTAGAACCCAGAACCCAGGGGTGGCACCACCCACAAAAGCTGGGCCCTTCCCCCAAATCACTAATTAAGAAAATGGGACTGGGGATGGGGATTTAGCTCAGTGGTAGAGCGCTTGCCAGCAAGCACGTGGCCCTGAGTTCAGTCCTCAGTTCTGGAAAAGAAAGAAAGAAAGGAAGGAAGAAAGAAAGAAAGAGAGAAAGAGAGAAAGAAAGAAAGAGAGAAAGAAAGAAGGAAAATGGGGCTGGAGAGATGGCCCAGCGGTTAAGAGCATTGACTGCTCTTCTGAAGGTCCTGAGTTCAAAATCCCAGCAACCACATGATGGCTCACAACCATCTGTACAGCTACAGTGTACTCATATACACACATAAAAAAAATGAGGTTCTTGGTTTGCTGGGCAGTGGTGGCGCAAGCCTTTAATCCCAGCACTTGGGAGGCAGAGGCAGGTGGATTTCTGAGTTCAAGGTCAGCCTGGTCTACAGCCTGGGACGGGATGTCCCAGAGTGAGTTCCAGGACAGCCAGGGCTAGACAGAGAAACCCTGTCTCGAAAAACCAAAAACAACAACAACAAAAAACAAAAAAAAAAAACCAAAAAAAAAAAAAATGGCTTGGTGGGGAGACAGGCAAGATGGCTCAACAGGTAAGCCTGTTTGATTTATCTTCCGAAGGTCCTGAGCTTGGATTCCAGCAACCACATGGTGGCTCACAATCATCTGTGATGAGATCTGATGCCCTCTTCGGGTGTGTCTGGAGACAGCTACAGTGTATTACACAGGAGGGAGCAGGGCCGGAGCAGCACTGTATGTGCTGGACTCAATTCCCAGCAGCCACATAATGGTTCACAGCCTTCTGTACAGCTATAGTGTTCTCATACACATAAAATAAATAAATCTTTAAAAAAGAAAAGAAAATGCCCTACAGTTGGGTCCTATGGAGACACATTCTCAATTGACATTCCCTCCTCTCTGATAATTCTAGCTTGTATCAAGCTGGCATAAGACTAGTCAACACAGCCACCAAGTTCACACATGCAGGAAGGGTCGTTGATTCACAGGCGCATCTAGCTGATGGATGAAGATGGCACTGGGGGGCTGGAGAGATGGCTCAGTGGTTAAGAGCACCGGCTGCTCTTTCAGAGGTCCTGAGTTCAATTCCCAGCAACGACATGTGGCTCACAACTATCTGTAATGGGATCCAGCACCCTCTTCTGTGTCTGAAGACAGCAACAGTGTACTCATATACATTTAAACAAATAAATAATAAAAAGATACCACTGAATATAAGATATATACCAAATTTTCAAAGTAATAAAAGGGAACCAGGTGTGGTCACCCACACTGCAGTACACAGAGGGCTGATGCAGGAGGATTGCCATAAGTTTGCTGACAGTCTAGGCTACAAAGGAGTTCCAAGCTAGCTTTGGCTATAGAATAAGACCCTGTCTTAGAACAAATAAAGAAAAAAAATGTGCTGGAATGCACAGCTAAGAGTCGGTGAGAGGCCGGGCGGTGGTGGTGCACGCCTTTAATCCCAGCACTTGGGAGTCAGAGGCAGGTGGATTTCTGAGTTCGAGGCCAGCCTGGTCTACAGAGTGAGTTCCAGGACAATAACAACAACAACAAAAAAAAAAGAATTGGTGAGACGGCATGTCTGCAGCATGTGGACCCCCAGGTTCTTCTATCTTTGCATTCTGACACGTCTCTGGGTGGTCCCCCTAATTGTCTCTGTGTTAGCCAAAATCTCAGAAACAAATGATTGAGAGGAAAAAAGATTTGTTTAGGTTCCTAATTTCAGAGTTTCTGTGGTTTCTAGGTGAGTTACACTGAGGAAACACATGACTGTATGTGCTGGACTCAGCCCTCAGGAGTTTCAGAATCACAGATACTAGGGACCAGAGGGTAGAACCAGCTATGGCCTCCCCAACCCGTGGCTGTCCTTGTCTTCCCTCCGCACCTATTGATGTTGCAAGGTGATAGCGCCCTCTACAAATGTGTGGGACCGCATTGGTAGCTATCCTAGAACTCAGGCAGCCGGGGACACAGGTTGGACGGGTTTGCATGAATCAATACACTTAAGTGTCTAGTGTTTTGCCTGGCACATGGCAGGTGCTCATCAGATGGGACGACAGCCTCCTCGGCCTTCGCAGCAGTCTCTGCTGAACTGCTGCGGCTGGAGTGCCAACTATGCTTGGCACGTGAGGTTTTCTGAGCTTCCCTTTGCTGTATCCTGTTTGTGGCGGTATAGTGGCTGCAGAGGATTTCCTCTCCTTGTCCCTCCCTTCCTTCTGGTTCCTACTCTGCCCTACTTCTTCCAGGAAGCTCTCCCTGACTGCCAAGCTCTTGGTGACCTCTCAACTTCACATTCCCTTCACAGTTGGATTCCAGGCTCTCCCAGCCCAGTTCAGATGAGATCTGCACCATAAGGCCAGTGACATGCCCACTCATTGCAGAAGGCCTTGATGGGGGTTGGGGGAATGAGGAGGAGGCCACCTGCCAGAGTGGCAGCAGACAGGCCAGCTAAATCCTTGACCTACGCTTTAAGGGGTCGGGCATAGTTCAATAGAGCACTCCAGGCTGAATCCCAACTCATTCACCCAGGTCAGGGGGATGAGGGGTAGAGGAGGAGGGTACGAAATGAGAGGAGGGCCTTCTCTTCCAAGAGCCCGGTGCCTTCATCCCTGGCTTTTTGAGCTCTGCGGAGCACCCTGAAACCCACACTCCCATCCCCCAGCAGTGCAGTAGCTGAGGGTGGCCGGGGCACTGGAGGAGGGAAGCCGGTGCCTGGAGCGGAATGAGGGTTCAACGCAGAGCCTTTTACGAGCAGAGTCCTTTCCTTTGTTGAGACCGGGATTTCAGCTCTGCCCAGGTCCCGGATGGCCCTAGACCAGCATCATTTTTGTAATACTCTTTTACTTAGGTCCAAATAGGGTAGAGAGGAGGTCGCCAGAACCGCGGGATGGTCGGATGGAGTACCATGTCTAATAGTGTTTTGTGTTTGTTTCATTTTTGTTTTTTCGAGTGGCTACAATCGTCAGATCAGGGAATGACCCAGATTGGGTCTAGCCCCAGCCATCAGCCGCCTCCCCCACAGGGCGCCAGTGAGGTCTACCCTCTGGAGATGCTATGCAGATGAAATGCAAAGCAGGCCAAGGTGTCTGTGGGGATTGGCTGGTACCGAAGACCTTATGGTCCAATCCTGGGCTGTTGGAGGCCTGAGCTCCCCCTCCAACCCCAGCCTTGTCTGGCCGATAAATCAGCTCAGTCATCGTTAATGGCTCCTGACTAATTGCCTGGACTTGGGCTCCAGGGCTCGGGTCGCCCACATTAAAATTCAATCAGGCCCAGCACTGCTATTAAATATTCATTGGGAGAGCTTCCCGAAACCAGGCTGAGGGGGATGGGTTGGATTATGAGGGACTACCTGGAGCTGCAGCCTACTTCTAGGGCTGATGCTCCCACACTGGTTTACTTTCCTGCAACTGCAGCCTGGTTTCCAGTCTGTTCCAGAGGACAGATTTCTCTCTGGAGGCCTCGGAGCCATCTCTAAAGGACTTTGGGACCAAGACGCCTTACGGAAGTGTAGAGATAAGTCAGACCCCCAGTACCTGCTCTGTGGTCTGTGCGTGCTTGGTCACCTTGCCTCAAGGGACCCCTCTGCAAACCATGATGATTGCTGGGACTTTGGGTCACTTCAGTTTCATCTAGGAGTGAACTAGCTAGCTCCAGGTACAGAGGCTTGTCCCGGGGCTAGAGAGATGGCTGGTGTTTAAGAGCTAGTACTGACAGTACTTGCAGAAGACCCTAGTTTAAATTTGATTCCCAACATCCTAGTAGGTTGGGTCACACAGCTACCTGTAACTCCAGTTCCAGGGGATGGATGATCTCCTGTAAGTAGCGCTTGCACATGTACACACACGCACACACATACACATACAGAGGCGAGAGAAGACAAAGAGAGGGAGAGAGAAATTAAAAGTAAAATAAATCCTTAAAAAGAAATGAACAAAAATCTAGAGGCCTTTCCATCTTCAAGCCATAATGAACAATATCTGTATCCAGGCTCCAGGCCAGCCTAGGCTTCAAGACCCTGCCTCAAAAGCCAACAGGCAAACATCCAGAGCTTTCCTCCTGAGCAGAGCCTCTAGGTCCCACGCACTCTCCAGTCACTAGCTGATGTCAGGCCTCCGAGGCAGAGGGCGAGCCTCTAGGCTGTCTTCCTCCTCCCCTTGGCCCAGGAATGAAGCCCTCCGACTTTTGGTACTGAGCAGAATGCCAGAAAAGTTCTAAAGCAAGGGTTCAAGGGGTGAGGTGGGATGGCAATGGGGGGAGCCAGAGGGAGGGATGGGAGAGGTGGTGCTGGAAAGCAAAAGATACTCATGCACACCCACACTGTAGTCACAGGGTCATAAAGAGGATCCAGCAGAAGCAGTGTTAGCAGAGGCCCAAAGCTTGTGGGTCTGCTCAGGAGCAGGGGTGTCCTAGGCTTTTCTGAGACACACCAAAGGGTGTTAGGAGAGAAAAAAGTAGCAGGATATCTGCTAGAAGGGACCCATGCCCTCTTGTTTCCTTGAGATTCTTTGGAAGCAAAGCACCTCCTCCTCTTTATTTCAGCACTCCCTGTTCCTGGTGCTTGAGGCAGGACACAGCAGGAAGGCTAAGCCTGCCAGAATGACAAGGAGTCCCTCAGGTGCTGCAGAGAAACCTCTGCAAAGCTCCAGGGTGGGTGTGAGGCTCAAGGACCACAGTTCTTGAAGAACGCAGGAAGAAGGCAGAATCTCACCCTGTAACTCTAGCTGGACTAGAACTCACTGTGTAGACTTGTGGAGAGCCGCCTGTCTCTACCTTTCTGACCCATCATATCTAAGCCCATCCAATACTGGCCCAGCGGGAAACCTAAAACTTTCATCTGAGAACTTCTACTCCTCTGGGCTTCAATGCTCTGCAACAGGAAATGGTACCCAAGAGCCGTTCCCTGTCCTGGAAGCAGGCAGGCCCCAGGGCTGGATACATAACACAATGTCTGGCAGCCATTAGCCATTAGGAAGGGAGCTGGAGCCTCAGACCTCAGCAGGGCAGGAGTGACCTCAACCAAGTGTCCGATTCCAAAGCCAAACGTCACAGGCAATCCAGGATTCCAAGCTCATCCCATGTGTGGTTCCCATTACGGCTGGTTAGGGTCTTTCTAAAGGCCAGGCAGGGTTTCTGAGCCCCTCCCCCAACACTACCACACTCCTTCTTCAGGCCCTTTGGAATGTCTTACCCAGCTCCAAGATGTGGCCTGCCTGAGCACAGTCTTTGGATTTTCAGAAGGACACCCCTCCCCCCAAAATAGGCTTCTACTCACTAGATGGTTATGAGGGGTATGATGTGTGTGTGTGTTCAAACTCTTGAAGAGGTCAAAGGGATAGCCTTTAGCCTTCCAAAAACAGCTAATTTCCAAAGACCCCTACCCTGAGCCCAGGGGGTCTCCTCTCCTCTCCAGGTCAGCTGCTTTTATTCCCACTGCAACTCCGCAGCCTGGATAATTGCAACTGGCCCCATGACCTTTGACTCCCAGGCCGTTGCTCCACACTGCTCAGAATGCGTGCACCCTGAAGCCCAGGCTTGCTACAGACCATTCCCCCATCTAGTACTTGCATTAGCCTCCCCAGGGCTCTGTGGCCATGGGTACAACCTGGTCCCTGCACAGGTTTGTGCCATGGTACTTTTTAGACTCATGATGAGGCTATAAAAATGTTTAAGGGTTGCTAACAGTCAAAAAACATGAGCCAACAGATACAAATATACTTCCTTGAAAATAGTGAGGGGTGTGATGGTGCACACCTACAATCCCTGCCTCTGGGAACTCAGGCAAAAGGATCAGAAAGTTCAAGGTCATCTTCCCCTACATAGTAAGTTCAAGACTATGGGCTCCATGAAACCTTGTAAAAAGAGGTGGGGGGGAGGAAGAGAAAGGGAGGAGGAGGAAGAGGAAAAGAAGGAGGAGGAAGAGGAAGAGGAAAAGACGGAGAAGGAAGAGGAAGAGGAAAAGGAGGAGAAGGAAAAGGAGGAAGAGGAAGAGGAGGAGGAGGGGGAGGAGAAGGAAGGGGAGAGAAAAATGAACCTGGCAGTACCAAGTTTGCTCATGCCAACAACTGGCTGAAGCTTCCTGACAGCGGTGGGATCTTACCTGCACACGAACTGCACACCCCACTGGGCCCTATTGTCTCTCAAGTTGAAAGCTCAAGACTAGGCTGGGCAGTGGTGGCATATGCCTGCAAACCACCACACCAGAGGCAGAGGAAGGAAGATTTCTGTGAGCTGGAGGCCAGCCTGGTCTACAGAGTTCCTGGACAGGCAGGACTGCTACGAGAGAGACTTTGTCTTAAAAACAAAACAAAACAAAACAAAAACTAGAGAGACAGACGACAGAGGCAGGCAGAGACAGAGACAAAGAGATAGAGACACAGAGAGAAACTAAATAGTAAAAAAAGTATTTAAAAAAAAAATTTAAAGGGAGATGAAGCACAGGAGCCCACGCATGCTCATCCCAGGCCCTGCACTGCCTTCAGCCAGAGACTTTTCTTCTCATTTCCTGGCCTTGAAGTTCCTATCCGTCTCTCCCTGAAAAGAGACTTCAAGGTCTTTGATACTTCAGGCAAATTCAGGTCTAATTGGCTTGGCCCAAGAGGCATGTCTGTCCAGCCTCCCTCTTACTACTCTAGCTGATTTCTCTCCTCCAACACAGGCCCCATGCCCACCAGGGGACTCCCTGACCCAGTCTTGGGGAGCACTTCTCTTCTGCCCTGGGGAAGTTGCCTTCAGATTGACCAGTGGGCCCTCTGGTTCCAGAAAACTTCCGAAAGCACGCTCCCTCTGTAGAAAGACCACCTCTAGGACCAGGAGGCCTGCCGGGTATCCCAGGCCACCAGCCTACTGCTGGAGACTCATTGCAGAAACTCTGGGAGGAAGAAGAGAGGCAGAGGGTATTCTCTGCATCTTAGGTTGGAAGCACATGTGCATCTCCATGTGACCCCTGTGACCAGTGAGCAGAATCTCTAAAGGAAACAAGGAGCTAGCTCAGTGCTGGCTCAGCACCTGCAATGTCACAGGCACAAGGGCTTTAAACATACATTTTTGGCTGGGCGTGGTGGCACACGCCTTTAATCCCAGCATTTGGGAGGCAGAGGCAGGCGGATTTCTGAGTTCGAGGCCAGCCTGGTCTACAGAGTGAGCTCCAGGACAGCCAGGGATATACAGAGAAACCCTGTCTCGAAAAACAAAAACAAAAAACAAAAAAAAAAACACATTTTTGACAGGTCCTTGGTATATAGCCCAAGCTAGCCCCTAACCTGCCTTCCTGCCAGCCAGCACCCTGCTAATTCTGGGGTCACATACATGAGCATAGGACACCCCAACTGGAAAAAAAAAACTTTCAGTAGGAAAAAAGTGCCAGAGTAGGAGAAAGCCTGATGTCTCCAGGGGCGATTCTCAAATATCTATGACCTTCTCTGCCTGGATCCCAGCTTCAGTTCTGCAGCTGTTGATGAAGAACAGGGGTAGTCTTAGCCTAGCCAGATCCCTAACTCAGGTCCTCCTTTCTCAAGGCTCCCAGATGCACAGCTCCCTACCTCAGTGGTGTATTTTGTTTGTTTGCGTTTTGAGACAAGATCATGCCCAGTAGCCTGAATTTGCACAGTGCCTTCTCCACTTGAGAAATGCTGGGATTATAAGCCAGCACCTTATGCCTGACTCTCAGCTGACTCAAAGAGCCCTACCCCGGCCTTCCCAAGGGAAGGGATTCCCGAAGATCAGCAGAACTAACTACCCCGCTCCTCAAACACACACACACAAAGTTTTCTGTCTCTTCCTGACTCTAGAATCAGTCTTCAGGACACACCCAAGAAGCAGGTCTTAGGGTGCCCGAAAGCCAGCCCCATGGTCTCAAGTTCTGTGCCTCCTCCTACTGCCTCAAGGCTGAGCCTGGGCTTTTCCACTCCAATCCTCCCCACACTGTCGTGTCTGTGGGTTCCAGATCGCAGGCGTCGCATCTCAAGGCCAGTTGGTGAGGGAGCCTGGGAGGGAAAGCCCCACCCCCTCCAGATCTGACTCTACGAGGCAGAGCCTGAGAAACGGGGCGCGAGAGTGGGGGAGAAGACCGGTCTCCCACCAAGCAGCGGAAGGAGGTTGTGGCTCGCCCAGGCCGGCCCGGCCGTGGGGGAAGGGAGGCGCTGAGAGCAGATGGCAGCAATTACGGCTTGGACCCTCCCCTGCCTGCAGCCCCAGGCCAGAAGATCGGCTTCGCAGACTCTGAGGGCTCTGAGGACCTGAGGGGCGGGAAGCACAGGGGCACCGGCGTTCCAGCTTAGTAAGCAGCAAGGGGTTTGAGTGTCAGGTTGGGACAACTCTTTCTCCAGGGAGATCCCCTCTGGACCTGGGAAGACCGGTCCTCGCAGACCTCCTAGCACCCAGTGCCTCAAAGGGCCAAAGATTTTTTTTTTTTTTCAGGCTGGAGAGAAGAAAGCTATACTGCTGTGCGGATTGTGAGCTAATCAAGGATCCAGAGGGTGAATGGTGTCCGAAATTTAAGCCTTGGGATCCGCGGGTAACTCATCCTGGAGAAAGGCAAACGGTACCTTCCCCACAAAAGCAAGGCAGGAAGAAGGCCACCCGGACGCCCGATCAACCTGCTGATTAGAAGAGAGAGTAAACGGCTAGGGTTAGACCCTGTGTTAGGAGCAGGCTTAAAGAGAGCAGGACTCCCGAGTTCAGAACAGAAAAAGCTGAATAATTTGGCTCCTTGGTCCTCACAGAATTCCTTTCCCTTCTCGGCCTGAATCTTATCCTTGTGTCTTGAGGACAGAGATCAGTGCCTGACCCCAGATTTGTTGTACATCTGAAAAAGCTCTCTCAATTCTCCAGGATCAGTTCACATAGCAACAAATAGACATTTTAAAACACTAATCCAGAAAACCGAGGCCTCATGCTTTGCTCTCTCTGCTTACCACTGACAAGCTCCCCTCAGAAGAAAACCCCCCACCCCCCACTGCCCGCCCCCACCCCACATTGCCCGCCCCCGACATTGCTCGCTCCATTCAATGCTTGCTGCTCCTTGAACTGGACAGACTTGACCTGACTGGCTCCTTTCCTTTCCCTGGTGCCCTCTGCCGTGTTCCATACCGCAGAGGCAACCCCATCCGCTGCATTCGCCACCGTTATAGCTGTCCCTACACCTCATATCTCTTCCACAGAGCCCACCACATTCCGTAACTCTACTCCTTATTCACTTGCTTCGCAGTCATGGCCTCAGCTCCAGGAGCTCATGACCTTGTCTGTCAGGACAATGGAGTAAACCTTGGAGGCACTCCACACTCCACACACATTCTGAACATTTAACAAGTGGAGACATCCCTGAATACCAAGCTGGATGCTGCTTCATTTGGTCGCCTCCACCCGAAAGGGTTTCTCCCCGAGAGGAGCCAGCTGCAAGCACCAGTATACGTTCCCAGAGACACCGTACCTGAGTTGTCTGCTCTAATTGAGTGCGGACTCAGTGCTGGGCACTATTCTCCGCACCTTAGATGGCCTAGCTAACTAACGTCACAAACCACCTATAAAGGAGAGAGTAACAAGTCATCATCTTACAGGCAGATACACCCTGTGTATCCAGACCTACCAAAGAACCCAGTTACTCAACTAATGCAAGCAAGTTGCAAGCCTTGGAGTCAGATCACAACCACAGGACAAGTATGGAGTGGGCTACTAAAGAGTGAGCCTAGGGCAGTTCATCACCGCTGCAGGGAGGTGAAACAGAACAGGGCATCAGGGAAGAGCCTGTGCGGTGAGGCGGGGCACAGGGTAACCTTGCCAAGAGCAAAGGAAAGCACAGTTGTGGTGGTGCACACCTTTAATCTCAACACTGTGTTAGTCAGGGTTCTCTAGAGCAGTGCTTCCCAACCTTCCTAATGCTGCAGTCCTTTAATACAGTTCCTCACGTGTGGTCACACCCAACCATAAAATTATTTTCTTTTTATTTTTTTTTATTTTTATTTTTTTTTCAAAACAGGGTTTTTCTGGATCGCCCTGGCTGTCCTGGAACTCACTCTGTAGCCCAGGCTGGCCTCAAACTCAGAAATCTGCCTGCCTCTGCCTCCCAAGTGCTGGGATTAAAGACATGCACCACACCGCCTGGCAAAGATGATGATGATGACGATGATGATGATGATGATGATTATATTTACAGTGCACTGTAGTTGTCTTCAGACACTCCAGAAGAGGACGTCAGATCTCATTAGAGGTGGTTGTGAGCCACCATGTGGTTGCTGGGATTTGAACTCAGGCCCTTCGGAAGAGCAATCAGTGCTTTTTACCTGCTGAGCCATCTCACCAGCCATAAAATTATTTTCATTGCTACCTCATAACTAATTTTTTTACTGTTATGAGTTGCAATGTAAATATCTGTGTTTTCTGATGGTCTTTGGTGACTCCTGTGAAAGGGTCATTTGGCCCCCAAAGGGGATGTGACCCACAGGTTGATAACTACTGTTCTAGAGGAAAAGAACTTGTAGAATAAATATACATAGACAAACATATTCATGCATATATGTTTATGCAACACACACACAGAGTTAGTTGTTCATCTAGTCCAGCAATGGCTGTCTCCCATCAGGAAGTACAAGAATCCTGTAGTTAGAGTCACAAGGCTGGAAGTCTCAGTTGATCTTTTTGTTTTGTTTTTGTTTTGTTTTTCAAGACAGCGTTTCTCTGTGTAGCCCTGGCTGTCCTGGAACTCACTCTGTAGACCAGGTTGGCCCACCTGCCTCTGCCTCCCAAGTGCTGGGATTAAAAACATGCACCACCATGCCCAGCTTCAGCCAATCTTTAATATATACCAGAACCCCAAAGATGTATTCTTTAATTCCAGGGAAGGAATGGACTTGCTAGCAAGAGCAAGCAGACAAAGATAAAGCAAGCTTTCTTCTTCTGTGTCCTTTATGGAAGGCAGAGGCAGGCAGATTTCTGAGTTCGAGCCTGCCTGGTCTATAGAGTGAGTTCCAGGACAGCCACATAGAGAAAAGGTATTAAGGGAAAAAGGAGAGAGAGAGAGAGAGAGAGAGAGAGAGAGAGAGAGAGAGAGAGAGAGAGAGAGAGAAAACAAAGAATCAAGGAAGGGTACAATGACCCCAAGGAAGCAATAACGTGTGTATAAATGAATAGCTCTCTCACTTGACCCAAGGCCTAATCAGCAAGAGGGAAATCAAATGTGGTGCAGGAAAACTAGTTAACTAACCACCTAGGACTAGTTAACTAACTACATGGGACTAGTGAAGTCACAGGTCTTGGAGTAAAATCTATAGTTACCATATTTATTCATTCATTAATTCATTCATTCATTAACTCATTTCTGGCTTTTTGAGACAAGGAAGTAGTTCACCTGCCACTGGGGGCCAGTGTGTGAATTAGAGCAAGGGTACCTACCCACCACCCTTTGTTCCTCTTTGTCATGGCCACTACTGGGAGTCCTTCTAGGCTGTGGGCCTGGGCTCCCAATCATGGCCTCCTCAGCACGTGGCCATAAGTGCAGCTAGAACTTCAGGGAAGTTCAGTGAGGAAATGCCCAGGAGAGGGAGTGACTGGAGAGCAGCAGGAGAGAGGTGAAGGAGGAGCTGGACTGGGGAGGGGGTGTGGGATGTGGGAGTGTGGGGGTGTGGGGGTGTGG
>NW_022196893.1:32503008-32527159 GCF_008632895.1 Mastomys coucha
TGAGGGTGGGGGGTGGGAATGGGAAGGATGGGGTGGGGGCGATGGGGGGGTGAGGGTGCTAGCCTCAGCTTCCAAGCCAGCCTTCTTTTCCTTGTAAGTCAGTCTGACCTTAGCCAGGCTGGTCAGAACACTCAATCTCTTGTCACTTTTTTGTTTTTTACATAGTATCTCTCACTGAAGGCAAAGCTCTCCACATACACCCCCCCCCCCCACACACACACACACCTTGTGCTAGTATTACAATGTTGCAAGAACACAACGACTTCTTTCTTCACTGTATTCATTTGTTTCTTTGTTGTAGGCATGCCTCAGTGTATATGCGGAGGTAAGAGGTGCTCTCCGTCCATCTGTACATGGATTCTGGAGATCCAGCTCAGGTCACCAGACTTGTGCAAGCACCTTTACCCACAAAGCCATCTTGCAGGCACCACTCTGGCTTTGGGGAAGACAGACTCAGGCTCTCGCACCTTTATGGCAGACACTTTGCTGACTGAGCCGTCTTCTCAGCCCAGGACCTCATTTCTTCATCTGTAAAAGATGATGAGGGATCTGGCCCACATTTCTGAGCAGGTTCCTGTGTAGGCTATGAAGAGCAAGTCTATGAAAGGCCTGCTTGCCCCTTTCTGTCTTTGCAACGACCTGAGCAAGTAGGAGGCACTGAAGTGACTAGGTCCCTTCCCCCACAGCCCTGTCCCCCAGAATTTATAGATTCCTTATTGTCTTGCACAATGGCCTTCCTGGGGAGGGAGTGTAGTGGGAGAGGGGCCTGGGGAATGGAGAAGTCAAAGGCTAATTAAAAGCCAGCCACACCCGTAGCCTTGCCCCTGTAGGACAGACTGAGAGTGAATGGCCTTGCCTCTTAGCAGTTCCAATGGCCTGGCTTCTGTGGCTCTGTCCTGGGAGCAGCACCTAGGTGAAGCCATGGCTGATTTTCTACATGCCACTCCGCTCCCCCCCCACCCCCATGGTTCCTGTAACTTTAGCTCACCTTTGTTAGTCCTGCACTTTCTGTGGGTGTTCTGAGGCCTTCGGGTGGAAGAGTCCCCAAGACCCTGGGAGATGGCCTCCTCCCCCACTCTGGCCTCAGGGAGAGGGAGGAGGGCTAGGAGTAGTAGTCCTGACAGATGGTGCGCCATGTTAACAGATGACATGGAAAACAGAATTACTCAGCTGCTTGTTCCTGCTCTTTCCTCACCAAAAGGGGTGGCCTTCACAATGAACTCAAAGTGAAGGGCTGCTGAGGAGAGGGAAAGAGAAGTCATGGGCCACAGAGAACAGGGAAAGGTGTGGTTTGGATGCCCGTCACTCATCTGCCAGGTGAGGTCAGCCAGACCCATCAACTTCTGGGGCTTGTTTCCTCGTCTACCAAACAGATCCATGAAAATGTCTGCCTTTTCTTTCTCCCTGACTTTTCTGAAGACAAGTAAGTGTTTGCATCTATCAATTGAGCATCAAACAGGGTGTGGTGGCACATGCCCAAATTCCCAAGGCTCGGGAGGCCTTGTGAGGTCCACACCAGCTACATAGTAAGACCCTATCTTACCAGAAAAAATAAGGTGTCTGAGGGAGGATGAACCAACACTAAGCAGATAGGAGAACTCTGTAAGGAGGGCTTTTACTTTGTGAGCTAGTTAAAAAAAGAATAGAAATATCATAGCAACTTGCTTTTCAGTTGTGGGCTGAAGAAACGGCTCAGTGGTTAAGAGCAAATATTGTTTTTCCTGAGAACCTGATAGTTCTATCTGATACTTCTCTGATGTTCCAGGGAATCCAGCTCCCCATTCTGATCTCAAGAGCACAAACCTACACATGCAATTAAAATAAACCTTAAATAATATATTTTTTTACAGTTAGTATACACTAACTGTGTGTGTGTGTGTGTGTGTGTGTGTGTGTGTGTGTGTGCATGCATGTAACACAGATCACCTGTGGAAGTCTGAGAACAACTTGTAAGAGTTGGTTCTCTCCTCCCACCATGTAGATCCCAGGGATTGAACTCAGATCATCAGACTTGGTGGTAGACACCCTTAACCACTGAGCCATTTCACTGACCCTTGGAACTTGCTTTTAGTGTCATATGTGCCCATGTGTCCTGAGTCCAGCTGAAATGAGGAGGAGGAAGAGGCTGGGCTGAAGCACTCAGAGCAAAAGACATTCTCCACTGACATCTGTGGAGAACACTGGCTAGATACAAAGTACCATGTGAAATGTGCTAATGGGAAAGAGCCATGAGATGTGCTAAAGGGGAAGGGCTATAGTCTCCGGCATGCAGGTTGGGGACCAAGCTGCTCAGCCTAAGTGAGGCTGGTGGCCCTGTGAAGGGTCTGTCACCGAGTCTGTTGACTGCCCTCTTGGTGGGTGATGAGGCTTTCTGTTTCCCAAGATTCCTGTTATCTGAGTCCTGAAGATGCTGCCCCGAAAACCCCTCAGCCTGGGCTTGAGCTAAGCAGAGAGAGGGTCATGAGAGCCCTCTCCCCATGAGGAGTGTTAGAGGGTTTGTCACAGGTGCACTGCAATGATGCGGAGGATCTTCCTGCCTGAACTTCACCCATGACCCTTGCTCCTGTCCACACACCCCAGGGGCCATTGGCCATAGAGGGTGGGCCGATCAGAGCCAACCCTAAATCAATCCCAGACTTTCCTGGCCAGCCCTGAGTTATGAGCTGTCGGCATTGTGATGTAGATCATGACTGGGGAGTAGGGGACATGACCTATGGCCGATCACACTGGACCCCCAGAAGGGGCCAGAGTTGGGGTCAGAGGTCGTCTCCTCCATTCTCTGCCCCACCCTGCCAGGTCCCATCCCTGGCCTAATATTTAAACTGGGCGAGGCCATTTTTGTACTGACCTGTAGCCTCAGCAAGTCTACCCATAGCCTGCTCTTGGGAAAAGCCTTCGGAAGAGAGAATGGATGTGGTAAACGTGAATTTGGTTGCTTGATGGAGCTTGTGTTCCAAACCACACTCAGCTCCTTCCTTGGTGCCTTGTCCATAGAATTGCTTCTGCAGCCGCAAGTGTCCTCTTTCCCATCTGATTGAATCCCATAAGCAGACAGACACATGAGGGCATCCCAGGCCAGGCAGAGCCAGGGTGTGTGAGCACTGAGCCTCGTCAACACAGAGTTCTCAGGCTTAGTAGGGGGTGGTGGTTAGAAGTGGAAAGAGCCAGTCAGTGAGAGGCATCAGAGAATAAACTAAAGGAGAAGCCATTGCTCCCCTCTCCCCCTCTCTTGTTTTTTACAGGGTGGGAGAATCAGAGGATCAAACTCAAGTTGTGACACATATTGAGAAAGTGCTGTACCATGAAGCTACCCTCCCAGCCTGGCTTTGGAAAGCATGAGAGCTCAGACAGTGCTAGAGGCTGGAGAGATGGCTTAGCAGTTAAGAACACTCACTGCTCTCTCAGAGAACCCAAGTTCTAATCTCACCACACACACTGGCCTCTGTGGGTACCTAAACATACATGTGAAAAGTGCATGCACACACACACAGAGGCACACAGAGGCACACACATTTTAAGAGATAGGGTCTTCTGGCTTCTGTGGGTACCTAAGCATACATGTGGAATGTGCACACACATGCACACTCACACTCACACACACACACACACATACATATTAAGAGATGGCGTCTTGGGGTCCTGGGGCTGGAGATGATGGCTCAGTGCTTAGAGGCACTTGGTGCTTTTTCAGAGGATCAGCGTTTGGTTCCCAGAACCCACATAGTGACTCACAGACATCCAGTTCCACAGGATCCAATGCTCTCTTCTGATTTCTGCAGAAACCAAACACACATGAGGTGCACATGTAGACATGCAGTCTGCATACTCATGCACATTAAATAAATCTAAACATTTTAAATTAAAATGAAAGGACACAGAGACACATAGAAAAGAGAGAGAGAGGAGAGAGAGAGAGAGAGAGAGAGGAGAGAGAGAAAGAGAGAGAGAGAGAGGAGAGAGAGAGAGAGAGAGAGAGAGAGAGAGAGAGAGAGAGAGAGAGAGACTGAAACTGTAACACAGGCTGGCCTTGAACTCACAGCATCCCTCCTGCCTCAGCCTTCCAAGTTCTAGGATCTCAGACATGACCTACCATTTGCCTTTAAATCCCTACCCCCATATATGTTATTAGCAAACATGAAGCTGAAGAAAAATTGGTGTGAAAAGTAAGGTGAGCTCCCGTCAGAACCAATAGTGCAAAGACTAAGAATAGTTTGTAACACTTTTGTAACACTCCAGGCCACCATACAGAGAAACTCTATAACCGCTGGTTGAAATGAACAAGCTTCACCTGGGGTTACACATTACCCACTGACCAGCACCTTCCTCCCACCATCTCTGTCAATGGAGACATACACAGGCAAGGCCAAGACCTATCCTGGGAACCAAGAAAGGCATGGAGCTGAGAAGGTGATGGAGCCCCTCAGCATTCTGCTTTCTTCAGAGAGGAAACCTGGACAGGACACAGGACGTGGATGCCACCTGACAGGAACAGAATCCTCACCAACCTCTGGGTATACAGCCAGGTTTGCTAAATCTGATCCACGGAAATAACTCACCTGATCGTTGCACTTTAGGGCAAGAATGGGCTGAAACCTCCCTTCTCTGTGACTTGCCCATAACCTCCAGGTCTGCAACAGACCTGGACCACAGTAGCCTCTGAGTGAGGCTCAGGAGCGCTGACTGTTCCTGCTCAAGGCTTCCCCCTAGTGGCTGAACAGGATCTGACAGAAATAGGATGCTTACTGGAGGCAGATGGTGGCCTGCTTTGGACCACTGAAGAGAATTACAAAGCAAACGTCCTTTCACTAGCTTAGTGTCCTCGAAGCATTTCCACACAGGCTGAAGTTTCCTTGTCCTTCAGTGGCCACTTGCATGCACTCATTTCTCTTCAGACCTAGGAGAAATGGGCAGGGGGTTCCTATCTGCTGAATGGCTAACCCTGTTGGATGCAGGTGGCAGATGTCCAAGGTGAGAAAAAGAGCCAAGGACACGATTAATGAAGAGAGAAGAGCAATGTGTTGTGGGGTTTTTTGTTTTGTCTTTTGTTGTTTTTGTTTTTGTCTGAGGCCATTTTCTCTGTGTAACCCTGGCTGTTCTAGAATTTGATCTGTAGACCAGACTGCCCCCGAACTGCCTATGTTTCCCAAGTGATGGAATTAAAGGCATGTGCCACCTGGCTTAGTATTTTCTCTTTTTACTACTATCTAAGTAACATCACTCAAGTTCAAAATGTAACCCACGAAGCCTGCCTTTTACTCGCTAACCGCCTCTGGGTTTGTCCCTGTTTAATGAGCATTGTTCTGGACAGAGGCTCCCAGCCTTGTCCTGCATTAGAACTGCTCCAGGAGAGCTTTGAAATCCTCTTGTTTGGGCTGTGTCCCAGACCAATGTCTCAGAATCCCTGGACTGGGTTCTGCGAGTCGCTGTTTCGAGCTCGATTACCTTGTGCGGCCAGTGATGAGAGTTGCCACGACCCTTTCTATTCATTCGCAAGTTACCACTTCACACCAATGCACACATGCTCCAGACAGACTGTGTGTGTTTGCGGTGTTCATTCACAAGTTACCCACTTCACACCAATGCACACATGCTCCAGACAGACTGTGTGTGTTTGCAGTGTTCATTCACAAGTTACCCACTTCACACCAATGCACACATGCTCCAGACAGACTGTGTGTGTTTGCGGTGTTCATTCACAAGTTACCCACTTCACACCAATGCACACATGCTCCAGACAGATTGTGTGTGTTTGCGGTGTGTGTCCTTACATTTACTTCTCCCGATAAAGTAACAACATAGCTTAGCTCACAGATATTTTCAGGACAAGACATTCCTTATGAATCTCAATTTCTTTGTGTGTGCACATTTTTGGAAATGGAACTAGGGGTTAGTGCATACTAGACTCAGTCACTGAGCCACACTCCCAGCCCTTATTCTAAAAAAGTAATAATAATAAAAATAAAAATAAATTAAACTTTAAAAATATACTTTGTGTGTTTTGCCTGCATGTATATATGTGCACTACCTGTGGCCTGATGTGCACAGAGTTTGGGAGCAGCCCTGGGTCCTCTAGGGCTGGAGTTAGAGTTGTGAGCCACCATAGGGTACTAGCAGCCAAGCCCAGAGTCTCTGCAAGGGCAACCAGGACTCTTAACTTCTCCCTGAGCCATCTCTCTAGCTCCTGCCCTGCCCCTTCATCCGTTTGTGTGTATGTGTGACAGAGAAAGACAGAGATGGAGAGAGAGAGAGAGAGAGAGAGAGAGAGATCGCATGAGGAGGCCAAAGGATAGCTTAGATGTCATCCCCCTGTTTGAGACAGGGTCTCTCTTTGACCTGGAGCTTGTCAAGTAATCTAGGCTGGTTTGCCAAGGAGCCCCAGGAATCCATGGATTCCACTACCTTGATGCTGGGATCACAAACAGACCATCTCCCATGGCTTTCTTGTATGAGGAACTCTGGGTATTGAACCCAAGTCCTTGTGCTTTGCATCTTCCAGACCTCCTCTGTTCTTTTGTGGTGGAACCCTAGTTTTCATACTCCCCCAAATCCTTCTGTTAATGGTTTCTCCCCCCCCCAGAGGAGCCAACCAAGCCCTTCACACCTGCTAGGCTAGCACACTACCACTGACTCACGCTGTCCCCCAAGCAGTGCTGCTAGCTCTGTGCCACACACTTTTGCTCATCTATGCAAGTGCTGCTGTGAAAAAAGTTCCTAGAGGCAGGATTTCTAGGTAAATGTGTAGGTACTAATGTTGGTGTGTGTTTTGGGGGCCATTTTATTGGGTTCTTATTATCTATCACTCTTCCAACCTTTATTCCACCCTAATCCCTTGAACCCCCTAGGAGAAAAAGAAGTTTAGAGGGAAAAGGGGGTGTGGACCTCCTTAGTCTACCTCCTGCTGATTAGAGGCATCGGGTTCCCCAGGGGCGAGTCCAGTCTCCTCATTAGGATATCTCCAACCAGCAAGCCAGCAATATCAATCCAGCAAACCACCTACAGTGAGATCAGGCCTCTTCTGGCCTGCAGACTGGTCTTGGCTCTGCGATCCTCGATGCACAGACCTGTGTGCACACCCTGTGTGCAACCTTTGTTCATCCACTGGGATTCCATACAGCAGGAAGAATCACGGAGAAAGGGAAGGCAGGATAAAGATGCTCCAATGTCTTGTATCAAGACAGCAAAGAGTCCCCACCCATCCGACTTCTGCTATTCCCCGGCTACGCTTGTATTACGCAATTGGACCTAGCTCAAAAGTGACAAGAGAAAAAGGAAGCTGTGGATAGGACGTCTATGATCAGAGATGTCTAGCCTACAATGTCATAGATATTTTCTAAGTGCTGTATAGAATTCCGCATCTGACTCTAAAGGCTTGGGGTAGAGCGGCCATCTTGTGACTAAGAGGAATAATAAGAGAATTCCAGGTAAGGTCCTGGGACCATCAGATCAGATCCGTTAACCAAGACAATCAGCTTGCTGTCTCTGAAATTGTTTGTGTGTGCAAAGCAAAACTCTATTTATTAAACTGTGTGCATCTGTTAGAGTGCAGTGGCAGACAGCAGAAATGCCGCTGGCTTGTTCAGGCAGAAAGGGCCAGAAAAGCAGGCTCTTGGTCCCACACTACTGCCAGCTTTGGCAGTCACATGACCTCTGCCTGTGATTGAGAAATCACGGTCAGTAGTACCACAGGAAGGTAATAAATCAGGAAGCTGTTCGAAGAGCCCATCTATACTGCCACAGTTTGTCTCCGATACAAAGCTCTGCTCCAAATTTACTTATACAAGATAAAGCCCAGACCCCCAGCTCCAGGGCGGCTGGGAAATGCTCACTTAGCTTTCCAGCTTTGGCAGCTCCAGAGAAAGCTCACCAGCAGCTTTGGATGGAAGGCTGAGGCCAGCCTAGACAGAACCCCTACTCTCCAAGTCAACCCACCCCACCAAGATACTAACTTCCAAATTGTGTGTGACATCATTAGAACAGGTCCTTAAAGCACAGGATGGGAGACTGGAGAGATGGCGCAGCGGTTAAGAGCACTGAGTGGAGCTGCGCGTTGGATGCGGTTCGCCTCTCTCCCTGATGACTGTTTCAGACTCTTCTCTGTGCCACGTGGTTGGCTCCTGGTCTACGTTTTCTATTGAGAATTGTTGAGAGGACTGAGGAAAAAAAAAAAAAAGAGCAGTGAGTGTTCTTCCAGAGGACCTGAGTTCAATTCCCAGCAACCACATGGTGGCTCACAACCATTTATAATGGGATGGGATCTGATGCCCTCTTTCTGGTGTGTCTGAAGACAGTGGCAGTGTACTCAAATATTTACATTAAATAAATAAATAAATCTTAAAAAAAAAAAAACAGGGTGGGGTGAAAAAACAAATAAACAAAAGTTCTACAGCATAATAAAATTTCCAGGCAGTGGTGGCACATGCCTTTAATCCCAGCACTCAGGAGGCAGAGGCAGGCAGATTTCTGTGAGTTCAAGATATGTCTGGTCTACATAGTGAGACCCCATCTCAAAAAAAGAAAGAAAAGGGGCTAGTGAGATGGCTCAGAGGTTAAGAGCACTGACTGCTCTTCCAGAGGTCCTGAGTTCAGTTCCCAGCAACCATACTGTTTGTAAGGGGATCTGATGCCCTCTTCTGGCTTGTGAAGGTATATGCAGCAAAGCACTCATGCATGAAAGAAAGAAGGGAAGAGAGAAAGAAAAAAAGAAAGGAGAGAAAAAGAGAGAAAGAAAGAAAGGAAGGAAGGAAGAAAGGAAGAAAGAAAGGAAGAAAGAAAGAAAGAAAGAAAGGAAGGAAGGAAGGAAGGGAAAGAGGGGAGGCTGGAGAGATGGCTCGGCGGTTAGGAGCACTGACTGCTCTTCCAGAGGTCCTGAGTTCAATTCCTAGCAACCACATGGTGGCTCACAACTATCTGTAATGGGATCCAATGCCCTCTTCTGGTGTATCTGAAGACAGTGACAGTGTACTTACATAAAACAAACAAATAAATCTTTAAAAGAAAGAAAGAAAGAGAGAAAAGGAAAGGAAAGAAAAGACAAGAAGCACACACACACACACACACACACACACACACACACACACGCCACCAGATTGCTTGTGATCACAGCACTTGGGAGGTTGGGGCATGAGAACTGTGACTTCAAGAACATCCTGGGCTACATAGTAAGTTCCAGGACATTCTGGGCTACATAAGAGATTTTCTCAAAACAAAAGACTAATGAAACAAACACACACAAGAAACCAGACAATAACAATATACAAACACAAATCAACATTTTACTTTTAACGAAATGTACATGTTCAATGATTATTATATTAGTACCAATGGGTAGAGAGCCAAGTTGCTGTGCAGGAACCAAACTGTGAAAGAAAAACAAAACGATGTTGGAAAGCAGAGCCCTGCAGTGTGGAAACCACTACACTCTGAGCTCCAAGTCACTCAACTTCTTCGTCTTAAAATGACAGTACAAAAGTATTATTACTTCAATACATCATTTAGATATGCCATATTTTACTTACCACTGCAGATCTAATCCATTAAAATTAATACATCATAATTTTCTTTTTTAGTTTTTATTTTAATAATTTATGTTTACAGACATTTTACCAGTGCCTGTGTCTGTGCACCATGGGAGTGCAGTACCGGCAGAGACCAGAAGAGGGCATCAGACCCTTTGGCACTGTCTGGTGTAACAGACAGTTGTGAGCTGCCCAGTGGGTGCTGGGAACTGAACTACAGTCCTTTGGAAGAGCAAGCCAGCACTCTTAAGTTCTAGGCCATCTCTCCAACTCTTCATGTTTTGATTTCTTTGGGTAAACTCTGGAGCCCACCTCCCCATTCATCCTTATTTAATGCTCACACCTTCACCCACACCACAGCCATAGCTCCTTCCCCCAAATCTGCTCCTTTGAAGTGGAAGGGATCTCAGTGTACTGGCTGGCTTTGTGTGTCAACTTGATGCAAGCTGGAGTTATCACAGAGCAAGGAGCCTCCCTTGAGGAAATGCCTCCATGAGACCCAGCTGTGGGGCATTTTCTCAATTAGTGATCAATCGGGGAGGGCCCATTGTGGGTGGTGCCATCCCTGGGCTGGAAGTCTTGAGTTCTATAAGAAATCAAGCTGAGCAAGCCAGGGGAAGCAAGCCAGTAAGGAACATCCCTCCATGGCCTCTGCGTCAGTTCCTGCTTCCTGACCTGCTTGAGTTCCAATCCCCACTTCCTTTGGTGATGAACAGCCATGTGGAAGCTGAATAAACCCTTTCCTCCCCAACTTGCTTCTTGGTCATGATGTTTGTGTGCAGGAACAGAAACCCTAACTAAGATACTCAAGCTCCGAAGCTGGGTGCCAAGACCCCATAATGCTTCTCTTGCAAGGCAACATCTAAGTGCAGCTGACTTCCCATGATGAAGGGGAGAAAGATCAGCCTGGGTGGACCCACTCAGAGCTGGGCCTAGAGAAGCTGCCACCAGCCTAGTCTAGTAGAATCTTAGGGCAGGGATTGGGCAATGGCAGATAGTACAGCCACCCCTCCAGGCCCCCAATCCCTTCTTAACCGGCTTGACCCCGCTCAGCTCTGAGGTGTTTATGGAAGCTTTCTGCAGACACAGCCATCTGTCACCTGCCTTGTATCCTGGCATCAGCTACCCCACAGAAGGGCTAGTGTGCTTTTGAGGTGTGGGGGTGGGCTGAGCCAGAGGCTGGCCCCCTGCGATGATGGAGACCCTAGGGCCCCAGGTAAGGTTGGGGGAGGGGAAATGATAATCCCTGTCATGAGCTTCTTTGGGAACCTGACCCACATACAATAAGATGCCTGGGCTGCCTGTCTTGGGTCTAGGCAGAGGCGAGACACCCACCAGGGTAAAGGTTTGCCCTGGGGAAACTGCAGCTGCAGGGGCATATCCACTCAGGGCTGCAGGAGGAACTGTTGTTCCCTGGCATTCTATCACAGCCGCCTGCCTGCTGAATAAAGAGGGACTCAGGCTGAAGGCAGAGGAGCCACTACTGCCCCGGAGAGGACTGGACATGTCTGAGGCACCGCCTTGCCCCAGCAACAAGACCCCAACCCTTGGATGCAATTTGAAGACACTGTACTGGGCATGTGTCCACAACGACCTCGCTGGGCTCCAAGCCAGGCTGGATGCTGGCGTGTCCCCAGAGGAGGCCTCCCAAGTGGACAGCAATGGGAGGGTGAGATGCCCCAGGGCTCACCAGAGCAGCTGAGGACGGCCTGGGCTCCACACACGGCATCCTGGTCTGCTTCCGCCTGCTTCCCCAGAGAGTCCCAGAGTCATCCACACTCTTTAGATGGGTGAAAACCATCCTCACAGGGGTTGGGACAACACCGGGGAAGTACAGATTTAGGGGGCAAAAGGGGCCCTAAGGAGAACTTAGTGGAAAGTGGGGGTCCAAGCTGCTGTGTCCCCAGACAGGCCTCATGGTCGCATGCTACCATGGCTTTGGTTCCATTGTGGCTCTGCTCAGCTGCTGTCCTTTTCTGGATGTGAACCAGCAGGACAAAGATGGGAACACAGCCCTCATGCTGGCTGCTCAAGCAGGTGTGAGACACGGTGCCCTACCCCATCCCACACCAACTCCACCCTCACCCCCAAATCCACCCTACCCCCACTCCCAGCCATTAGAGCCACAGCCCTAAACTTTGCACAAGAGTCTCCCAGGTCAGGCTTCTGTGTTCCCTTACCTTGAGAGATCAGCTTTGTGGTCCTGTCTCTACAGGTCATATGTCTCTGGTGACTCTCCTGCTCAACTACTTTGCTGGCCTGGACCTGGAACGCAGGGACCAGCGAGGACTCACAGCTCTGATGAAGGCTGCTATCCGGGACCGCTCCGAGTGTGTGGTTGCCCTCCTTATGGCAGGTGTGCTATGGCAGGTGTGGTGTGGCAGGTGTGCTATGGCAGGTGTGGTGTGGCAGGTGTGGTGTGGCAGGTGTGCTATGACAGGTGTGCTATGGCAGGTGTGCTATGGCAGGTGTGATGGCAGGTGTGGTATGACAGGTGTGGTATGGCAGGTGTGCTGTGGCAGGTGTGGTGTGGCAGGTGTGGTATGGCAGGTGTGCGATGGCAGGTGTGCTATGGCAGGTGTGCTATGGCAGGTGTACACTGGCAGGTGTGCGATGGCAGGTGTGAAGCTGCACTTTCTCCACTATCACCCTGCCAGATATCATTTAGCTGCCTCAAGAGAAGTAGGAATGGAATATGGATCGAGGCTAACTTACTAGAGGAGAGCTGTGCTACCACCCTCAGTCTACTCGAGCAGCTAGCTACAGCTGTTTATGGAGGTCCAGCAAGGAAGACAGACATAAGATGGGGAAAGGTGTGGGGGTGAGATGGTACCTAAAACCAGACTCTTGAGTTCTAGTCCAAGCCTTGCCTCTGCCCAAGACCCAGGTGGAGAAAGTGGGCCACAGCACTGTGGGGGCTGATGGGTGGGGCATCCATGAGGACTGACTTCTACTCTTAGGCAATGTTCAGTTGCAGCTGGAGCTTTCTGTGGAGGACCACTCTGTGTGTGGAGGACCACTCTATGTGTGGAGGACCACTCTATGTGTGGAGGACCACTCTATGTGTGGAGGACCACTCTTGTCTGTGTATGGTCTTGTAGAGCCGTCCTTATCCCCTGAGGTGGCTGATGGTGCCCTCTGCTGGTCTCTCTGAGGAATCCCTGCCTCCAACTTTTCCCTTCCCAGCCCCAGTGGATGTACCAGGAAAGGAAGAGCGAGCCATGTCTTTCTCCTTTCAGAGTGACTGTGTCTCTCTGGCCCCAGAGACAAGGGCATGAGAAATGAAGAAACAAAAGGGGGGCGAGGGGGAGACAGCAACAGGACACCTGCCTCCAAGCAGCCGTGGCTTGAGCATCATCCTACGCTCTACCCTGTTCAGGTGGCTCTGTGAGCCTGTTGGAGACCCCGTGGGGTCACGTGGCTCACTGCCAGGTTCCCTCGGTCCTGACTTTGGTAGCTTCCTTTCTCCTCTACAGAAGTCTGCAGCCCTGGGCTTTCCAGTCTGGGAGGTGTTTTGAATCTGGCTTAAATCAGTCCTGCTGCTGTAGAATGTGTCCTTGTACAACCAATGGCTCACTAACCAATCTGTCACACTGCGCCACCTGCAGGTGCTGACCTGAGTTCCGTGGATCCTATCCGGGGTAGGACAGCCTTGGAATGGGCCGTTCTGACCGACAGCTTTGACACTGTTCGGAAGATCCGGCAGCTGCTGAGGAGGCCCCAGGCGGAGCAGCTCAGCCTGCGCTACCAGCCAGAGTGGCCAGCCTTGGCCCAACTTGTGGCCCAGGCCCAGGCTCAGGCGGCCCCATCCCTCCTAGAAAGGCTGCAGGCTACTCTGAGCCTCTCTTTTGCTCAGTCTCCGCAGGAAGGGGGTGTCCTGGACCACTTGGTGACTGTCACCACCAGCTTGGCCAGTCCCTTCTTGAGCACTGCCTGCCACACACTGTGCCCTGACCACCCACCCTCGCTAGGTACTCGAGGCAAGTCAGTGCCAGAGCTGTTGGGTACTGCCCCTCTGCCTCCTCCAGCACCCCATCCTCCTCAGGAAGTCCCTGTCCCCCAGGTCTTTGCCCCCTACCAGAGCCCTCAGAATATGCTTTCCCAGTGGCTACAGTCCAGGGACAGTACCAGTACTAGGCCCCAAGTCCCCAAGATCCTCCTCTCTAAAGCACCTTCCCCCTCTACACGGTATGAGTTGATACTCAGGCCCCCAGGGCAGCAAAGTCTGGCTCTTCCAGTCTGGAGATTCCAGGAGAAGAAGAAGAAGGAAGAGGAAACACAGAACCATGAGGAGGTGGGCTAGGCCAACCTAGAGGCAAGTAAGATGCATTCCTGTCTGGGGCCTCTTCTGCTTCCCAACTATCTCTGCCAGCAGGAACCTGCTTCCACCAAGTATACACGGTTGTCCTCAGCAGTGTCTGCAGCAGAGAAGGGACCAACCTGGTGTCTGCCAGCAGACTGGCTACAGTGTCATTCTGTATAGGACCTCATAAAGCAAGGGAGAGCAAACTGCTCTCATATGAAATCTACAAGGTGTATCAAGGAAATTGCTGAGGGTAGAAAGGCGTGCATGGCATGAAAGTGAAAAATCTCCCTTGCATAATCATGCTTGTCCTATCATCTTTATCCTCAACTTCTTGTGAATCAGAACCACACAAGAGACGTGCCTCTGGGGGTCCATAGATGCTTAACCGAAAAAGGGAGAGCCTCCTGGATGTGAGGAGCGCCGTCCAGCTAACCAGAACCCTGAAGAGTGGAAGGACAGAGGTGGCCCAGGCCCTGGCAACTCAAGTCACCCATCTGTAGGCACAACATGGCCTGCTGCTTCAAGCTCCTGCTGGCGAGCCTCCCCCCTTCCCCTCCCCCCTTCCCCTCCCCCCTGCCCCCCCACCCTGGAAGGAGTGAGATAAGTAACAAGTGCAGAGATCACTGCTGCCATATCGTGAGTACCAAAAGTTGTCTGACTACTTAATAAGTGGCTCAGCAGGATGGACCAAAGACAGAAACGAGAGACTGCTGACAGAGAACAAGGAAGAAGGCTGCAAACTTAAAGGAAAATAAATTCCCAACTGGCAGTAAAGACCTGAACTATTTTTCTTTTTCACCAACCAAGAATGACTTGGGGGCTGGAGAGACGGCTCAGAGGTTAAGAACACTGGCTGCCCTTGTACCCAGGCTTGGTTCCCAGCACCCACGTGGAGGCTCACAACCATCCGTGACTCCAGTCTTAGGGATCGGATGCCCTGTTTTGATCTTCTTGGGTACCAGGTACTCACTTGGTGCTTAGAGCTACATGCAGACAAAAGGACTATACACATAAAGTAAAACTAAATTAAAGGGCTGGAGAGGTGGCTCAGTGGTTAAGATCATTGATTGCTTTTTCAGAGGTCCTGAGTTCAATTCCCAGCATCCACATGGTGGTTCACAGCCATCTGTAATGGGATCCGATGCCCTCTCCTGGTGTGTCTGACAGCTATAGTTTACTCATAGACATAAAATAAATGAATCTATAAAAAAATTAAATTAAAAAGTGATATAATAGTTAATAATAATAATCGTCTACAAAGTCCGGGCTTTAACAAGTAGAAAATAGCATGTTTGCTGGACGTCGGACTTAGCTCTGTATGTAGCTCTAACTACTTACGAGGCCAAGACAGAAGGCTCACTGAGCCTGTGTGTTTGAGACCAGCCTGGTTAACATAGAGACCCTGTTTAGAGAAAAAGGGAGGAAGGGAGAGAGAAAAAATTTAAAAACCCATTGATAATAAATAAGATGTCAAGAGAAGTTACCTCCCCTAGGTGACGCATAGGTGGGGTTATTAGCTGGAGAGTTGAAATGTCTTTAAAGGGCACTTGATAACTTTGAAAGGCTTTATTTGAAAGTTTGGTGGGGTTTTTTCATTATATTTACTGTAGAAATATGCTCCTATGCTCCTAATAAATACAGCGCCTACACGTATGGTGTCTACTATCTACATGTGTATATTTGATCCTCTCAAAGGCCTTGCAAACTCTGGCTTTTAAGGAGGCCTGGCACAGAAGTTATAGGCGTTCCATAGTTAGAAACTGACAGAGACCAGGAATGGGACTTGGCCACTGGCCATGGCTGCCTCAGCACAGTGCCAGTCCACGTTGTCCTCTCTGGAGCATCCTACCAAGGAAGCAGGTGATTTCTCCAGAGAAGGGCTGACATTTTTGGCCAGGAGTGGCAGGGGAAACCTTTCACTATTAAAAAAAATATATATTTGGCTTAAAAAACAAAACAGACAAGAAAAACTCTACAATATGCCTGGGTATGGCGACACCCACACGATCCCAGCAGAGGCAGGCAGAACTCTACACAAACAAAAGCAACTCTGTACTTTCAGTACAGTTTCAGGTTTACAGAGAAGTTACAGAAGTGCACAGACAGCTCCCTTTTGCCTTTATTACTGTGTTTATCACAGTGGATGAGCTGCTCCTTATTGTGAGTAATCAGGTTCACAACTGGTTCGCACTTCTCTAGCTTTCCTGTCTCCCTTCTCAGTCACAACCGGGATCCTACACCACATTCCTTGCTGATGAATCAGACAGCTTAGAGTATTTGAGTTCCCCTCCTCTTCTCTTCCTCTTCCCCTCCTCCTCCTTCCCCTCCTCCTCCTCCTCTTCCTCTTTTTCTTTTTTTTAAAAGGATTTATTATGTATATAGCATTCTGCCTGCATGTGCACCTGCAGCCAGAAGAGGGCACCAGATCTGATTATAGATCAGATATCATGGTTGCTGGGAATTGAACTCAGGACCTCTGGAAGAGCAGCCAGTGCTCTTAACCTCTGAACCATCTCTCCAGTCCCTCTCTTCCTCCTTTTCTTCTCCTCCTCTTCCTCCCCCTTCTCCTCCCCTCCTTCCCTTTCTCCTCCTTCTCCTCCTCCCTTCTTCCTCCTCCTTCTCCTCCTCTTCCTCCTTCCCTTCTTCCTCTTCCTCCTCCTTCTCTTCCTCCTCCTCCTCCCCCGCCTCCCCCTCCTCCTCCTCCGCCTCCTCCTCCTCCTCCTGCTCCCCCTTCTCCCTTCTTCCTCCTCTCCCTTCTCCTCCTTCTCCTCCTCCCTTCTTCCTCCTCCTCCTTCTCCTCCTTCTCCTCCTTCTCCTCCTTCCCTTCTTCCTCCTCCTCCTCCTTCTCTTCCTCCTCCTCCTCCTCCCCCACCTCCTCCTGCTCCCCCTTCTCCCTTCCTCCTCCTCCTCCTCCTCTTCCTCCTCTTCCTCCTCCTCCTCCTCCTCCTCCTTTTCTTTGTCCTCTTCCTCCCTGTTCTTTTCTCCCCTGTCCCCAGCTAGGTCCTGCTCTGCAGCCCAAGGCTGGCAGACCCTGCTCTATAGCTCAAGGCTGATGTTTTTCTTAGGTCTAGCCTGGGGCTCTGGGTTTGGGGTTTTCCGGGGTAAGGTTGTGTAGAGAGGTCAAGTTTCCCATCAGATGGCATTGGGGTGCTTCATGGGAAGTGACCTGTCATTTGCTGGTGTTGATCAGTTGGCTGAGGTATTGCCTAGTTCCTTGTGAATTCAACTCTTTCCTCACTTTATATGCTTTCTGGGGGGAGATTATTGTAGGAAGCCCACACCCAGAAGGCAGGAGTCACACCCCAGCTCCCGGGAGGCCCAGTGTCAACTTTCACACCAAGTTTTTGGGTTTCTGCACAGAGAATGTTGTCATTTTAATCATTAATACACTTTTAATTACAAACACTATTCTGCTCTTTGAATAAGGACATAGACACACATGCATACATGCACACACACACACATGCACACACACGCACAGAAATAACTAATAAAATTAGAGTCACTCTCTCCCACAGTGCTCTGAAGGCGGCTGCCATGGGCTGCAGGCTAAGCTTGCTGTTCCCACTTCTGTGGTCCTGAAGTGCTGGCTTCCTTGCTTTAGGACTCACACCTGTGGGACGGAGACACCCTGGGTGATGCAGAGAAAGAAGTCTGCAAACTTAAACTGCGGTCAGGACAGGAATTAAGGCAGACTATTCAAAAACTGAACTTGACAGAGGTGCTTCTGGGCCTCCAGGGTGGACGAAGAGCCTTTCCCTCTTCATCCAGTACTGAAATCACAGCGTGCATCACTGGTCTTGGCAGTAGCCAGGGAAGAAACTATGTCTACCGCCTAGCAAGGCATTGCTGGCAAAATTCTGGGCCTGAGAGTTGGCTTGGGACCCTGGGGAAGTTGTTTAACCCTCCTGAACCACACAGTTCTTGTATATAGACAGAAACAATAACAAGCTTGGGGTGGGGGGGTTGACACATGGCTCAGTTAAGAGCACTGGATGCTTTTCCAGAGGACCCAGGTTCAAGTCCCAGCAACCACATGACAGCTCACAACTGTTCCAGTCCCAGGGGATCTGACTCCTGGCCATTCTTGACCTTTACCTTATGCCTGAGGAGACTGGGGCTATGACAGCTAAGTGACTGTCCAGTGTCACCAGCTGATCAGTACCAAAGAGAGCCAAAGCTCACCTCTCTGAGACCACAAAACCTCCTCCCCTGCAGCACGTGGCCTCTACCCACAACCAGGGTTCCTCTCATTCTTTCACCTGCCCAGGGGTCACTAGCATCGTAGGGTCCTGTCTGTCCTGTCTGAGCTGGATTTGGACAGTGGTTTCTTCCGAGGGAGCCCCCACCCTCCAGGTGAAGAACAGTCCCTCGGCCCTGGCCATCACTAGGGTAACTGGGCCCTAAGCCCTCCATCAGAAAGGTCTCCATAGCCTGACTGGGCCCTAAGCTCCAGCCTGCCTGGATCCCTTCATGCTGAGTGGAAAGAGGCCAGTCAGCCTTGTCCTGCCTGTGCTCCCTGGGATTAGCCTTCCCTCTAATACCCTTGTGGACAGCTTCACCCCAGCCTCTGAGGTTTCCACACTTGGTCCAAGTCTGCAAAGGCTAAGAAACTCAGCCTCTCTCTCTCTCTCCCTCTCTCTTCCTCTCCCTCCCTCTACCTCTCTCTCTTTTTCTCTCTCTCTCCCTCTCCCTCTCTCTGCCCCTTTCTCTCCTTCTCTCTTCCTCTCCCTCCATCTCTCTCCCCCTTCCTCTCTCTCTCCCCTCCCTCTCTCTCTTTATCTCTCTCTCCTTTTCTCTCCCTCTCCTTCTCTCTCCCTCTCCCTCTGTCTCTCTCCTCTCCCTCTCTCTCTCTCCCTTTCTCTCCCTCTCCCTCTGTCTCTCTCCCCCCTCTCCCTCTCTCTCCCTCTCCTTCTCTCTCCCTCCCCCTTCGTCTCTCTCCCCTCCCTCTCTCTCTCTCCCTCTCCCTCCCACTCCCTCTCTCTCTCTCCCTCCCTCTCCATCTCTTTCTCTTCCCTCCCCCTCTCTCTCTCCCTCTCCCTCTCTCTCCCTCTCCCTCTGTCTCTCTCCCCATCTTTCTCCCTCCCCCTCCCTCTCTCTCTCTCCCTCCCCCTCCATCTCTTTCTCTTCCCTCCCTCTCTCTCTCCCTCTCCCTCTCTCTCCTTCTGTCTCTCCCCTTCTCTCCCTCTCTCTCCCTCTCCCTCCATCTCTCCCCCCCTCTTTCTCTTTCTCTCTCTCTCTCTCTCTCTCTCTCGTTTGTAGCACTGAAGAAAGACCACCTATAAAAACTACCTGTGAGGATCTGAGGAACAGATTCGACCTGGTAGGTAGGTGTTTCCCCTGCCTCTAGCACAGTATTTTGATGACCCCCTGTGGTAGTTTGAAAATGCTTGGCCCAGGGAGTGGCTCTATTAGGAGATGTGACCTTGGAGCAGGTGTGGCCTTGTTGGAGGCAATGTGTCAATGTGGGAGTGGGCTTTGAGAAGGATTCCTCCTAACTTGCCTGGAAGCCAGTTTTTTCCTGTTTGTCTGGTATTTTGGGGTGCGTGAGCTTTAAGGCTTGCCCACCACTAGAGAAGCCCACCTGGCCAGGCACACGCAGTCCTCGAAATCCACCAGCTCTCTGCCCTTGTCCTTTGAGGCCATGACTTCCATTGTGGAGAAAGACTCTGGGTCTGAAATGAGGCCTTGGGAGCAAGGCTTGGCCCTCTCTCTGGAGCCTGGGGCTCTACCAACACCTGCTTCTGGAAATTTTGTCAGTATTACACAGGCATAGTCCCATGTAGACATGCCATCTTCCAGAACACACAGGGACCTGCATGATCACAGACCTAACATGGACACACAGGCTCCCAGGTGAACACAGACAAGCCATACACACAAGCATAAAGCACACATGCACACCCTTAGCCACACGGGCACACAAACATGAATGCAGAAAAAGCAGTGTTGCCTGCTTCTGGAGTTCTAGGCCTACCACTGCTCCACCTGTGTCTCTGGCACCACACACCATTCTCTTCATTGTCTGTGTGGCTGGGGCTGGAGTTCGGCGTCTATGACCATGTAAGCCAAAGTTGGGGCACTCAGAGGAAGACCTGAGCTTGTCCTAAAATCTTTCTGCAGACCTCAGTGGCTTCCCTTGACTCTTCAGAGCTATGGCTCTGCCAAGTAGAGGAGAGTGGTGAGCAGGCTTGTGCTCAACTCTTTCCAGTCTGTTTATTCTAGACCTGTACGGGGAGGCGGGGTTGGGGGGCATGACAGGACAGAGGCCCGCGGCTTGGGGGTACTGGAGACAAGGGCTTTCCTGAGGGCCCACGAGTCCTGGGAAGGGCAGAGGCTGGGCAAAGAGAAGGGAAGGATTTATGGCATTTCCCCTCCAGCTGGAAACAAAGGCAGATTCCTGTGTCCTGCTTGAGCAATCCGGTCCCACCCTCCCCAGTGACTGGAGCTGAAGGAAATCCCGCTGGCCTCTAGCCTCACCCAGTTACTTGGCCCCTCTTTCAAACAATCTCTCCCCTAGCCCGAGCCATTCCTACTTTCAAATCCCAGAGACCCTCTCCTTCCCACTAGCAATGGCTACCTTAAGCCCCCAGCCTCTTATAGGACGCAAGATTCCCTTCACACTACCTCCCAGCCCTTGCTAGTTACTAGCCTGGCCCTCCCTCAACTGAGCTCGGGCCCGATTTCTCACTAGAGGGGGAAGAAAAGTCTCGATGCCTCTGGAAGGCTCCGGGCTGTCCAAAATGCTCAGTAAGGCCCAGACACACTCGCTCTAAGGATGGGAACTAGGAAGAAGATAAGACGGCTCACCCTACTGACTCGACACATCTTCCGGAGCTAATAACAAGTTATGGTTCTGGGGGGCGGGGTGCCACTGTCATCAATAAGTTTAGCATCAAAAGCTCCTATCTAATACTAATGAGAACTGCAGATAGCCGGGCAGTGGTGGCACACGCCTTTAATCTCAGCACTTGGGAGGCAGAGGAAGGCGGATTTCTGAGTTTGAGGCCAGCCTGGTCTACAGAGTGAGTTCCAGGACAGCCAGGGCTACACAGAGAAACCCTGTCTCGAAAAACCAAAAAAAAAAAAAAAAAAAAAAAAAAAAAAAAGAACTGCAGATTGGCTATGTTATTTAAATTTACAAAACCATAGTATCATCAGGAGGCTGGGGAGAGGGGTAAAGTGTTAACTTTGACAGTGTGAGGACCTGGATTCCCAGAATTCATGTGAAGAGCCAGCCATGGTGATTTGTGCCTATATTCTCAGCACCAGACACGGCCAGGTCCTGGAGGGTCTCTGGCTGCTCAGCCTAGCTACTTTGTGAACTCCAAGTTCAGTAAGAGGCCTTGCCTCAAAATAAAAGAACAAAAAAACAAAGTGATAATAATATAAAGAAGTGATTGAGGAATACATCTGATGTCAACCTTTGACTTCCACATGCATAGGCCCACACATGTGCACATGCACATGAACATGCATCAATTGATAATTAGATATAACAATAAGCAAAGGCCTTATGTATGCTTCAGACTGGGCTTTAGGCAGGTCCTCCACCACTGAGCTATATCCTTGGGTCTTCAAAAAGACTTTCTGTTTGTTTACCTTTACATTTCTATTACCTTTTATTTATCTTGTGTGCATGTGTATGTGTGTGAGCATTCATGTGGCAGTCTGGGGACAACTGTGGGAGATGGCTCTCTCCTTCCACCATGTGGATTCCACCATGGCTCCACTGTGGGTCTTAGGGATCAGACTCAGGTCATCAGGCTCAGGGGTGGGACCATCTTCTCAACTCCATTTGCTTGCTTTTTGGAAACAGGATCTTAAGTAGCCCAGGCTGGTCTTAAACTTGCTACATGAGCAAGGATCACTTTGAACTTGTTATACTCCTGCCTCCACCTCCCAAGTGCTGGGATTATAAGTATGTGCCACCACACCTGGCTGTTTTCTAAGCTTTGAGATAGAGTCTTGGGTTGAAGAGATGGCTCATCAAGTAAAGATACCTGCCTATAGACCTGGTAACTTGAGCTTAATCCCCAGGACCCAGGAAGGAGAGAACCAACTCCCACAAGTTGTCCTCTGACCTCCATATGCATACCATGGTATGCTCTCTTCTCAAGCACACACCTACACACACACATACACACACATACACACACACACACACACACACACACAAAATAAATATAATAAAAATAATATCTGGCCGGGCAGTGCTGGCACATGCCTTTTTTAATCCTAGCACTTGGGAGGCAGAGGCAGGTGGATTTCTGAGTTCGAGGCCAGCCTGGTCTACAGAGTGATTTCCAGGACAGCCAAGGCTATACAGAGAAACCCTGTCTTGAAAAACCAAAATAATAATAATAATAATAATAATAATAATAATAATAATAATAATATCTGAAACATGGTCTTACTAAGTTCCTCAGGCTGCTCTTCAACTCACTCTGCAATTCAGGCAAGCCTTGGGATGTATGATCTTCTTACCTTACAGTCTCCCAAGTAGCTGGGATCGCCTATGCCACCATTTTCAGCTTTTTGTTTTGTTTTGTTTTGTTTTTTGTTTTTTTGTTTTTCGAGACGGGGTTTCTCTGTGTAGCCCTTGCTGTCCTGGAACTCACTCTGAAGACCAGGCTGGCCTCGAACTCAGAAAATGTTGGGATTAAAGGTGTGTGCCACCACTGCTGGGCTTCTTCTTCTTCTTCTTCTTCTTCTTCTTCTTCTTCTTCTTCTTCTTCTTCTTCTTCTTCTTCTTCTTCTTTTTAATGTAAGTACACTGTAGCTGTCTTCAGACACCCCAGAAGAGGGCATCAGATCTCATTACAGATGGTAGTGAGCAACCATGTGGTTGCTGGGATTTGAACTCAGGACCTTCGGAAGAGCAGTCAATGCTCTTACCCACTGAACCATCTCACCAGCCCCCTTTATTATAAATTCTTATGGCGGTTTGAGTGAGAATTGTCTGCATAGGCTCATATGTTTGACTGCCTGGTCCCCAGCTGGTGGAACTGTTTGGGAAGGACTAAGAGGTGTGGCCTTGTTGGAGGAAGTGTGTCACTGGGGGTGGGCTTTGTGGTTTCAAGAGCCTAAGACATTCCCAGCTAGCTTTTTCTCTGCCTCATGTTTGTGGGTCAATACATCAGCTCTCAATTACTGCTCCAGTGCTGTGCCTGCCTGTGTTCTGCCAGGCTCCTCAGCACAATGCTCATGAGCTCACTGTCTGAGACTATAAACTGTATGGGATCTCTTCATAGCAATAGAAAAGTAACTAGGATGATGCTTATGCAGAAAAAATTTATTTTATTCTGTATAGACTTGGGTCACTCTGCTAGCACACAATCATGCCTGGAGTCTAAGCATAGTACCCCCTCTCAGAGATCTGCCTCTCCCCTTAACAAACAGAACACAGTGTGCAGATTACTCCTGCTGGAGGACTTTCCCACGTGCTCTTCTGTTGGTCTGTGCTGGTTGAGAAGGCATTACCAACCCATTCTACAGGAGAAGAAACAGGATCACATTCAGTTGTCCCAATTCCTAGCCTGGGCTCTTTCCACTTACTGTCCTCTTCAGGCCAGTTGGAAAGAATTCATGGCTCTGGAAGCATATGGGGAAGGATAACCCAGAGCTCAGTGCCCTGCCTTGGAGCAGGCAAGGTTAGACCAGTTTCTCAAGAGTTGCCAAGCTTCATGTCCATGCACCCCTATGATACCACATGACACCTTCTAACCACCATGTTCTTTGTCCCGATGTGTCATCCCTTGTTCTAGGGCTCCTTGAGATGAGTGCCTTGATGGTTCAGGGGGGTGGGAAATGCACAGCTCTTTCAAGGGGTCCTGAGGAGGAAGATGCCTTGATGGTCCCAACTCTAGTGATGCAGAGGGTCACACAGGCTGGGAGGAGACTCCAGAGTTTTCTAGCTCATTCCCTTCATTGCACAGAGAAGGAAATTGAGGGACGAAGAGGTAGGTGATCCAGGCCTGGAACTCAACCTTATGATCCACATGATTAACCTTTGCAAGACATTGTGGTGTTTTATGCTTAGAACTAAGGACACCTGTCCCTTCAGGATTCTATTTAGCCCTCCACAGTAAGGACCTCTTCCCGTGTTTAACAGACGGATAGCCGAAAACTGCAGATGTGTACTCCTTGTTTTCCCTAAAGGAGACCCACAACTCTCCTCTGTCATCCACCTTGTCTTCCTAGTTTGAAAAGTCTGGCCTTGCACGTGCCAGGGAAGTGCCCCCGACTACTGAGCCGCCCCTCTTCCACTCCATCACTGCAGAGAAGCAGAGCCCAGCTTCCGCTCCATCACTGCAGAGAAGCAGAGCCC
>NW_022196893.1:32527208-32542429 GCF_008632895.1 Mastomys coucha
CAGAGCCCAGCTTCCGCTCCATCACTGCAGAGAAGCAGAGCCCAGCTTCCACTCCATCACTGCAGAGAGAGAAGCAGAGCCCAGCTCACTTCCTGCTTTCCCTCCTTTGCTCTTCTCCAGGCTTACCCTGATGCAGATGGGGTACGGACTTTGCAGGGCCTGGTGCAAAACAAAAATTATGTGTCCAAGGCCCAAACACCATTAAGAATACTATGAAGAATTTCAAGATGGCAGCAGCAGAGCATTAACTCGAGCAGGGGCTCTGAATGGCTGTACATGCTTGGCCTTGGTCCCTTTAAGAGTGGGGCCTGAGCTGGGTAGTGGTGGCGCACGCCTTTAATCCCAGCACTTGGGAGGCAGAGGCAGGTGGATTTCTGAGTTCGAGGCCAGCCTGGTCTACAGAGTGAGTTCAGCCAGGGCTATACAGAGAAACCCTGTCTCAAAAAAAAAAAAAAAAAAAAAAAAAGAGTGGGGCCTGAACCAGGCTTGGGGCAAGCACCTGGAATCCTAGAGACTCTGGGGAGGTGGAACAGCAAGATCTCATGTTCACAGCCAGCCTAGGACTTTAGGGACCATTCTCAAAAACAAAACAAACAAAACAAAAACACAGTACACAGTTGAGAAGTTAATGCTGGTCCCGGAAAGCTCATCGCCCTGCCTCTGCATCAAATTGTTGTCACCTGCCACTAGAGAGGACCTCCTTGAAGTTCTCACACTAACTTCTGAGGATCTACAGACCTCTGCTTCAGACCCTGCTGGGAAGTCCCGAGATCTAAATTGGAATTCAGACCCTGCTGAGTCCCTAGATCTACATTGGAATTCTTTGGGTCTATTTCATCTTGTTCTGTCCACACTGAATATAGGAAACAGCTGGGCCCTGTAAGCAACTAATTCTTGTAGACTTGGACGAAGTCTGTAATTCCTTTTCTATGTCCTCATTGGCTTGAGGCCCTAGTGCTTTCTCCAACTCCGTGTCACTCCTCCCATGTCCCCCTCCCCCATCCCAGGATCCCCATGCGCTTTGGGAGCTCTTGGGTTCACAAGAGCTGCCAAGGCACCAGCCAGTGTCCAGAATGCTAAGAAGAGGAGGAAGATGCCACCCCTGTCCACAGCTTCTCTTCAACCTCCTAAAGCTACATCTCTGTTCTACTTCACAGGCCTGCAAACTCTCCCATCCCCACTGACTCCCCTTAGCCACTCTCTCCAGCTCTTGACCTTACTCATGATCCCCTAGCTGTGCCTTCCCAAGGAGGCAGGCCTTGGACTTGGGCTGCAAAGGTCCCGTGGGGCCTGTCCCACTCAAGACAGAGAGTCACAGGCTGGAGAATGAGAGAGGTTGGCCGAAAGCCATAGCAGGCAGGAGGAAGAGTGGGTGTGAAGACAGCCATGTATCCAGGCTCCCTGTTCTATAGCTAATATAGTGTGACAAAGTGACCACCACAATCTGGAAAAGTAGATTCTGTAATCCCATAGTACTTCCTATTGGCTGCAAGACACGGTCTGTCCTGACCCTGAAATTTGTTTGAGCCGGGACTCTGGAAGAGCTCACAATTCAAGAAGCTGCTGGCGTGTGAGGAGGGGATTGGGGGACTCAGCAGAGGAAGTGAGATCGGTGTGAGCCTCCTCCGGTCTTTCTCTCCCCCAGCCTTTATTCCTGACAAAGGGTAGGGTTTCTCTGCCCCATCTTGCAAAATCTACATGTCAGACATGGCACCTTAGAGACTGCTTCTGTGTCCTCCCACTGGGCCCTAGGGCCACCCCTTCCCTAGTCTTCTCAAATATTAGCCGACAAACCCCTTCCTTGAGGAACTTAGATGGGCGCCATCTCTTTCCGTTTGTAAGATGCTCCACTGCATACCATGCTCAGTAGTAGCCGGGGTTGAAGCCCCTGGAGGTGTCAGTGTGGATACTCACAAGGCTAAGAGTAAAACTCAAGTCCTGCCCAGGAAGGCCTAGATTTTTCACCCACTCCCAGCCTGTGCAGCTGATCAGGAAGAGGAAGACCATCCTGTCTTCCCTACCCAGAGCCCTCTGCTCAACTCCCCAGCAGCAAGTCCGAGCCTCACAAGGTTCCACGCCCCCAATTCTAAAGCTCCATCTGTTAGTTGCGCCCTGCCCCCATCCCGTGGTTGGGATCCCACCCCGACTGGACAGAAAGGATAAGGAGGCCTTTCTCTCTATTCTGGCCACCCCTGACTTGAGGGAGAGGAACAACTGCCGGGCCTTGAGGTGCTCAGAGCAGAATGACTCAGAACGGACCTATCTGGGCCTCTTTAGCCCTAGGCTGAGCATTGATGGCCAGCACTGTGGACAACGGAAGGGAACAAAAGTATTAAGGGTGAAGGGCTGGAATTTGGAGGCAAAAAGATTTAAGCCAACTGGAGAGTCCAAAAGGCGGAGCCAACTAACTCTTGAGCAGACACTCCCAGCCTAAACTCAGCTCTCTCTCTCTGCACTGTTCCTTAGGAGTGAGCACAGGTAAGTTGGCCGCTATCTCGCGCAGGTCCCTCCCTGAAGCCCTCCCGAATCTCTGTCTCTGGGTGCGCTATCCTCCTGGCCCAGAGTGACGTTTCCGCAGCCAGCTCAGTCCCTGGGGTTCTGTCCAGGACGCACGGGACCCCAGTGCTCGGGTTCGAAGCCCACCCTTTCGTGGCCAGGAGGGGCTGGAGTGGTCTCACTAGGGTCTGCGGCTCTCTAGAGCCGAGCCCTGCTGCTGGGAGGCGTGCTGGGCAATAGGAAACGAGTTATTAGGAGGGAGTGGTGGAGCCCGGCCAGGCAGGAAGAAGCTAGAATAAGAAACATTTTGCTCCAGCCCCTTCCCAGTCCCGGGAGGCCGCCGCGTCAATCGCGCGGATCAAGCCCTTCCCCGGCCCCACAGGCCGGCTCTGGACCTGAGACCCGGGCAGCCTCCGGGAAGGAGAGGCGGCGCTCCTATCGCCCCGTCCAAGGTGAGTTGGGGTCGCGCTGGGCCGGGCGGGGAGACCTGTCCCTGGTCTCAGGGGACTCTTCCTTCAAGTGGATTTCAAAGACCTTTCAGACGGCGCGTGGCACGGTGAGTTTTAGCTGGGCAAAACAGCCCAGCAGTCCTCTGGTTGTGGACACACACCTGCCTGCTACCGGCCCCCCCTCCCGCCCCCGACCTGAGCAGGTCGAATCAAGATGGGGAATCAAAAACATTTTTTGCTAGGTATCCTGAGGCCTTTAGCTTCTCTTCTCCGCCATTCGCTTAACTCTTCTACCCTTATCTATAAAGGTAAAATGGGACTAAAGGATTCTTTCCTGTTGAGCTCCCACATCCCTTCAAGGCGCTCTGTTGATCTAGAAGTGACTTCCCTGCTGAACCTCCTCATAGACACTACTTTCCCTAGAACTGCTCTTGCTTAAAGAACCTGGCACCCCAACCCATACCTCTGTATGGTCACAGAATCCCCCTACCGTGGGTGTTCTTTACATTCTCCTTTAGGGACTCCTAGCCCTTCCTTCCCCAGGCTGAGATCCGGACTGTCAGTCAGCTCCGGAGAGAACAGCTCCGGGCTAGCTGCTTTCTTAGGCCTTCCTTAGAAAGACACATGAGCAGCTTCTGGGTGAGTTCGGCCCCTTCCTGACCCTTCACGGTTGACTCTGTCTAGGGTCTTTCCTCTCTGGACCCTCACTACTCTAACCTGGCCCCGACCCATCCCCATACAACCTATCAGATGGGAGATGACTGTGCCCAGCTCGTAGAAGAGGGGTCAGCTTCAGGCTTTGAGCAACTCTGAGAAGAGTACCAATCAATGACGTCAGGAGACACCACGGTTGGGTGGTTTGGGTTTGTTTGTTCATTTGTTTGTTGATACAGAGCTGGCCTCAGATTCTCAGCCCCCGCCCCCTTCAGTGTCAGCCTCTTGATTGCCCTGGCTCAGGGGGCCCCTGTGTGCTGGAATACAGGTCAACATCAGCACACCTGGCTACCGTGGAGCTTGCCCTGTGCCACTTACCACACAGCTGAGTAACTCTCATACATCTCATCCGGGAAATGGCACTCTCCTTATGCTGGTCTCCTGGCTGTATGTTACAGAAGCTGTGCTTGCTCGCTCAGGGCCAGTGTGTTGTTCTCTGTGCTGTGCGGGAGTCTCCCCTTTCTGCAGTTCCCCTGTAGGAGATTTTAGTCACTTACAACCAACTGTGGTGTGAAAACAGTCAATGGGAATTTCCAGAACTAGGGTTTTTTTTTTTAAGTTGAAATCCATACTGTCTCCAGAGTGTAGTGAAATCTCCCCTCCCCTCCCCTCGTCTGTCATGTGAGTCATCGCTTTGTCCAGTACATCTATGCTGTACACTTTACCTGTCCGTTAGTCACCCTGTAGCTGTCAGGGTTATCAGACTGTTGGAGACACCTTTATTTCAGTCAACAATGGCCTCAAGTGCGAGCTTAGGAGCTCTGGTGACTCAGTACACCAACGAGAAGCTTCACACTGCTTCCTTTAAGTAAAAAGACAGAGGCTATAGTGTATTACTGCGGGTGTCATGTTTTCTTACTAATGCTAATATATCCTGCAACTAATATACAAATTAAACTTTATTACAGGTCTGTAATAGGTAAAGGGGACAGGACATGCAGTTTGGGCTTCATGCACCCAACATGATTTGGGGAATGCATCACCCTCAGATGAGGGGGAACCACTGTGCCGTACCAATTACAGATGCCTAAGACTCTAAAATCCAGGCCGTTCCATCCTATTCTTCCGCTATAGGCTTAAAAGAATATGCAGGTGAACACTGAGGGCAGCCATATGATGGGCTGGGCCCGGAATGTGAAGGTGAATACTGCGACTGGCTGGGTCCAGAAGGCCAGTGAGTGCAGTGTGGAAGATAGCTGAGTTACCATCTAGCTTCTCTGCCTTGGGATGGTCTCAGGGTGGCAGAGTGCTGCTGTTGATAGAAACAGGAAGATTGACAGGCACAGGCCAGGCCCACTCCTCTCACATCTCAGGTCCCCACTGAGAAGTCTGGCAAAGAGCAGGTGGTTTCTAGGCAACAGTATTGGGAGGAGGGCACCGGTCATTGACACCAGGGGGACATACTGTTCATGTCTGCAGAGACCAGGACCCCATTTGCCTCTTTGAGGGCCTCGCCTAACTCCAGAGGAAGAGCAATGATTAAGGAAGGATTAGTTGTTGGCCACGTAAGTTTACCACCACACCACATTCAGCACTGTCTCCTGTAGGAGTGTTGCGAGGCTCCAAAGAGACAAGCCACTGAGGTTCAGTGCTTGGCACAGAGCGAGAACTCCGAGCACTCTGCCTGCTATTACTTCTCCGAGCTAAGTTAATCTTTGAAAGTCGTCTAACAACTGGGGTTTCTGGCCAACAGTGGCGATGCTTCTGTGTGCAAGAGATTTTTCATGTGATTTTACTAAGGAGGAAAAGAGGAGCTTAAGACCCAGGTTTACTCCCATGCCCACTTCATGCTTAACCCCAGAGAGGATGTGGTTAGCTCCGTCTGTCACATTCCTGGGGCTGGACCAGGGTGGCTTCTGCCAACCTCTCCCTATGCTGCTGTTTAGAACAGATTCTTTTCGCCCACACCCATATTCACCCCCGCTTTGCAGTGTCACCGACTCCTTGGCCCTGTGTCATTCTCTTTCTTCCCACAGAGATAGGGAGATACCTGGGAAGGAACTAAGAGTCCCTTCCATCCATCTGTCCATCCGGCAATGTCCCGTGAAATGAATAAAAGCATAGGAGACAGGTTCGGCTCTGTGCCAGACACACTTCTCAAAGCCTGGTGCCCACCCAAATGGCTCAGAATTCCCTGGGGAACCGTTTACAATACATGCCTTCCTTTCCTTCCTTCCTTCCTTCCTTCCTTCCTTCCTTTCCTTCCTTTCCTTCCTTTCCTTCCTTCCTTCCTTCCTTCCTTCCTTCCTTTTTTTTCCCCTTCATTTTTGACTTTTGGAGTCATGTCTTGTTACATAACTGGGACTGGCCCCAGCATCTTAAGTCTTCATGTGGTATTCCCAAATCTCTGGCCTCCACGGTGCTGGATCACAGGCATGTACTGCTTACTGTGCCCCACCCCAGTATGTTTCTTGCTTGTCTCAGACAGACTGAATGGAAGCCTGGAGTGGCTGACAGACCAGGGGATCTGCCTAGCTAACCCACTGCATGGGGTTTCCATACACAGAAGAAAGGCAAGTTAGTGAGGTGGAAGCTTGGTCGCATGTCCCAGAAAGATGTCTTGTTGTCAGCCAGCCCTTTCCCATCTCAGGTGAAGTCTGCTGATAATGGCTTCCTGCCCACAGCCTTGGAACATGCCCTGTCTGCAGTTACCCAGAGAAGTCCCACAGAGTCCTAACTGGCTACCAGCAGGGGCAAGAGGCAGGAGGTCAGGCAGAAGCTGGGACACAGCTGCAGCAGCACAGGTCTCTATTTCCTTCCCCAGACTGGGCCTCTGGGGAAGAGGAAACCCAGGCAGGAAGGCCAGGGCCTCCACTAGCCAGAACGGTCCACCAAGCCCTGCAGCCTGACCCTAGACATCCTGCCCCCAAAGCCTCAGCATCTTGGGTTTTGGTTTGGTACCAAGCTTAGAGCATGGGCCTCTGTTGTCTAAGTGACTGGATAACCAGTCCTTCCCGCCTTCTGGTGTCTTCTCACAGGATGCTTCATGTGTTGGTTCCCTAGCTGGGGATCCAGCCTGCACACCCTACTATTCAGAAAGTCTGTGTTCTCGTCTAACCCTGGTCCCTCTTGCTCTAGGCTCAGCCCTATCTTCTGGCTCTGAGGCTTAGAGAAGGGAAGAGTGGTACAGCTTAGCTGGTTTGGGTCCTGGGTTGAGAACTATCATCATACCAGAATCACGTCTCTTACCAGTGTCCATCAAGCTTTCTGGAAGAGTGAAAGCCCAGGCCAGAGTGAAAGCCCAGGCAACTCTTCCAGGTCAAACACTCAGTTCTAAGTATGTTTCACTTCCTGTACCACTGGCCCTCCCGCAGCCCTCCCCCAGGACAATGAGAAGAGAGAAGGGGATCGGATGGCTCTGAGGGAGAAAAGACCTTTTACACCTACTCACTGTCGGGCTGCCATAAGCCCAGGGATGTAGGCAGGGGCTGACCCCACCGCCTCAGGACACAGGGAAGAAGGAACAGTTTGGGGAGGCAGTCTAGACTTTTGTTTTGTTTTGTTGAAGGGAGGGGGGAGGTTTCTCTGTATAGCACTCACTCTGTAAACCAGGCTGGCCTTGAACTCAGAAATCCGCCTGCCTCTGCCTCCCAAGTGCTGGGATTAAAGGTGTGCACCACCACCGCCCGGCTGGGGTCTAGACTCTTGTGTTGGACTCCTGTTACTGCAAGAGAATTCTAATGGAATCTGACAAGCCTCCTCCCCTGGATGAGCCTTACTCTCTCCTTTAAAACCAGAGCTGCAGAGGAGGGCCACAAAGAGACTGTACAACAGGTAACGATCCTTGTTACATAGGCTGGGTGACCTGAGTTCGATCCCCAGCACCCATGTAAAGGTGGAGAAAAACAGCTGTACAGAATTATCTCTGACTTTCACACTTGCACCTTGGCTCAAGAACCCTTACAGATAGACACAATAATAATGAATACATTTAAAAACAATAAAAACCCAGAGCTGAGTAAGGTACCCACACAGACTTCAGGTGGTTATCTCCATTCCAGTGACCCCTTTAGACCCCGCCCCTCTTCCAGCCTGCACTGAGCTCCCTGCTGTGCGTGACTCAGGTCTGTTCTATCCAGACCTCAATCTAAACAATCTTGATTCCTGTAGCCAGCCTGGCGGGACCCTGAATGGCAGGAAGTGAGGACAGGAGCCTGTTTATGTTTGAAGCAGCCAGGCTGGGGGGTGGGGGGGCACTGGGAAAGGGTGGGCAGGGGTGGAGGCTGGAGGTGATGGGCAAGAGGCTGAGGACAAGAGATGAGCTATGTATGAAAGAGACATTCTTCCTACTGTAGCTCTCTCTGTCTGCCTGCAACCCTCCAGACCTGTTCCCGTCTGAACCCAGCAGTGGGCACAGAGCCCTGGTCCTCTCTGGCTCTCTTCTTTTAAACGCAGTTCTCCACCCTTTACCCCCAACAGATGGTTTCCATGGGGAAGTGAACCAGGACTTCCCTTGCAGGCCCCGCCCTAAAGCCAGACGTAGGAGTTGGGAGGTGGCTTCCCTGCCTTCCCCCAAAAACCCTTTCAGTGATTTCCTCCTGGTAGGAGGAGACCTTGGTCACCACAGCTATCACATTTTGCAGATCTCACCACATCTCTTCTCCTCCTATCTCCAAGGACCATGACCTTGGGGATCTTCAGAAGGGGCCTTTTGATGTTGTTCGTGGCCCTGGGCCTAACCAGGGGTGAGTATGGTAGGGGCAGTGTGGAGACTGGAGTTAGGATCTGGAGGAAGGGCTATCTGGGCTCAGCTCAGCTTTTGCTGGAGACTAAAACTAGGGGGTGGGGGGTACTGAGAACAGGGGCCTGGCTGGAGGCGGGGAACATAGTCCTATAGACCAGGCCCCCCAGCTGCTCCCACCTTCCTTTGTATCTAAGTGATACTGACTTGCAAGCTAAGGCTCCTTCCAGGATAGAACCTACATCTCGGGTGGATGGAGAGAGTAAGGGGGGAAGCTCATTATTCTCTGTGATCAGGGAGAGATCAGAGGCCATGGCAGGGCCTATAGCAGGGAGAGGAGATCCCAGTATAGGCAGACTGTGGACAGAAGCTGGCTTCTCAGTCTCCACTGCCTGTGTAGCTAGGGACAAGGCTCTGAGGAATTAAAGGACCAAGGCTTGAGGGGTTTGCCTGTAGGATCAGAAGGGATGGGGGGAGCACCTGAATCTCTCGTGTCCCTCAGGAGATTTGGCGAAGCCCTCCAAGCTGGTGAACTGTACTTGTGAGAGCCCACACTGCAAGGGGCCAACCTGCCAGGGGGCATGGTGCACAGTGGTGCTGTTTCGAGAGCAGGGCAGGCACCCCCAGGTCCATCGGGGCTGCGGGAGCCTGAACCAGGAGGTCTGCTTGGGACGTCCCACAGAGTTTGTGAACCATCACTGTTGCTATAAGTCCTTCTGCAACCACAACGTGTCCCTGATGCTGGAGGGTATGCTGGGTGGCCCTCCCACTCTTCCTCCTCTTCTTAACCCTGTTCCTCCTGCCCCGCTTTCTTTTCATGAGCCCCGGCCTGCACGGAGAGGGTGTGGGGAGGCAGGATGCTGGGATCTGACTGGTCTGGCTCAGGGTCAGGAGAACCGGCCTGGTGGAGCTGGGACTCAACGTCCCCCTTCTCCAGCCACCCAAACTCCTTCGGAGGAGCCAGAAATAGATGCCCATCTGCCTCTGATCCTGGGTCCTGTGCTGGCCTTGCTGGTCCTGGTGGCCCTGGGTGCTCTGGGCCTGTGGCGTGTCCGGCGAAGGCAGGAGAAGCAGAGGGGTCTGCACAGTGACCTGGGCGACTCCAGTCTCATCCTGAAGGCATCTGAACAGGGAGACAGCATGTTGGGGGTATGGGTCTGGGGCAACCTGGGACCCAGGGTGGGGCATGGGGGTGTAGACAGGAGCAACGGTATCAGAGGTCACCCAAAGATGACAGCGAGAACCAAGCTGTGATACAGCAGTGGGGCAATGGTAGAGAACAGAGAAGGCGTGGTGGATGTGGGTAGCGGCTGAGTAACTACTGGGTTTCCCCAGGACTTCCTGGACAGCGACTGTACCACGGGCAGTGGCTCCGGGCTCCCCTTCTTGGTGCAGAGGACAGTAGCACGGCAGGTTGCGCTGGTGGAGTGTGTGGGTAAGCACTCAGTGAGCTGGGGGTGCGGACCAAAGGCTCCCATAGACCTGGAGAGGTCAGGAAGCTCTTGACTTCCAGAATCACAAATGAGTCCAGTCTGGGCCAGAGTAAGACACACTGTTGGGCAGGGAGTGGGTTGGTTCTGGGCCAAGGTTAGGTCCTTCTGCAAGGACAGGGATGAGCTGATAAGCCAAGGGTAGCCCAAAGCTGGGACAAAATGTTGATAAAGGTATATTCAGGTTTGGGGAGAGCATCAGCAGGGGAAGGCGCTGGTACCGAGTGTGATGGCCTAAATTCAATCCCTGGCACATACATACACGGCAAGAGGAGGGAACCTTCTCCCTCAGGTTGTCCTCCGACCTCCATATGTGATCCCAGTTAGTGTGTATCACACACACACACACACACACACACACACACACGACTAAATAAATAAATAAATAAATAAATGTGGTTTGGGGCTGGAGAGATGGCTCAGCGGGTTAAGAGCACTGACTGCTCTTGTGAAGGTCATGAGTTCAAATCCCAGCAACCACATGGTGGCTCACAACCATCCATAATGAGATCGGATGCCCTCTTCTGGTATGTCTGAAGACAGCTACAGTGTACTTACATGTAATAAATAAATTTTAAAAAAATAAATGTGATTTTAAAATTTTTTAAAAGGCAGCTGGGGCAGTAGCACTTGCCTTTAATTCCAACACTGGGGAGGCAGAGGCAGGCAGATCTCTGTGAGTTCAAAGCCAGCCTGGGCTACACAGCAAGTTCCAAATCAGCCAGACAAGTGAGACCTTAGCTTAAAAAAAAAATAAAAGTTAAAAATAATAAAATCAGAATTTTGCAGATGGGATCTTCTGCAAAAGAATTGCAGAATTGGGGTGGGGCTTCTAGGACTATGTGTGTCTACTATGTGGTCCTTATTCTTCCCTTGGCCACGGATTAGGAAAGGGACGATATGGCGAGGTGTGGCGCGGTTCGTGGCATGGCGAGAGTGTGGCAGTCAAGATTTTCTCCTCACGAGATGAGCAGTCCTGGTTCCGGGAAACGGAGATCTACAATACAGTTCTGCTTAGACACGACAACATCCTCGGCAAGCTGGGGGAATAGCTGTTTGCTATTCCAGGCCTAGACATCCCAACCTTCTTAGCTCAGGGCTGGAATACCCCAAACTCTGGGCATTGATGTAACCCTGAATGACTCCCAGACTGCTTCAGCCCTCAGTCTCTGCCCCACCCCTTCTGCGCCTCTCAGCCCTACCTTCCTCTCACCACTCCTTCCTCCTGGGTACTTTGGTTGAGCCGTCATGCCCTTCTGTTTACAGGCTTCATCGCCTCTGACATGACCTCGCGGAACTCGAGCACGCAGCTGTGGCTCATCACCCACTACCACGAACACGGCTCCCTCTATGACTTTCTGCAGAGGCATACACTGGAGCCCCAGTTGGCCCTGAGGCTAGCTGTGTCCGCGGCCTGTGGCCTGGCGCATCTGCATGTGGAGATCTTTGGCACTCAAGGCAAACCAGCCATCGCCCATCGTGACCTCAAGAGTCGCAATGTGCTGGTCAAGAGCAACTTGCAGTGTTGCATTGCAGACCTGGGTGAGCAGGTGGAAAAGGGGTGGGGTTTCACCTGTGGGCGGAGCTTGCATGCTTGGCTCTGCTTGGCTCTGTAGGGGAGAGAATTAATTGGTGCTTTAAAAAACTGTTTCACCATTGGGTAGTGGTGGAGCACGCCTTTAATCCCAGAACTTGGGAGGCAGAAACAGGCAGATTTCTGAGTTCGAGGCCAGCCTAGTCAACAGAGTTCCAGGACAGCCAGGGCTACACAGAAAAACCCTGTCTCAAAAACCAAAAACCAAAAACCCAACAAACAAACAAACAAACAAACGAACAACAACAACAACAAAAAAACCTGTTTCCAAGCTGGGATTTTAATCCCAGCACTCGGGAGGCAGAAGCAGGTAATGTTAACCTGGTCTATATAGTGAGTTCCAGTATAACCAGGGCTACATAGAAAAACCCTGTCTCAAAATGAACTGTTTCTAGCCCAGACTCTTTCCAACGTTGATGCTACTTCCACAAAAGGGATGGGGTGTCAAGAGCCTGTATCTCACCCTGACCTCTCTGAGAACATGGCTCCTTCCAACACACCTGGAAGTTCTACCATGTAAAATGGGAATCATCATGTCGAGTCTTTGGGACCCTTGAAAAAAGCTAGAAAGCAACCAAGGCCATTGTCTGCATTCCAGGCATCTAAGAGCAGGTCTCCCATGCCCTGCTCTTCTATGTTTGCTTGTTTCCACCCTCACTCTATCTGACCATATAAAGCCTGCCTGGGCTCCCCACTAAGGGAGTGGCCACCTGTGGAGGAGCAGGACTGACAAGCCAAACACCCACAGGACTGGCTGTGATGCACTCGCAAAGCAGCGACTATCTGGACATCGGCAACAACCCTCGAGTGGGTACCAAGAGATACATGGCACCCGAGGTGCTGGATGAGCAGATCCGCACTGACTGCTTTGAGTCGTACAAGTGGACAGATGTCTGGGCCTTCGGCCTAGTGCTATGGGAGATCGCCCGGCGGACCATCATCAATGGTGAGAGCCCACTGTCTGCACGTTTTGTGTGTGTGTGTGTGTGTGTGTGTGTGTGTGTGTGTGTGTACATGTGGAGACCGGGTTTTCTGGGGTGGCTGGTGCCGCTGACCTGAGGTTTGAACTAGATCTCCTAGCTTTCTTTTACTGCTGTGAACCTATTGGTTTAGCACCGGTGGCCTTTACCCTTGTCTGAGTCTGCGAGGGTGTGGATGTGGCCTTGAAATCTTGAGTTAGAGACAAAAAAAAAAAAGATTCAGAGCTGGGAATGTAGCGAGGTGGTGAAACGCTTGCCAGACATGTTCAAGGTCACAGGTTTTGATCCTGAGCGTGGGGGTGGTGGTGGGGCAGGAAGCAGCTAAGCTAGCATTCACAGAGGTTAAATGTGTGTGGCGATGTATGCTCTATCTCATTGGTAGGCCTTGGCATTGGTCAGTCAGATTGCCTGGACTCAGTTTCAGGTTTTGTCATGACGGGGAGTGCTTAGCCTCAGCGTGCCTGCTTCCTCATTTTTGAAATTAGAAAAAAAAAAAAAGTGTAATTGTAAATTTGGCCCCAACTAAGTATTTAGAACAACATCTATAAGCTGGTATAATCTCAGTACTCCAAAAATTATTCCAAGTTCAAGGCCAGCCTAGTCTATATAAACTTCGAGTTTCAGATCAGTCAGGGCTACACAGAGGCCTAAAAAAGGCAAATACTGCCTAAAGCTAAATATTAGTGGTCATAATGAAAGAGTACCTACATGATATTATTATTCCATTTTCTAAAAGAAAAGACAGAGATGCAGGATTATGGCTGGCTATCTTAAGTCAGGTCATCTGATTCTGGGCCAGTGCTCTCTGTTCCTGTAGCGGTTAAATGTTGGTCCTGGTTTCTTTGTTCATGTGTAAGCTATCTGGCATCTGTGCTGCCTGCTTATTGCAACCTCATTATCACAGTGGATTGCCACAGGAGACCATAACTTGGAAAGGCTGTAGAAGAACCTGTCTGTGCAGCCCTGTGCTGGCCTGTGCAACCCCTATGCAGCCCTGTGCTGGCCTGTGCAACCCCTATGCAGCCCTATGTATCCCTGTGCTGGCCTGTGCAACCCCTATGCAGCCCTGTGCTGGCCTGTGCTGGCCTGTGGCTGATGGCCTCTTAACCCTGGGGTAGATGGAGGACCACGGGTTGACTGGGCAGCTAGCTGCTGCAATGTTACTCTTTGTGGAGCCTGTCTATGACCAGGGTTGCTGGAAGTCCTGAAAGTTTGCAGACAATCCCAGGGCATGACTAGAGCCCCACTCCTTGGAAACGAGATGTTTTCATTTCCTGAGCATCTACCAGGAGCCAGTCTTTTACAACTTCACTGCTCCTCAGTGGTCATCTGTGACAGCAGAGACCCAGGTGTCACCAGAGAGTCTCCCAGGGGGTTCTGCTGGAGTCAGCTCTAAGTGGCTGGAGTTGGAAGGGGTAGGGTACCTGGATGAAACCAAAGAAGTTGGCCTGGCTCTAGGCAGGAAAGGAAGGTCTGGTGGATTTGCCTTGGGCTCCTGGGGAGGAGGGGAAGCTCTGTGAGCCTCACGCAGACTCCTAGTGCATTATAAACACTGTAATCTGGTGTCAGCCCCGGCACTGATTAAAGGCTCATTAGACACGCTCAGGCCTCTGCTAATCGCTGATTAGGGCTCTGGCGGCACAGGGGCAGCCTGGAAGGCCGCCACAGAGAGAACAGCTGCTGAAGGCTTCATTGAGGTTGTGGCCTGCACGGTCACAGACGCAGCCTGGGGTTGGGAAGCAGGAAGAGACATGGGGCTGCTCTGACACCACAGGCACACCTTTCAGAAAAGGCTCGGGATAACTTGACATGGGGTGGGGACACTGTTTGACTGTGGGGTCTGTGGGGATGTGAGCCTTCCCTAATGGAAGGCATATCTTATTTGGACCAGGGAGTAAACCCTTTGCTCCTAGGAGAGGTTTTTGGTTTTTTGTTTTTGTTTTCTGTCCTTTGTTGTCTCTATTATGAGCCTTATCCAGCCCTACCTACCATAAATGCCTCTGAGAAAGCAGAATCATGGAATTTGGTGTTGGATTTCTGCCTTAAGTCTCAGCTCTTCACTTGCTACCTGTTGATCCTTAAAGACAAACTTTCTGAACCTCTTTGGGTTCATGACTTGAAGCTACAATGTTACAGTCCCCATAGGCCACTGTGATCCTTTCTGGCAGAGCGCTAAGGACCCCCGTCTGGCACACAGGAAGCGCCCTGGAACAGCAGCTGTTAGTATAATCAGTCAGGGAGTGGTACCCAGGTCCAGGATGGAAGACAGCTGAGCAAGATGGAAATAAGATCCAGTCTGGGAAGCCAAAAGATGGGTTTCAAGTCCTGACTCTGCCGTGACTGGCTAGCCTTGCTTCTGAACCTAAGTTTCTCCATTTGTGACTTGGGTGGTACCACACAGAGACACCAGGAGGATGAATGGGAAAGCATGGAATGCACTTATCACACACTGGGGAAGTGTGAAACACAAGCAGTAGTTCTGAGCTATATGTACAGTTGCTATGTTATACGACAGGATCCCTCTCAGGAGCAATATAATCAAGCAGCTAGCTCCAGGAAGTCATCCTCTGGGTGCTCTTTGGACTCCTTAAGTCCCAAGTGATTGTCCCACATCCCTTGACTCCCCAGGCATTGTGGAGGATTACAGGCCACCCTTCTATGACATGGTACCCAATGACCCCAGTTTTGAGGACATGAAAAAGGTGGTGTGTGTTGACCAGCAGACCCCCACCATCCCTAGCCGGCTGGCTGCAGATCCGGTAAGGTCTCAGCTTGGGCTGGGCTGTGGCGGAGCTGGGCTGGGGCGGGGTGGGATGG
>NW_022196893.1:32542595-32543064 GCF_008632895.1 Mastomys coucha
CGGGGCGGGGCTGGAGCTGGGCTGGCGTGGGCGGAGATTGATTCTCAGCTGGAATTTCTGAATTCTTGGTTCTACAACCTCTGATTCTCGGCTAGATCGTGGGTTTTTCTGGGTATTCCCTTCCACACACCTGGATGTGAATCCTTCATCCTTCTTGGGCCTTCCAGTCAATATGATTTTAGAACCTTTTACCTCACTTGCTTTCTCCTATCCGTTTGTTGTTGTTGATGATGATGATTTGGTTTTTTTCTCAAGACATTCCACACTTAAAGAAATACATACATATATATATATATATATATATATATATATATGTATGCATTTATATATAGTATATATATGCTATATATATAGTATATATAGTATATATATACATAAACACACACACACAGAATCACTCTTAGACATGTATACACATACACATGGCACCATGAGGACAAAACTTGTGGACCTGTGTTTTTAGCTCCTT
>NW_022196893.1:32543074-32549852 GCF_008632895.1 Mastomys coucha
AGACAGAATTCTTACTATATAGTGCTGGCTGCCCTGGAACTTGCTATGTAGACCAGGCTGACCTCAAACTCAAGGAGATCCATCTATCTGCCTCTGCCTCCTGAGAACTGGGATTAAAGGTTTTTGCACCATGCCCACCTCACTCCTTTAAAAAAAAAAAATATTTCGCCTGGCAGTGGTGGTGCACGCCTTTAATCCCAGCACTTGGGAGGCAGAGGCAGGCGGATTTTGAGTTCGAGGCCAGCCTGGTCTACAGAGTGAGTTCCAGGACAGCCAGGGCTACACAGAGAAACCCTGTCTCGAAAAACAAAAAAATTATTTCTTCATCAAGCATGTTAGTATATGCCTTTAATCCTAGCACTGGGAGGCAGAGGCAGGTGGATCTCTGAATTCAAAGCTAGCCTGGTCTACAGAATGAGTTCTAGGACAGCCAGAGAACTATACAGAGAACCCTGTCTCAACGCCCCAAACAAACGAAAGCAAGCAAACAAACAACAAATTATTTCTTTTTTCGACTTCATACAAACATAATGTATGTTGGGCATATGCCCTTCATTATCATTATCATCTCTCGTCCTTCCTCTCCCACTCACTTCCTTCCCTCCCCACTCAGCCCCTCCTTCTTCTGCTCAGCCCCTCTTTCTCCCGCTTAGCCCCTCCTTCTTTCCAAGAAGCACCTCCTACTTCTCATTCTAATATTCCTACCAGCTACCTTGGCACCCCGCCTACACTATGACTCAATACATTTGTACTGAAAGATAATAAAAGTATATGTATATACTAAGAGACCACATAGATGCCTTCTGGTGCACAGATGTATACTCACTCTTAGGAACCAGAGGCAGGCTGCCATGTCCAGGGGCAGCTGAACTTCCTGGGAAGGGCTCCTTCTGGGAAACAGTCACTTTTGGGGCAATGCCCACCAATGCCACACTCTCAGTCATGGTTGGTGGAGGGGCGGGGAGTCAGTACCCTGTGCACTAGGTCTCAGGCTGCAAGAGGCAACACAGGCTTGCAGAAGGGCCCTTCATAGTGGATCCTGCCGTGGGGGCGGGGTAGGGGACAGGTACTCACCGGAGGCTCTGCACTGGGGTGTGTGTGGGCTCTCAAAGACCTCCACATCCTCCCATGTCCGCTCCTGCTTGTGTTTGCCACCTTCTTCCACTTCTCCCTCCCTTATTCTCACCTCCTTCTCTCCCTCCCGCCCTGGTTTTTCAAGACAGGGTCTATCTCACCCCGAACTCAGAAAGTCCTGTCTCTCACTCTGTAGTCCTGGCTGGCCTCGAACTCAGAAAGCCGCCCGACTCTGCCTCCTAAGTGCTGGGATTAAAGGTGTGCGCCACCATCTCCATTCTCTCTCTTGCCTTGCCTTCTTCCTCCGATCCAATCAATACATGCTCTTCCTGTCCTTCCTCCTGCTGTGTCTCCCGACTGAGCCCGTTGCTGCCTTTCCATCTTCCTGACCCGTGTACCTCTTCTTCCTGCCTCTCTCCCGACCCCCCAGGTCCTCTCCGGGCTGGCCCAGATGATGCGAGAGTGCTGGTACCCCAACCCCTCCGCTCGCCTCACCGCACTGCGTATAAAGAAGACATTACAGAAGCTCAGCCACAATCCAGAGAAGCCCAAAGTGATTCACTAGCCTAGGGTCACCGGACTTTCTCTGCCTAAAGTATGTGCCAGGGCAGAAGATGTAGCCTTGTCTGGGTAGAGGTAGTGGAGAGTGTGCACGCTGCCCGCTGCCCGGTGTGTGCCTGCTCAGCTTGGCCCCTGGCCCATCCAGCCAAAAATACAGCTGGGCTGTAATTTGATCTGCCTCCGTCTGGCCTGCTCAAAGTGGCCGGCTCTCTGACGCCTGGCTGGATTCCCTGTCCCCAAGGCCAGCAGGGTACACCCCCTACCACTCCCAGGGCAGGGTGGCCATGCCAGGGAATCCCGGCCCAGATCCTTCCCCTACCCTTGGTCAACCTTACTGCTCTGTCAGAGCTGCCAGGATGGCACAGGGCCCTGTTCAGCTTCAGAAGACATTCCACCTGCTGGGGCCCAGCCAGAGAGATGCTCAGCAGCCTCATGTCTCTCTGTGGGTGTTTACTGCTTCCATGACGCCTTTCAGTTGTCCTGACTAGACCCTCCTGGCTAGTGAATGCTAGTCTCTTGGGAGAGGCGGTACCTGACCCTTCCACCCTCTGTCCCCTTACCGTCTCAGCTGACGCATTAGGGCATCAAAACCCAAGGGTCCTCTGAGGAGAAGATCAAGCATGATGGAAGCGGCCCACCCAGTGTTGCTCCGCTCAAGAGGAGAGGATCTCACCAGCTTACGATCTTAGGTTTTGTCATGATGTCCTTTGAGGTGCCTCAGACCCTGATTTTCTTTGAAGCTCAGGCTGTGTGACGGTTGAGTCTTGTCTATTATACCCTGTCCCCTATCACTTGAGTCAAGCTGGGGTTTGTAAATAACCGTCAGGATCCAGGATGGCCTAAAGTGGCCCCTGGGCTAGCCTCCAGGCCCCAGCTCCTGCTGTTAGCTATGCTAGCAGCCACCCTAGGACCCAGGTAGCACAGGAACTTCTGACTCCCTCTGTGGCTTGGCCTTCTGCCCAGGGCTCAGGGGTGGCTTCCTTTGGGGTCTCCAAGACTGAAAGAAATTTGGCCCCTGTCAAGAAGCCTCCAGCAACCAGGGTTCTGCTCCCTCCTGGCTGTGCCTCTCTGGCCAAAGCTCACACTGTGAGCCAGGTCCCAGAAAGTATGCCTTGGGAGAACCTGGCCTAGAAAAAAACACTGAAAGTCTGGCATTTAGAAATGTGAAGGGTACACCCATGTACCGAATAAGTGGAACTGAAGCCTGGGTTGATGGACTAAAGAGAAGCGGACTGTAGGCATGGCTTGAGGAGGGCTTAGGCAAGAGACAAGATCAGCTTCCATCTTGGGAAGATCTGGCCTAGAAACTATTTGCCATCGAAGGGAGAAATGGCGACAACTCCTCCCACTCCACACACACACCGACCCCTTGAGTTCCTCCGATGTGACCTCCCAGCTCTCCAGCACTGTTCTCTCTCTGAAAACTGTCTGTCAGCAGTGTGCAAGGACCAAGGAGAACCAGGAAGTGAAACGAGACGAAAACAGAAAGTAGATTGGCCTTTCCCGAACCAGTGGGGCAAAGTCTGAAGGTTCTCCTGTCACTGGAGCCAGGGAATCGCTTCTTGCCTGAAGGATTTTATTTCTACTGAACTTGGGAACAAATTCATCCTCAGACTCCACAGCCAGAAACAGAAGACAGTAGCTCCGCCAAGGCCAGGAAATCCTAAGGGGAAGAGGGTTGAACAACTAGAGAGACATGACAAGGGGAGTGGCCCTCTAGAGATAACTGTCTCCAAATGCTTCCGAGTGCAGGTGTGCAAGTGGAGTCACACAGTTTATGGGAGCACTTGGCCCGTGACAGGCACGTAGTAGGTCCTCAATAAACCGTGTTTGACCCCTGAGTTTCTGCTGCCTTCCAGGCTAGTACCCCCCCGCAGTGTGGTCCAGTTGCAGAGGTTCAGAGAAAACCCAAGGGGTCGGGAAGTAGAGAATCCCAAAGTACACACCACCAGATTTCCCTGGGACAAGCTTGTTCTAGAATGCCCCCATACCTAGAAACGCGCTGAGGCTCAAACTTCAGATCCCACCCGGGATAGACAGCAACCTGATCCATGCCAGCCACGTCGCCCTCTGCTGGCCAACGCGCTGCCCACGGCTCCCCTGCTCCCTTCCCACAGTGGGTTGGCTCCTCCCAGCAGGCCCGGGCCCTCCTCCGGGTCCCTGCCGCTGCGTGCGTGCTTGCGTGCATGCGCTCAGCTGTTCTCGGCTGTAGGAACTCTGTCTGGAAACCACACCTAGCAAAGGAGCTTTTTGCTTCCTTACTCAGAGGCGGCTTCGCCCCTCCCTGTTCAGCTCCTTCTCAATTCTCTCCCTAGGTGTTCCCCACCCCTTGTTTGGAATTAGTCTACACCCCCAGAATGAAAAGCTCCCCTTACCTGGAAATCTCAGAGAACATCTCATGCCCCCTTCTGCCCCACCCCGGAAAATTGTGAGCAACGAGCCACTGGAGAGGTGAGATAGAGCATACAGAATGCTTACTGAAGGAAGCTGGAGGGGTCTTTTGGTTCGATCCAGCCCAGAAATACAAACCTTCTAAGGAGAGGGTGTTGAATCTCTCTTAGGAAAACGAGGAGTGTGCCCCAGTTTCTTCTGCGGTTGACAATTTGCTCTGCTCCCCATGCCTCCAAGTGGGCGCAAATCGGCAGCCTTCTGCACTGGGGCCGTGGACCTCCTCCCTGGCACACACAGCAGACAAGACCTTTCCCGAGGATTCTGAAGGGAGCCCTTAGAGGATGGGGACGCTAATAGCATTCCCATCCTTCCACCTTTCCACCCCCAAGGATCCACATGGCCTGGCAGGCCTGGTACCCAAATGAACACACTGTAGTTGAGGACCGGGAAAAGAGCGTCAGGAAAACTGCAGTGCAAGAGTTCAGGGTTAGGCTGGACAGGATCTGGCAGGACTGACCCTTGGGAGGTTCCTGTGTCCCAAGCCCTTGGTCACTTGCGCGTGCTGTTACTGCCTTGGGAAAAAAAAGAGAACTCACAAGCTTCTCTGCTCTTTGCTCTGATTTCCTGCGGTGACCCCCCACCTTCAACTTCCTTATTACACACAAATAGTGAGGAAGCATTTCTGTCCCTCCCTGAGAGGGGGTGGCTGCTAAGGAATGCAAAATGGAGTGAGGGTGGCCCCTGCAGCCTGAGCCCTGACACTGACGCTCAACCCTTCCTCTGCCAAGGGTACCCGGGCTCTCAAGGACAATTCCTTTCCTTCCCAGACTCCACCCTCCCTCAGTCCTGCCTCTCCCTAGCCTCCCCTGGCTTATCCCTTGCATTAATATCAACTTCCCAAAGCCAGGTGTCGTGGTGTACACACCAGCAATCCCAGCATTGGGAGGTGGAAGCAGGAGGATCAGGATTTCAAGGTTATCCTCAACCGCAAGATGATTTCAGAGGCCAGCCAGGGATACAAACTGAACAAAGAAATGATTAACCAGCCCAAGAGATGGCAAAATCTGCATGCTTTGAAGCCTGCCCTCGGGTAGGGTAGGGGTTTGTGTGCCCAGTCCAGTGTCCCAGGGCTGGGATTGATGGTAACTGTGCAGTCATCGCTCCGGGTGGGCGACTCTTGAAACAAGCTGCTTCTACCAGGACCACATTCCGTTTGCTAGAAATAGAGACAGAGGGCTCCTCGACTTTGCATACAATTTGCATAATGTCATAGACACACTGTCTATTTTCAGGCAGTTTCCAGGTTCAAGTGTTGCCACTGCTGCCCTGAGGGGTGTCATGTCTGGATGAGTCTCTGTTCTTTCTCACCCACCCACTCCTATTGACCTACATCCCCGGCTGCAGGAGCACAAGGAAGGGAGGGCTGCCCAGGGAGACACAGAGGTGGCAAGAAGCCAGGGCATTCTAGATTATCACCTCCATCACCAACAACCCCGCCGGCTGCTCAAGGGCAACTGATAGTGGCAGATAGGACAAAGGATTCAAGTACCCCAGCTCTCTTCCTGCCTCTGCTACCAGAACTGCCAGTCTGAGTGTTCAGTCTTCTGATAGTTTCAAAGGAGGAAGAGGAGGAGGAGGAGGAGGAGGAGGAGGGGAGGAGAAGGAGGGGGAGGAGAAGGAGGAGTGGGAGGAGGAGGAGGAAGAAGAGGGAGAGGAGGAGGAGGGAGAGGAGGAGGAAGAGGAGGAGGAGGAGGAGAAGGGGAGAGGGAAAGGAGGGGGAGGAGGAAGAGTGGGAGGAGGAGGAGGAGGGAGAGGAGGAGGAAGAGGAGGAGGAAGAGGAGGGGGAGGAGGAGGAGGAGGAAGAAGACAGACAGATAAATAGATAAACTTGGGTTTGAGCCATCTAGAAAGACTTGCTTGCCCCCAGATAATTGCACTTGGGCAACAGCTCTAAACTTCAGTCCACCACTCTACTGGGAGACCCCCTCTATGCCATCAGAATCCTAACTTGATGAATCTTGTTATAAGACAGAGTTTAGAGCTTACACTGTTCTCCCTATATTGACCAGATTGACCTCAAAGCCTCCACCATCCTGTCCAGCTTCCCAAATGCTGAGCTTATATGCATGTGTCACCACAACCAGGCGGTGGACAGGACTTCTAAAGGATCTGATGGTTAGGAAGAACTCAGTCTGTGTCTCCTGTCCCATCCCCTTCAGCATCAAGTCTATGCTGAGCACCTGGCTGTCCTGCGGTTGTGCCCTTCACTAGCACTGGTTAGGATGACTGTCACCGAGTTGCTTCTGACATTGGCAGGTCTTTGGCCTCTCCTCTGGGAAGAAGGGGGACTGATGATTAAGAGTTCTCACTTTATTGTGACTTGTCCTTGGTCACTGAGGCTTAGGACTGGACCTCCTTTCTGGGCTCCCTACTAGAGACACTCTAGCCCAGGGTCCCTGTTGGAGTATACAGTGCAGCCTTCGCTGAATGCCAGAGCAATGCGTCTAGATTCTGGAAATCCCAAGACAGCTCAGTCAGGCTGATCAGCAGCAAAGCAAGGCACTACCCAGAATTCCCAGTCTCTGGCATCCAATTCCTCTGGACCTGCCTCATCCCTTCAGGCAGGCGTTTCCTGTTGATAAGAAGCTCAGTTACAAACACTGATAAAGAGATGAAAAAGGAAATTGACAGGCTAGGGTATGGCGGGCATTCGGCCTGCCTTTGCTACCCCTCTTCCTGCTCGATGCCACCC
>NW_022196893.1:32549878-32550376 GCF_008632895.1 Mastomys coucha
CAACAGTTTCCCAGAACTGCGCAGAAAACAGGCCCCCACCTCCACTCGTTATTTTGGAGACTCCAGACATTTGGCCCGAAGTCTTACATAGTTCTCAGAAGCCGGCCCTGGGAAAGGAGCTTTGGAGGCAGGAAACACTGAGTGCCTGCTCGCCCCAACCCCAAGTCCAGGGCAACGGCAGAGGCACAGAAAGTACGGCCCCACAGGTTGGGCTCCATCTGGGATCTTGTCTGCTTCCCTCGGCTCCCTTTTCTCAGAGGCCTGGATCCAAGCTGTGCTTCAGCGGCCGCTGGCTGGTCTACAATTAATATATTTTCCCATCATTTATTCCCGGGGTTACTGATGGGAAATCTCGTTAATTTCCAGTCTACTAATTTGGAACCTATGATCCTTCAGGACAAATGCTTCAGGCAGATGCTTAGAAAAGAAGAAAAGCCGGGCGGTGGTGGCGCACGCCTTTAATCCCAGCACTTGGGAGGCAGAGACAGGCGGATTTCT
>NW_022196893.1:32550896-32552219 GCF_008632895.1 Mastomys coucha
TCTCTCTCTCTCTCTCTCTCTCTCTCTCTCTCTCTCTTTTTCTCCCCACAGATACAATTCCTTAACAAAGCTGGCAGACACACATAAATGGACTGGGTAGTTCTGTGTGCTCAAAGTTTAAAAGTGAACCTCAGTAGCCTGGGCCCGTGGCACTGTATTGAACACTTGCCTAGCACACATGGAGCCCAGGGCTCCATCCTCAGCACCACGAATAAAGCAGAATGAAAGGGGCTGGAGAGACAGCTCACTGGTTAGAAGCATTGACTGCTCTGCCCCAGGACCCACGTTCAATCCCAGCACCCACATGGCGGCTTCCAATGGTCTGTGACTCCAGTTCTAGGAGATCCAATGCTCTCTTCTAGTCTCTATAGGCACCAAGCACACTAGAGGTACACAGACATACATACAGGCAAAACACCCATACATATAAAATAATAATTTTTAGAAATTAAAAATAAAGTAAGTTTAAGGGGCTGGAGAGATGGCTTAGCAGTTAAGAGCAGTGGCTGCTCTTCCCGAGGTCCTGAGTTCAATTCCCAGCAACCACATGGTGGGTCACAACCATCTGTAATGGGATCCGATGACCTCTTCTGGGGTGTCTGAAGACAGCTACAGTGTACTCATAGACATAAAATAAATAAATATTGTTTTTTAAAAAATGAAGTTTAGCTGGACGGTGGTGGCACACACCTTTAGTCCCAGCACTTGGGAGGCAGAGGAAGGCAGATTTCTGAGTTTGAGGCCAGCCTGGTCTACAGAGTGAGTTCCAGGACCGTCAGGGCTACACAGAGAAACCCTGTCTCAAAAAACAAACAAACAAACAAACAAAAGTTTAAAAAGAACAACAACAAAATAAATAGCTACATACAGTTTGGAGACCGCCTCCCGAAGTCTTAACTATTCGTAGTCACGGCTACCATCTGACAAGGCCCTCACCCTGCTTTGTGGCTCTCATAGGACTTTAATACTTGGAGGAGGAGTAAAGGGTTTATCCTAGTGGAAATCCAGCTGATGGGTTAAGAGCAATGGCTGCTCTTGCAGAGGAGGAGGGTTGGTTCCCAGCACCCACATGGCTGCTCATAACCCATTCCAGCTGAAGAGGATCTGATGGATAGACACCTTTTTGTTTTGTTTTGTTTTATTCCTTCCCTGGGCACTGGGCATGTATGTGTAGACATACAGGCAAACAACTGCTTCAACAAATTTACTTTTCACTTGGAAGAGAATGCCCATGAAGGCCTAAGTCACTGTTTCTCTTAGCATCCGTTGCTTTTATTTGCCTCAGGCATGTTAGGCAATCTCTCTCTCTCTCTCTCTCTCTCT
>NW_022196893.1:32552229-32563070 GCF_008632895.1 Mastomys coucha
TCTCTCTCTCTCTCTCTCTCTCTTTCTCTCTCTACTACTACTGAGCAAGAGGCCCCATGGTTATTTTTGGGAAGTGCACACATTCAATACCCAGTTCTAAAACAGATTTGGATGGTGGGGTGTCAACTCCCCATCCTTGTTGCTCTTTGGTCTCTGGTCAAGGCTCTCAAATCCCCAAAGAAACCACTGACCTTAGTTTTTCTTATGTTTCTGTTCCTCTAGAACAGCTTTCTATTTGTACAAGTAGATTTAAGTATGTATTTTTGCTCCTCATCCCTCAAAATAATAATCACATGGCACACAATATTCTGTACTTTACTCAGCTAATAATATATCTTCGAGGACTTTATATATAGTATAGATAACTTCCATTTTATTTTTAGCACAATGTAGTATTCCTTTGTTTGTTTCTGTTTATTTGGAAGTTTTGATTATTTCTAAATTTTGGCCCTGGTGTAATCTTAGAGAGTAAACCAGAATAAGTGTCAGTTTGCTCTCTTCTAGTGAATCTCTAAGTTCTGAAAAGTGGGATTCCTGCCAGATGCCATTTATGCACACAAATAATAAGACAGGCGATGGATTACAGGATAAAAGAATGCGGCCAGGTAGGCCGACAAAGGGAAATGGTAAAAAAAACTCAGAAGTGAACCCAGACACAGCTGTGAACTTCTGTACACATGGGAAGCATCAAAAAAATTAATGAAGTCAAGCCAGGTGGAGTGGCCCACACCCTTAACCCCAGCTCTTTGGAGGCAGAGGCAGGTGGATCTCTGAGCTTGAGACCAGCCTGATCTACAGAGTGATTTCTGGGACAAACACAGCTACACAGAGAAACTCTGTCTGTTTGTGTGTATGTATATGTGTGTGTGTGTGTATAAGTGTGTATGTATATGTGTATGTATATGTGTGTGTATAAATGTGTATATATATATGTATGTATATGTGTGTGTATAAATGTGTGTATATATATATATGTACACATATATATATATTTATATATATAGAGTGAAGTGAGTATTCTCAAGGCTGAGGTGGAGGACAGCCTGAACCACACAGGAAGTTCCTATCTGAACAACAAAACAAAAAACATTTGTGGAGGGGATGGATAAAAGCAAGTGTGGAAAACGCTCTAGAGCTGGTTGTAGTAACAGTCGTACAGTTATGTGAGCATTAGAAACAGTGAGCCAGACATGTCTCTCTGTGTGTTTGCAAATGTGTGTGTATAGCAGCATGGCGAGACCTCAAAAAAACCGCACAATTGAAGCTAGGCCTGGAGGATCATAGTTACACCCGCAGCACTCAGGAGAAAGGCAGGACTGCTGCAAAAGCCGCAGCCTGTTCTGCATAGTGAGTGCCAGGCCCGGGGCTGCACAGTAAGACCTTAAACAAACAAACACACACACATATATATGTAGATATACATACATACATATATATATATATATATATATATATTCAATAGCACAATGCCTTTTATTCAAGTGTAGCATGCAATACATATTCAAAACAACGTTACATCCCTAACAAGGATATGCATATATTTCAGGACATGAAGCCGCTCATTAGAGTGTCGTGAGGTGTGGGGAACAGGAGATGGAGATTGAAATGGAACGAAGAAAGGAACTGAGATTTATATTTAAGAGGGAGACCTGTCACCTTACGTAAGATGAGGATATCGTATGACCTCCTGATTCACCTGAGGCTTGTGTGGAGGTGGGGATGGCGCGGCATCCAGACCACAGAGCTGAGTCTTGAATCAGCCACCCTTGTGCTCTCGATCAGGCAGGAAACAGAACAGAAGCAGACATTCTGTGTCCTCCCTCACCTCGCTCAGGTGGTTGCTCATGAGGTATTGTGATCACACAGGTCAATGACCTGGCCAGAGTTACTGTTAAGCAAAGAACTATAGCAGCTGGGCAAGCCTGCAATCTTGATGGTCTTGGCACTTGGAAGATAAGGGCTGGAGGATCAGAAGTTCAAAGGCATCCTCAGCTACCTAGTTTGAAGTCAGGCTGGACTATAGAAGCATTGAGACTTGGAAAAGATGATAAATAAATGATAGATAGATGTGAGAGAGAGAGAGAGAGAGATGATAAGTAGATAGCTAGAGGGTAGATAAATAGATGATTGCTAGATGACTGATAAATAGTGAGACAGACAGACAGACAGACAGACAGACAGACGGATGTAGATAACAAGCCTTCCAGTGGTAGAACACTATTCTTGCCCATAGGATTCCGGACTTCAGTTTACAGGCCTCTGTGCTATTCAGTGTCACTGGCTCCCCAGTCCCTGGCTTTTTTATCTCTCTGGCCTCCTCTTCCACGAGTGGCAGCTCAACAGGAAAACCTAGGGTTACATGTATGTATTTGTATATTTCTCTCATTCTATTTACTTGAATTAGAAAAGAGCTCTCTATCCTGCATTTACTGGCTGCTCCCTTTGGATCAATACTCTCGTTAGGTCTTTTGGGAAATGAAATTTACATTCACGCCCCCACTGTTCATTCCCTTAGTTACAATCAGATCTGCCATCAGATCTGCCTGCGGTGGCAGTGGCCTTTGGAAGCACCTGTACCGGGAATGGTTTTACCTTGCTGGAAGCTCTTTTCTGATGTAGCCAGTATCTTAAAAAAATTTTTTTTTTCTAAACTACATTTAAGCAGACTTAACAAGGTCTTAAAATAGATACAAAGTGGTTTTACCCCACAAGGGGATTCTTAAAATACTAACTACTGTTTTTAAGCATAGTCAAGTACTTCAGAACAGGAATTTACATTGCAAACAATTTCTATGCTAATTACAAAGTGTTCTTTCTCAACCCATAGGTAATAGTTTATGCTTTTTTTTTTTTTATACCTGAAGTGAATACAATTAATTGTTTTTTCTTAATGTTCACTCATTCAAAATGGCCTTTCCTCCAGGCCTGGTGGTGCACAGCTTGAAGGAGAGGCAGGAGGAGCAAGGGTTCAAGGCCCTCTTCATCCTCATAGTGAGTTCAAAGCCAGTCAGTTTCAAAAGAGAAAAACCAAAACAAGGAAAGGAAGAAAGAAAGAAAGGAAGGGAGGAAGAAAGAAAGAAAGAAAGGAAGGAAGGGAGGAAGAAAGAAAGATCAATCTCTCCACCATGCTTCCAGGTTTACATAAAAATAATTTCAGGTGTAAATTGGAGAGTGTGAGGGAACAGACATAAAAGCTGACTTATTACAGTTATTTTGAAAAGGGCATGGTGACTCTCAGCCCCTTCAGTAATTTTTTTGAAACATTTAAATTTCCACAACTGAAACTCCCCACACTCAAGGACCAAGCAGTCCTCAAGGGTGGTTTCTCCCTTCCAGGGGCCTCACCCTGCTTTTTACTTTATTTTTTGAGACAGGATCTTGCTATCACTCTTTTTACACTGGCCTTGAGTTCAGCTCCTTTGCCTCAGCCTCCTGGAAGCTCAGGCTTGCGGCAGCTCCATCTCCAACTAAATTCCTCCCACGGGGTAACCTGGGTCTTTCCCACCAGTTCCCCACTAACCTGCCCCAGGCAGAAACCTTCATGCTGTAATCCTTCCATTGCCCACCCCGCCCCACCTCCCCTCCTCCCTCCTGTCCCCTTTATGGTCACATTATTGGAAGAGTGTCTGCCTGCTCACTCCCACTCATGCCTCAGCCTTCTGATTTTGCCATGGAAACTGATCTCTTGGAGGTTACCACTGGCCTCCTTGTTACTAAATCTAGTGGGCCTTTCTTATTCCTTCCATCTTTAACATTGCTGACCATGCCCGCCTCTTGCTCTTCTAGCACCCGCTGCGCCGGTCTCTCCACCACAGCTCATATGCTCTGCTCAGAGGTTCCTGGCACTTGGCATTCCAGCTGGAGTCCTCTTCTTTTACACAATCTTCCTGGATTTCGATGCAATTTGGTGTTAATGTCTATGAATGGCCTCCAAATCTGCATTTCTGTTTGTTTCTTAAGACAGGGTCTCACTGGCAGTGGTGGCGCATGCTTTTAATCCCAGCACTTGGGAGGCAGAGGCAGGTGGATTTCTGAGTTTGAGGCCAGCCTGGTCTACAGAGTGAGTTCCAGGACGGCCAGGGCTACACAGAGAGACCCTGTCTCATTAAAAAAAAAAAAAAAAAAAAAAAAAAAAAAAAAAAAAAAAAAAAAAAAAAAAAAAAAAAAGATGAAGGAAAGACAGGGTCTCACGTGGCTCAAATTGGCCTCAAATACGCTATGTAGTAGAGGATTACCTTGAACTGCTGATTCTCTGGAGAGCTGACTGAGAGATGAACATGTATGTCTGTGCCTCATTTATTCAGTGCTGGGGATCAAACCCAAGGGTATGCTCTCTAGGCACTATACCAACTTTGCCACATCCGGGTTGCCAAAATCTGTGTCTTGACCCCTCTGCCTTCTGAACTCGAGGTCTCCAACCTTCTGGATGGTTCTTTGGCACAATTGTGTCTGACATAGATCTCCTCCAACCTGTTTTCGCCCCTACCTTGGAGTGGCCTACTTTAGCTCAACAAACACAACATTCATTCATAATTATCTCTTCCCTCCCACCGGCTCCCCATGCCAGTCAGGTGAACCCATCTACCTGGCTTTCAAGACCTCTGGCTACTGCTCTTCAGTTCCCAGCATGCTTGACTAGGCCACTGGGCCCTGTTCCTATTCACCTCACTGGTTCTGTCCTATCCAGTTGGAAAAGCTACCCTTATTTCACTGTCCTGCTCAGACCTGCAAATGTAGCGACTCCTTGCTAACAGACCCCTGACCTGCAGCCTGGACTCCAGTTTCCTTCACAGCCCCTCTCCCCCATTGTCCAGCCACATTGAACATCTTCCCCAGCCCTTAGTTCCTTTGCCTCCAGGCTTTTACATACTGTCCCCTTCGTCTGGGACATGCTTAGCCTGGCTAACTGGCACTCATCAGTAAGCCTATGGGAGGCAAAATGGAGTGGACCTTGAAGGGTGGCAGACATGGCTCTCAATTCCAGCTCTCTCAAGCTACATAACCTCAAGTCTGTTGACTAACTTCCCAGGACTCATCTGTAGGAAGGGGCATAGCAAGACCTAGCATTCCTAATGTGTATTGGTTTTTCTGCCATCTGACCTACCTCTACCTAACCTGAATTCTATCCCTTCTTCCTCATTCATGTTCAGATGGCAGTGAGCCCCATAAAGTACACAGGCAGCATAGCATGGCACAGCACACCCCCACAGGCACCCTACAGCCCACCCTTACATGTGCCCCACAGCCCACACCTACAGGCATTCCCACAGGCACCCCACAACCCACCCCTAGTCTCCTTAACTAAGCACTGCAGTCCAGAGAGATTCAGTGCTGGGCAGCAGTAAGGGCGGATTTGAGTAACAGACTGGAGCAGAGGAAGCAAGGCCTAGAGAGGAAGAGGCTGCCAATGGCAGGGCTCTTCAGTATCTAACAACCTTGTTCCAGTGGCCAACTGAAGCCAACTGAATTGCGAGAAACTCTTGTGTTTCTAGACAGGGAGGAGGAAGGGGGTTCCCTGGATTTCAGTGAAGTTTTAAGTGACTTATATATCTTGTGAAATAAGCATGGTTGAGGCTAGGGGTGTGGCTCATCAGTAGAGTACAAAGCATACACAGAGCAATGGGTTCAAGCCCAATTGTCATGGAAAACCAGGCCTGGTGGGTGGGGTCCACCCTCAATCCCAATTTGGAAGTAGAGGCAAGCTCTGGAGTTCAGGGTGAAACTCGGCTACACAGTGAGTTTGCATCAAGCCTGGGCTACAGGAGACCTTGCCTCAAAGCAAGCAAGCAAAAGTCATTGTAAAAATGAGGAAATAAGCTGGGCAGTGGTAACACATGCCTTTAATCCCAGCACTTGAGAGGCAAAGGCAGGTGGATTTCTGAGTTCAAGGCCAACCTGGTCTACAGAGTGAGTTCCAGGACAGCCAGGGCTATCCAGAGAAACCCTGTTTCAAAAAACAAAAAACAAAAAACAACAACAACAACAACAAAAAAAAAAAAAAAGGGAAATGAGCCAGGCATGGTGGCTCATGTCTATAACCACAGCATGTGAAAAGCAGCAGGAGACTACTGCTGCTGCAGATGTGAAGGTAGCATGGTCTACATAGTGAGTATGGGATCTCCTAGGACCACATCATGAGAAAATAAAAATTAGAAAGTTTAAAGAAATAAACCCATAAGTGAGGTGTTTACATATTTTTGTTTTTGTTTTTTTGAGACAGGGTTTCTCTGTGGAGCCCTGGCTGTCCGAGGTGTTTACATGTGTAGTAGACACTAATAAACGGAGCTATGCACTGAACTGATTCTCTCCCTCCCCTCCCTTCAGTCCCTCTCTCCTCCTCCTCCCCTCCGTCCTCTCCCTCCCCTCCCTCCTTCCCTCTCCCTCTCCCCTCCCTTTAAGCATGTGTTACACACCCCCACCCTCCCATTCTCTTTCATCTTTCTCTGCCTCCCAGTCTGGTTTCAATTCCTTTACTTCTTCTTTTACATTTTGCCCATGTACTATGTTTGCCCACACACTATGTTTTGATCATGTCTTCCCCCTCCTGCAACACCTCCCAGGTCCTTCCCACCTCCTACCCACCCAATTTTATTCTCTGTCTTGAAAATAAAGCCTAAAAACAAACCCCACAAAAATTAAAATCAAAAGAACCAATGTGACATTATATATGTATACACACACACACACACACACACACACACACACACATACTCACCAAAACAAAGCAAAAACAAAACACAGAAAGTGGAGTTTGGTTCGTGTTGGCCAACTACTGCTGGGCATGGGGTCTATGCTGGGCATGGGGTCTATGCTGGGCATGAGGTCTATGCTGGGCATAGAGTGTGGTTGATAACTCTAAGCAACACTCCGCTGGAGAAAACTGATTTCCGATTCGGTAGAGAGTATCAATTACAAATAGCTTCTTGGTTGAGAGTGGAACCCCACGTCAGCTTCCCCCTCTTGGTTCTAAGACCCTGTCTGGCAGCTGGGATCTCTGAGTTCACATGGGCATCAGTACTGCTGTGTCTGGGATAGATTGTTTCTTTGGAGTCCTCCAACACCTCTGGCTCTTACAATCTTCCTACCTCTTTTTCCAAGTAGATCCCTGAGCCTTGAAGGGAGGGGTCTGATGGAGACATGTCATTTAAGGTTGACTGTTCCCAAGTCTCCTACTCTCCCTGCACTGCCCACTTATGAGTTGTGGTGGTTTGAATGAGGATGGGCCCCATGGGCTCCTGTGTTTGAATGTGTAGCCTTCAGTTGGTGGAACTATTTGGGAAGGATTGGGAGGAGTAACCTTATTGGAGGCTGGGCTGCCACTCCCAGTTAGCTCTCTCTCTACCTCATGCCCGTGGGTCAATACATAAGGTCTCAGCTGCTGCTCCAATGCCAGGTCTTCTTGCTTGTTGCCGTGCTCCCCACCATGAAGATCATGGACTCTAGTCCTTAGAAATCATAAGCCCCCAAATTAGTCACTTTTTTCTATGTTGCCTTGGTCATGGTGTTTTATCATGATATTAGAAAAGTAACTGAGACCTGGGTCTTTGTGTTAATTCCTATCTACCAAGAAGAAGAGTCTCTGATGTGGATAGAGTGAATCTCTGGTCTATGTGTTTAACATATGAGGAGTTATTGCATTGCTATGTCCCTGTAGCAGAACAATAGTAGGTTTCCCTCTAGGCCTATGACCCATCTAGTCTCAGGTTCTTGCTCACTTTACTAGTGTCAAGTATGGGTTCCGGGGGCTGGAGAGATGGCTCAGTACTTAAGAGCACCGACTGCTCTTCCAAAGGTCCTGAGTTCAAATCCCAGCAACCACATGGTGGCTCATAACCATTCGTAATGAGATCTGATGCCCTCTTCTGGGATGTCTTAAGACAGCTACAGTGTGCTTACATATAATAAATAAATAAATCTTTAAAAAAAAAAAGTATGGGTTCCATGTCATGGATGGAGTGGACCTTAAATCCAATGAAAAAGTGGTTGGCTCCTCCTATAACATCTATGCCACTATTGCCCAGTATATTTTGCAGACACCTCGGTGATCCTTCTTGCCTCGGGCTCTTGAATACAGGGACTACAGGTAGGCACCATTGAGTCTGGCCTGACAAGGTCTTGTATGTAGCCCAGGATGGCCTTGAACTTTCTATATAGCCCGAACTCCTCATCCTCCTGTCTCTGCCTTGTGAGTGTTGCTATTATGGGAGTAAGCCTGCCATGCCCCACCTGGCTGTGAAAGTGAGGGAGGAAACTACACAGACTCCATCCTACTACATGGAAGCAATTTATGTCACTGCACCTGTAGTGTGTATACTTACCACTGTGGCAAACATTCCATTTTGTGTCTGGTATTTCTTAGTTAACAGCTCATGAATATTTAAATATTTCTACAGGGTTTGTAACCATTTTAATGGCAGTATAATATTTAAGTTTATCATGTAATTTATAAATCCATATACACACATATACACACATACACACACACACACACACACACATATACACACATTTCTTCTTTTTTATTTTTTTCCAGCATAATCATGCTTTTGGGGGTAAGGCTATTTTAAATTAGCTTCACTTAGGTTGTTTTTTGTTTTGTTTTCTGTTTTGTTGTTGTTCCTTGGTGTTTTTGTTTTTGTTTTATTTGTTTTGAGACAGGGTTTCTCCGAATTAGCCACAGCTGTCCTGGAACTTGCTCTGTAGACCAGGCTGTCCTCAAACTCAGTGATGTATCTTACCTGTTGGGATTAAAAACATGTGACAATACACCCAGATAGCTTGAGTTTTTGTTTGTTTGCTTTGTTTTGTTTTGATCATAAAAACAGGATATAGTCCTCCTTAGAAATGATATTTCTGGATGTGGTGGTGCACACCTCTAATCATAGCACTCAGAAGGCAGATACAGGTTGATCACTGCGAGTTCAAGGCTAGTCTAGTCCACATAGCAAATTCTAGGACAGCCTGGTCTACAAAGTGAGACTCTGTCTTTAAACAACAAAATGCTGATGACATAGTCAAGAAGAAATTATTTGTAATTTCACTGAACTGAGAGATCTTGTAAACATTTTGCTGTATGTCTTTCTAGCCCTTTTATGTATAATTTTAGATTATGCCATACATATTTTATAACCTGTTTTCCCCAACCCTAATTATATACCCTAGCCATCCCTTCCTGTCATTACTTTTCGGTGTGGATGTTCTTGAGGTTGCTCCCTGAGTCTGGTGGATGCTAAGCATGAGCTCTACCACTGAGCTCCACCCCAGCTCCTATTAGACACTTTTCCACAAGCCTTTGTAGGGGGCCTGAACCTTATGGGGACAGTTCTCTTCCTGTGAACATTGACTTGTCCACAGCTCCAGGGACATGTCTACTCACAGTATTTCTTTGGGGTGATTCCTACAACTGGAGTCGTTTGGTGAGGGAGCACACAGAGAGGCTGGAGCCGGGGCTCAGTAGTTGGGAGCACTGGCTGCTTTTCCAGAGGACCTGGGTTCAGGTTGAGACAAGCATGTGGTGACTCATAACAGTCTGTAGCTCCAATTCCAGGAGATCTGACACCTGTGGCTTCCACAAGCACCTGCACTCCTGTGCGTATATCCACATGCAGGCACACACACCTACACACGATATAAAATAATAAATCAAAAAAAAAATTAAAGCATGTGGAGAGCCCTGAGATGATTGCTAGGTGTAAAACTAAGAGGTGCAAATTTTCAGAAATTCACAGAGGTTCCTATTGTATTGCTGTCCTGATGCTCCAAAGAGAGGAAGAGGGGAAAAGAGGAGGAGAGGAGGGGGTCAGGGGAATGCCTTGCTCTCAGGAGTGGAATTTTAACAGGGGAAGAGGGCCTGACTTTTTGTCCTCTTAGACCAGAGGTTCTCAGCCTGTGGGGCACAATCCCTTTGGGGTTCAAACGACCCCTTCCCAGGGATTTTATATCGGATAACCTGAATATCAGATATTTCCATTTCATAACAGTAGCAAAATTATAGTTTTGAAGTAGTAACAAAATAATTTTATGTTTGGGGGTCACCACAACATACGGAACTGAATTAAAGGGTCACAGCACTTGGAAGGCTGGGAACCGCTGTCTTAGACCCTCTTCTACATGGAGAATTAGATGGCATGTTCCTGTTCTTGGATCCCTCCCTCCCTCCCTCCCTCCCATTGCTTCCTTGAAGTCCCCAGCATTTCTAGGCAATGGCACACTTCAAAGGATTAGGCTTCTATTTTACTGGCTGCATGACTCCGGAAGTCACTTGTGCGTCTGAGGCCTCAGTTTACCCACCTGTCCCACAAAGCCAATTGTACCTGCTTGCAGACACGTCATCATCTTAAAAAGGAAGAGTAGCAAATCAAATCTGAAACCCTGCACCAAGCTCTGCACTTGTTCAGCCCATCACAAAGCAACGGTGGCCAGCACTGGCCCCTTCTTTGAAAGGAGGAGAAGGTGGCAGAGAAAGTCAGGTGGGGGGAACTGCCTGTAATCCTGGCACTCAGGAGATGGGAGGCGAGAGTAAACCTTCACAGCTTTATATAGTTACATAGTGAGCTGTAAGCCAGCCTGGGCTACATGAGACCCTGTCTAGAGAAAAGCAAAATGTAGGAAGTGGGGGAGGGTCAGGAAGGAGAAGGAGGGGAAGAAGGGGGAGGAGAAGGGGAAAAGGAGGGAATGGGGAAGAAGGAAGGGGAGGAGGGGGAGGAAGAGGAGGGTGTGGGGAAGGAGAAGGAGGGAGAGGAGGAGGAAGAGGAGGAGGAGGCAGAGGAGGGTGTGGGGAAGGAGAAAGAGGGGGAGGAGGAGGAAGAGGAGGAGGAGGAAGAGGAGGGTGTGGGGAAGGA
>NW_022196893.1:32563580-32567795 GCF_008632895.1 Mastomys coucha
AGGAGGAGGAGGAGGAGGAGGAGGAGGAGGAGAAAAGAAATGGTGCCAGAGAGGTTTGAATCAAGGGATTTCAGCCACCTAGCCATGCTGCTCACTTAGGGGCCTCCTGAGCATCGGACACCAGGTGGGATGCGTGGGAACCTCTTCAGACAGACAGCCCCCAGTAGCTGGCTGTATTCTGGAGTTGTAATAGCAAGCCCCCTATTGTCGTGGCTGCAGCCGCAGTGGTGGGATTCCTTGGCTTTCATCTCCAAGCCCTTTCTCCCCCAGAGTGAGGCAGCCTCTGAAGGTTCCCATGACAACTGCACGCCTGGGAAGGACCAGCTTGGGGAAAAACCAGATTTTACTGTAAGGAAAAAACCTGGCCTGGAGCCACAGACAGGGCAAGCTGGGACAGGGGCTGTGCTGGCACTGGGTCCTGGGACAAGGACCACAGAAGTGTGAACACTGGCTGGCTCCAAGCTAAGTGCCGTAGTCCGACAGATAGCATAAATGTGCTGCATGCGTACTAATGACTTGGGCCTTATGATGATCCCGTGAAGTAATGCCTCTGTTATTCCTGCCTTATGGGTGGGAAGGCTGAGGCACTGTCAAGTTTAAAACTGGCAGCCCGACTCCAGGACTGGCATTCTTGGCCTCTCAGAAGGCACAACTGTCATTTCTCCAGACTCTGGCAACTGATAAAGGACAATTTCCTTGTATTCTCACATACATTTTGCAAAACCAAAAATCATTATCCCACCAAGCCCAGCAGCACACTCCATTAGTCCCAGCTCTTGGAAGGTAGAAGCAGCTGATCTCTGTGAGTTCAGGGCCAGCCTGGTCTATGTCCTGAGTTCCAAGCCAGCCACAGTTACAATGAGTCCTTGTCTCAAAAGAAAATAAAAACAAAAACCTCATTATTTCTATGTTACAGATTAGGAGCCAAAAGGACAGTGAGATTAAATGGTGGGCCCCACATGGCACAGCTAACACAGTGTAGATCTGGGATTTGAATCATATCTATCTACATTTGGAAGTCATGGTCCATCCTCTACCACATTTTCTAAAAATAGATGTGCACCTTTCCACTTTCCCATGGGTGCATTAACTCATAAGCCTGGGCAGAGGCCATGGTGGACTGGGATAGCTTTAGGGGCATGAATAGCTCTGTGCCTTTATCTCTATGCCAATCCTTCCCCAACCCATATGTGCTAGTGTATTAGCACATGTCTGTACACACATGCTCGCTCCCACAGGCATAAATACAGGCCCGGACAGGCTAACACTGTCCCCTCCCAGGCAGGAGTGGATCTACTTCCCACAGGCCGACAGGTGCTCCTGCCCACGCCTGCTTGCCTCACCTGGGAGAGGCTCTTCCCAGGTCTATCTCCCCAGCCCAGCTCATTCTGTGTAATCAGGCTGGGGCTTCCTGAGGGAGGAGAATCTTCCGGAAGTGTATGAAGCCAACTGAGCTTTTTGGATTCTTCTAAACAGAGTGAGCTTCCTGAATATAAGAGTTGGAGGACTAGGCTGCGTCCGTAGTCAATGTGTTTCATTATCTGTATTCTGATTTTATTAGTCAGGAGATGGTGTTCTATGATTTTTAAGGTCCATGACTCCTATGGTAAGAGCAGCGCTCTTGCCAACTGTCTACGGATTCTCTAGTAGATCAGTGAAGTAGGATCAGTGAAGTAGGATTGTGACATTTGTGGAAGAAGGTCACTGCATGGGATTGAGCCACTTGTATCACTGAAGGTAGGAAACTAAAACAAGTATGTGTGCTTTGTTTTCCTCCTAGAGTGGGAATAGAAGCCTCCTGCACACTAGACAACCCATCTACTCGGAAACTACATGCCTGGTGTTCCAAAGATGCCGCCGCTAAGGTCACAACCCTCCAGTCCCACCAAGAACCATCTCAGTTAGTGGCCAGAGAAGCAGGACAGTGGCCCAAAGGCCTATAATAGCAGGATGTTCCAGCACATTGAGCTGGGAGCAGGTCTAACCATCTATGTCCTCGAGACAACCCTAAAACATCAGAAAAAGCTCAGACATCCTAAACTTCCTCCAAACCGTTGGCATCCCCTACTGCACATGCCTCAGATCCAAAACTGCCAAGAGCCCGAGCACCCAGCTTACAGGACAGCCCCATCCATAAACCTGCCACATTGGTGGAAACTAGTTTTCAGCTTGAATCCCCAGGGCAGCAAGGATCCCCAAAGTGGAGGAGGTGGGGAAAGGACTGTAGACTGAGAGGGAGAAGGGAGGTCAGAGTGGGGGCTGGGCTCTCCTGAGTCCCCGCCTCCTTGCTCCTCGGCTAGCTTTCTGGAGGCCCAACACAGTCGGAGCTGGGCCTATAGTAAGAGCTGGCTGGAGTGGCGGCCCTGTATGCATGCGGGCTAGATGATGGCACAGCACTCAGTCCGCGAAGTCCAGACTTCTGTCTCTCCCACCCCCTGGGAATTTCATAAATAAACCCCTGGACCCGTTCCAAGAAGAATTTCAAGGCTTCTAGGCGTGTGGTGTGTTTCCAGAAACACAACAATTTTACATGGTGCCTGGTGTGCAGAGTTCTAAGCTGCTGGTGGAGAGGAATGACGACTGGGCATGTGGAAGAGGAGGGGGGCCTGTTGGATCGGACCGGGTGGGTGGGCTTGGGCCTGGATGGGCTGACGGATGAAGCCACAGTCAAGGGTGCGAAGCGATTTGAGCCTGGGCAGCTGCAGTTGTAAAACCTGGCCTCCCAGACACCCAGACTGCCCTGGGGTTAGATTGGCCAGCCTCCTCTCCCGACCCCAGGGTTTTGGCAGGCTTCTCCACCAGGTTTTTGAATAGTGATGGGGTCCTAAAATAAAGTATTATAAAATAAAGCATAAAGTAACTGCCTCATTCTCTCTCTCTGTCTCTCCCCTCTTACTCTCCCTATTTCTCATTCATATTCTTTGTCTCTCTCTCCCTCACTCCCTCACTCCCTCCCTCCTTCCCTCTCTCCCTCCCTCCCTCCCTCTCTCTCCCTCTCTCCCTTCCTCTTTCTCTCTCCCTCCCTGTCTCTCCCTGTCTCTCCCTCTCTTTCTCTCTCTCTCCCTCCCTCCCTCCCTTCTTCCCTGTCTCTCCCTCCCTCTCTCTCTCTCTCTCTCTCTCTCTCTCTCTCTCTCTCTCACACACACACACACACACACACACACACACCCCACAAAATGAAGTTCAAAGAGAAGGGAAAGTGAGGAGTGGAGCAGACTCCAGGATCCTGGTGGGGAAGGCGACAAAGCAACATAAGAGTACAGGAAAGAGCTTTTGTCGGGGTGTGTGTCAACACCACAGGGCCAGTGGTCATGGTGGGTATCCAAGTGAGCAGCTGGGATCCCAACACCAAGGTTTGGCCAGGGGAGCCTAGCTTCCCCTCCTGGACTGGGAACTGCCTGAGGGCGAGAGCTACACGCTTACTCATTCCCAGGACCTAGGCCAAGGCCATTCTCACAGACTTCAGCGTGTACTCCAGGATAAAGAAACGGTAGCCTACACATGGATAGCTAGGACTCAAAACAGCAGTGCTTAGGCAAATGGCTTCAAATGGCAAACTTGGTAAGAGGTGGTACAGAGCTGGAGGATTCTCCAACCAACGGGAACAGGATGACATCTGTCATGGTCAGGCTCAGAGAGATCTGGGGAAGGCAGACAGAGGAGGGGAAGGCTTCCTGGAGGAGGAGTCAGTCGGAGCTGGGAGAATTATATGGACTGGTGTGTTTGCTGGGTCCTAGGCTTCAAGGACAAAGACATTTAAGTGAGGAGACAGGTGGAAATCTCAGAGGACTCACCAGGGAAAATACTGCCAGACAGATCTCATGGATCTGAGGACAAGCCTGGATACCACCTGACTGTGGGGTGAGGTGGGAGGGGTGTATACACAGACACACCCCTGAGCACACCCCAGTGAGCCTGGCCTTCTCCTTCACCTTGAGCCTTTGTTCTGCACTTCTTTCCCAGCTCAGCCTGGCTCACAGCCACTTCCGGGCACCTGCCACAGGCTAGCTAAGTCACTGGCTTTTCTTGCCTTTTTAGTTCAAATACAAGAGAGCCCTTCAGTGGCTCAGCTAGCCTCTCTGTTGCTTTTCCTGGGACCAGATAAGCCAGCCCTGGTACCATCAGTGGTAGCCAGAAACCTGACCATAGAACACCTCCCTCCCCCTTACCCCCCACCCCTTCCTCTCACCCACCCCTGCCCCCTTAACCCCCCCT
>NW_022196893.1:32567902-32597902 GCF_008632895.1 Mastomys coucha
CCCCACCATTGTCCTCCCTCCCCCCACCCCTTGGAGAAGCAGGAATTGCTGTCGAGCATGATAGACCAGCAGATAAGAGGGAGACTTTACACCAGGACCTCAGGGATATGGAAGGAGAGGGAGGAGAAACCAGGATAACAGAGGAACCGTCGGACTAGGTATTCCCTGAATGACCTTGGGATGGGGCTCGGTTCCTCTCCTGTACAGTGAGGTAAACGGTATTACTGCTAAATGATTGTGAACACAATTTGGGCAATCTTCCTAGGCAAGCTAGTGTCCAGTCTCCGGACACCATCTTTAGGTGTAAGGGGTCCATCTGGATGAGTTCTCATCATATAGAGTTATTAACTACCAATCTAGGCACTGTCCTTGAACAAGACACTTATCTCTGCTGAGCCTCGGTTTCTCTGCTTTAAAATAACAGAATCAAAGCTGGGCATGATGGCACACGCCTATAATTACAGCACTTGGGAGGTAGAGGCAGGCGGATTCCAGAGTTCGAAGCCAGCCTGTTCTACATAGGTCATTCCAGGATAGCCAGCCAGGGCTACACAAAGAAATCTCGAAAAAGCAATAATAATAATAATAATAATAATAATAATAATAATAATAGTAATGAAGTAACAGAACCAGACACAATAACTTAAAATTCCCTTTCAGATTTAGAACTTCATGACTCTGAGCAACAAAGACATCCGCTCTGAAGAAGACAGCTGAAAAAGTGCAGGATGATCTTGTGGGGCATGGGCATGCAGTAGTATGGCCAGAGCACTGGGGAAGGGTGATCGGGAGACGAAGATGTTATAGCATCAGCAGTCCCACAGCACTATGAAGTTCCGGCATGCAGAACAAGGGCACCAGGCTGACAGGAAGAAACTGCGAGGTTCTTTACAGCAGGAGAATGGCCAGGAGAGCAATCCTGTTTGGCCAGTGGGCATGCTCAGGTGGAAACTCAAGTATGAATCATCACGGGGCTGAGGGCTGAGGGCACAGGGCCTGTTTACTGAAGGAGCACTGGGGTGGAACCAGGTCAGTGTGAGAGCTGGAAGAAAGAAAGCCTTCCTCAAAAGTCCTCTGGGGCAGAGAGAGCAAGGAGAGCCTGGTGTCCTCCAGGAATGCCACAGCTCAGCTCCTTCCCCTGGGACCACTTCTGACACCTCGGCTTCCCTCCCTATGCTGGCTCGCCTGTCTGTCCATATACCCCATCCTCTAGCTCCACCTTTTCTGGGTCTCAGAGACCCACCTGCTCCCACCTCAGACTGATGAGAACTCCCAGAAAAGATAGTGCTGTCACACATGGTTCCTAAGAGCTCATCTTTACTAGTTATGGTTCCTGGTGCTCCTTGGGCATTCTTTCTGGTTTTCTGAATCCCTGGATACCAGTCTCACTTTCCCCCTATCATTACATATTATAACCTCTGCCATGTTTTTATGGATTTTTTTTTAAAAAAATTATTAACACTTTCTTCAAGTATACCCTCCACCATAAGCCATTCATCCTTATGAAGAAATGATATCAAAGTGACTGTCCCTTGCCTGGGAACATTAAGATGAGCTCTTGGGCTTATACATTTTCTCTTTGCTCACCTCCTCTCTCCTGTCTCTGAGATAGTAATATTCTCCTCCGGGCCGAAGCTGGCCCCTATACCCTTGCATCTCAGGCTGTTGTCTCTCTTTGGTCCTGACTCTCCTTTACCCCTTCAGTTTCTTGTGCCTTTGAACTCTCCTTGGCTCCTTCACTAGAGGTGAGTTAGACTCTCTCTGCACTTGGTAAAGCAACAGAACAAAGTAAGGTCATCCCCTTCTTCATCTTGAGTATCTGACATCTTTTTTTCCCTCTTGTTTAGTCCAGAAGTCATTATTTTTAATTTGGATTATTCAGTTCATTTACATTTATTATAATCATGCATATATCTGAATTTATTTTTATTCATTATGTCCTATTTATTGTGTATTACTATTGTTATTTTCATTTACGTGTTTACTTCCTTGTACTTTTTCATCCTGTTTCCTCTTCTCTTAACCTGGAAGTTATACAATCCTTTTCCACGAGTGAATATGTGACTCTGTAAAGCATGCATAAAGTCAACAATGCCTTACGCTTTCTGTTTGACTCATTTAAAAAAGGCATTTTCTATGAATAGATGGTTCTGAGTTGATTTATTTCTCTCTAAGTTCTCTTTGGTTATGTCTGGTTTGGCTGTATATTTATTGCAATGTTAACTAAATAAACTCCTATGTCATGGGTGGTTTCCCACTCTCTGGAGATGACTTGTCACTTTCTTTTTGATACTACTGTGCATGGCCGAGGTTACTTGAATCTAAACCATGAGCGATCTCCTGAACTGTCTAGATAGGGAGAATTTTAAATTCAAACATAACATGGAGCTGGCTTGCATTTATGAATTCTCCTGGAAGATATTTGTCCCACTTTCACCCAATGCCAAAGTTAAGTCAGGCAACTTCTCTGTGGCATCCTGGGGGGAATTTCGTGGTCCTTAGACTAATTGTATTACTTTCTTCGAGGCAGAGCTTTGTGCAGAGGGTTTCTCATTTGGATGGACCCAGGCTTTGGCTTCTCCAAGAAAACAGACCTCAAGTTTGTTTGGTGCACAAATACTCCCAAGGAGAAAGGCAGTCACCTGGCGTCCTCTCTTTCCACTTAGGTGTTTGTTCTACGCGGCCGGGTGTTTCTGTAATTTTCCTACCGAGTTTATTTCTATTCACTACACACAGGGCAATGACAGACCAAATGAGAGATTCCAGCCAAGTCTAGCTCAGTGAGCTAATGAATTTAGCAGGGCTACTTAAAGGAGCAGGAGCCACTCAGAGGCAGATCCATCACAGAAGAGTCCCACTCCTGCGTAGGAGACGGTTCACAATAGCTGTGTCCCTACAGGCTCAGCAGCTTCACTGAAGTAGCTCCTCTCAGCCAGACTTTGTGAATTGATTACCCAGGGGCCTTGGGAATCTCCTAGATTTTGCTTCCTGAGTCTCCTGAGGTTCCTCCCTCCTCCTAGGAGGACATGCTTCAATTTAGTGCAAGCAGTTAGACATGGACCCCAAGGCATGTGGGGCAAGTGTCCTACCACTGAGCCACGGTCCACCTTGTCCTTGGTATTCTCCCCTTCCTTGCTGGTTTATTGAATATTTGGAGTTGTTTTTCATAGCCAACTCCTTTTAAAGAGAAAAGTTGCCCTGATGTATGCCCCCATTCCCTGGAAGCCCCTCCAGGTGGCTCAGGCAGAAGTCACCAATGGGATCACACCTCAAACCCAGGAGACCCTGGCTCTTACCTTATTTCGAATTCGACCCTAGAGGCCTGCTAGAAGCCTCTCTTGCCTGTTTCCACGACTCTGTTCTCTCCAGATTCTTCTTCCACTTCTGTGAGTCTCTCTTACTGCCATGTTGCTGTACTTCTGGCACCCAGCGCTCCTTTGAGCTGTATGAACACCTTACGCTGTGCTCCCAGCTTCCAGAGCCACCTACATGATGCCTATCCAAGTCAGGGTGCCTGATAGGGACTTCATGTCTCTCCTCCCATGCACATCCTTCTTACACTAGGCACCAGTTATCTGTGTCAAGTCACCCAGGAGTCCTATCACGCAATCCTCTCCCTTTGCATCCCACATCCACCAATCTTGCCTCCACGTCTTTGAGTTAGACTCTTGAATCCATTTCCCTGTTCACTGTTGCTGCTGGGGTCTGCTCTCCTTTCTCTCCTGTCTAGGCTATCAAAACAGCCTCCTCCAGGCTCCTCGTCGTCAGCGTTCTCCTCTCAGGCTCCTCCCTGTCAATGTTCCCATGATTTAACTGCTGTATCAAGTTTCAGTTTGTTTGGATTAGCAAAGTGGTCCTCTTTTTTAAAAAAAAGATATATTTTATGTGCATGTACGAGTGCTTGCATGCGTGTATGTGTATCACATGTGTGCCTGGTACCTGTTGAAGCCAGAGAAGGCATTAGATCGCCCATAATTAGATGACAAGTGGTTGTGAGCTGCCAGATGTGGGTGCCGGAAACTGAACCTGGATCCTCCGTAAGAAAAAAAGTACTCCTAACCACTGAGCCACTTTCCCAACCCTGTTCCATACACAGAGACCTATATGTCTGAGGAGCACTGGTCATCCAACCCTGTTCCATACACACAGACCTGTATGTCTGAGGAGCACTGGTCATCCAACCCTGTTCCATACACAGAGACCTGTATGTCTGAGGAGCACTGGTCATCCAACCCTGTTCCATACACACAGACCTGTATGTCTGAGGAGCACTGGTCATCCAAGAACCAGCTGTCGCATGGCCAGGTCCTGGTCACTCCTAACTATTCAGCCGTTCCCTGTAGGGTGGAGTCCCCCAAGTCTCTGCCCCAATGAGTCTGACTCTGCAGCTTGTGCCAATGTCCCCAAGTCGTCATTGTCTTTCTTTCACCCTTGTCTGCATAGGAGGACAAGCTTCATGAAATCCAGGAACCAAGATTCAGCCATGTGTATATGTTGTGTCTTGTAGACTTTGGTACTCTATAAGTGCTCCTAGAATAGAGAAGTGGCTGCTGTCTTCTTGGGGCTCAGCTCTGTAGGAGAGGTAAGTCCTCTCCACGGTGTCTTGGTGCCTTGTGACCAGGATGGAAGTGGTAACACCATGTGATCTAGTCCCTGGAGCACAGGGAGGATGGGTCTTTTCCTAGGAAAGTGACTTCTAGGAGGTCTGAGGGACTGCATAACAAAGGGGCACAATAGTGAGAAGTTCATAGGGTGAGGAGGGATCTAGCCTGCAGTTTAAAGGACTTCAGTTGAGCATCGCTAACAGGGTGTCTTAGTTAGGGTTTTACTGCTGTGAACAGACACCATGACCAAGGCAACTCTTTTTTTTTGTTTCTTTGTTTCCTTTTTCTTTTTTTTTTTTTTTTGACAGGGTTTCTCTGTATAGCCTTGGCTGTCCTGGAACTCACACTGTAGACCAGGCTGCCTCTGCCTCCCAAGTGCTGGGAGTAAAGGTGTGCGCCACCACTGCCCGGCCCCAAGGCAACTCTTATAAAGGATAACATTTAACTGGGGCTGGCTTACAGGTTCAGAGGTTCAGTCCTTTATCATCAAGGTGGGAGCATGGCAGCATCCAGGCAGGCATGGTGCAGGCAGAGCTGAGAGTTCTACATCTTCATCTGAAGGCTGGTAGGAGAATACTGGCTTCCAGGCAGCTAGGATGAGGGTCTTAGAGCCCACACCAACAAAGCCATACCTATTTCAACAAGGCCACACCTTCTAATAGTGCTACTGCATGGACTGAGTATATACAAACCATCACACAGGGGTTGTGGGGAGAGGGAAGGAGGATGAGACAGGGAAATGTTGGTAAACAGAGAATTTTCAGGGTGCCACTGCACGAGAAAGTAAGTATAGATAATGAGAATTTTCGCAGTACAGAAAAGCCAGGGGAAAAGTGTCTGAAGGCTTTACTAGGTGTGTGTGCTATAAGACCCTGTACATGACATGATGTCTGAGCTTTACTGTAAAGACGGCATGACGTCTGAGAAGACAAGTTTTCACTGACTTGGTCATACACAGTACACGTATATACACAAATGTCACATGACACCACAAAATACAAGCACTTTTTACTAACTACAAGAAAGCAAGGCCATATGGCTGAGTCTTTAGCCTTGGTGAGGAGCACTAGGAAGAGGTGTTCTTGGGCCTGGGCACAGGAAGGAGCAAAGGATCATGGGTGTGAGCCAGACAGTCTGCCTTCTTGAAGCTCAGGACCTAAGAGGGAAGGTAGACAGCTGCCTCACCTAGGAGCTCTGACTGGACAAGATATCTCACACTCTCACAACAGGTGTGAGAAACAGAATTATCCCTTCTCCCCACCCCAGCAAATCTCATTTTTCATCTTCAGCCTGGTTCTTGGGAAAGCTTGAGATGCTGTGGTTTTGAACAAAGTGCAAGAGCCGTGGGCTGTGGTTTTAACAACTGATTACAGGCAAGCATAGGCAAGTTGCACCTTCTCTAAGTCTGTAGCCTTGCCTGCAAGCAGGGCCCACTTGGACCGGCCTCAGCCGCTCTGCAGGGCCCTAGCGAAGGCAAAGCTGTGATAACCAGGGCAGCGACTCTCTGTGCATTGATACCTTCTGTCGCTTTACGTACAATATCCTAACCAGTTCTCACAGGGTCCCTCTGAGAGCTCGGACAAATGAGTGAACTCAGGTTTAGGGAGTTTCTCGCCCAAAGTTTCAGATGGTGGGTATGCTGATCTGGAGGCATAGCACCGAGGTCCTTGTTCTCTGTGCTCAGGCTGACCTTGCTCCTGTTTAGAGGTAAAGTACTCTAAGCTCGTTTTGTGACCCCTGGTCTTGAAGTGGAAGTGGTAGCAAGGTGTAAGGATGACCTCAGAGGGTGCTCAGTGTCCCCCTTCCCAATTGCAGGGGTACTGGCCTTACAGAACTAACTAGTATCCCTTCAAAATGTGTGGATGTCATCTTACTTGGAAGCCAGATCTAACATAACCAAGTTCCCATTACCTGTTACCTCAAACCTCCGAAGAAGCATCAGGGATTCCAGACCATTTCCCTGTATATAGTGAGCTCACAGCCAGCCTGGGCTACACCACTTCAAAACAAATAAAAGGCCTAGGTGGGTGGTAGGATTAAAGAATCCCAGCTCCCATGGGAGGCAGAGGCAGAGAGGACAGCCTGGTCTATAGAAAAATCATATTTTAAAAAACAAAACAAACCCAAACAAATAAAAACAACAAATAAAAGAGCAGGCAGGAAGGGAGAGGGGTAGAAGGACTTGGATTCATATTGGATCAGGGAGGGCCCTGAATGATGATTGCTGCTATTCTGATGACAGATAATTCCTATTTATTTAACTTTGGTGAGCACTGTGTGAATATGTGTGAAGGTATGATCACTCACATATACACGCGTGGAGGCCACAGGTCAACAGCGGCCATCTTCCTTTATTGATCTCTACCCTATCTATCTATCTATCTATCTATCTATCTATCTATCTATCTATCCATCCATCCATCTATCCATCCATCTATCATCTATTGTCTACCTACTATCTATCTATCTATCCATCCATCAATCATCTATTGTCTACCTATTATCAATCATCTACCGTCTATCTATTGTCTACCTATTATCTATCCATATATCTATCATCCATCTATCCATCTATCCATCTATCCATCCATCTATCCATCCATCCATCCATCTATTCATCCATCCATCTATCTATCCATCTATCTATCACCTGTCTGTCTGTCTGTCTGTCATCTATCTGGGGGTAAAGGTGTACACGTGCCAGTGCACATGTAGACCTCAGAGGACAACCTTTGGAAGTCTGTTTTCTGTGTCAACTCTAGTCATCAGGTTTGGTGACAGGCACCTTTACCTGCTGAGTTATCTTGCTGGACCACCACCTTACCTTGGACAGATCTTTGTTGAACTTGAAGCTTGGTTGGCCAGTGAGACTCTGGGGTCTGCTTGTTCCTGCCCTCTTACTGCTAGGGCTCACAGATATGAGCTGTACACCTGGTTTTTATCTGGGTGCTGGGGATTGGGCTTGGGTCCTTGTAGTAACACAGCAGGCACTTTACCAACTGAGCCATCTCCCCAGATTTGGATGCAGAGACAGAGACCTGGAGAGAAGACTGCCACGTGAAGGTGGAGGTAGGGATTGGAGTCACGCTGCAGGAAGTTGGAGGGCACCGATGATTCTGAGAACTACCTGAAGCTCCAAGGGCAGGAGTCATTCCTGAAGAGTTTGATGGAGTGTGGTCAAGTGATTTTGGGTTTCTAAGCTTCAGAATAGACAGAAATAAATTTGTTATTTAAAGCCAACTTTGATCCAGTGGCCCTCAGTACTGTTGGACCATGGCTGGGGACCTAAGGAAGGAGAGACACAGCATAGTTGGATAGACCAGTTAGACAGACTTGGGGAAGTAGACTGCTTCTTGGATATGGGATGTGATTGAGGGTAAAAAGAATAAAAATGGTGGTGTTTATTAACCCCACTATGCACTAAGCACCAGTTTGACTTTCTACTTGTGTGTTCTGTATCCGGGGAATGAAACCCCACATTTTACTTGGGTTCTTTGTGTTGGAGACAATTATAAGGTAAGGTGAGAATCACAGGTCAGAACAGCTCCCCCTCTTTTGTTTGTTTGTTGATTGATTGGTTTTTTGAGACAAGGTTTCTCTGAGTAGCCCTGGCTCTCCTGGGACTCCCTCTTTGGATCATACGGGCCCAGGACTCAGAGAGCTGTCTGCCTCTCCTCCCTCCTTCTTGATGGTCTTCTCTATCCCTTGGTCTCACACATGAAACTCTGCCTCTGAAGGCTAAGATATTGCCTGTTTCTTTCCTAGTTGGTTATCAGAAGCAGAATACAGACCCCAAAGTCTCCTGTGAACTCTTCAGAAAGATATGGGATCATTTGCCTTTTATAAGCATTTCCTACTAAATTTGAAAGTAATGTTTACCTGGAAAGTATTTAGGAATTACTGGAATATTTAAAGGGGAAATAAAAAATTATTTCAGCCTGCTGCTGTGGCACACACACCTTTAGACCCAGCACTTGAGAGGCAGAAACAGGCAGTTCTCAGTGAGTTTGAGGCCAGCCTGGGCAACATAATAAGACTCTGTCTCAAACAAAAACAAACAGAAAACCCTGGTAGTAGTATTGAGTAATACCGTTTGCTTTTCTCCTATGCATATATGCATACATATTATCCACAAAAATTTATTGTAAAGGTTGGTGTTTGCATTTTTACTTAACATGGAGTAACATTTCCTCGTGCCATTAGTTTTTGTAAACTGATTTTTAATCACTAGTGCTCCTTCACATGAGTGAGCCACAGTTTATGTAAGCTTCTATGATTGCTTCTCTAGTTTCCAGCTTTTTTCCAATGATAAATAAGCAAGGGAACATTTTGCGTAAATATTTAGCCTCATTATTTCCTGAAGACAGACAGGAGGAAATGCCGGGTAAATGCAATTCGTTTTGTGAGGCTGTCTGCTAGGTGCTGTTTACCAAAATGGTTCTACCTGGCCAGCACCCTCACCAAGGCTGTCAGCCGTGGCAGCCTAGCTACGTTTCAAAAACACAGACGCTCGCACAGGTAGTTGTGTCCAGCGCGTGCAGCGGGAGGGAGCCTCCCGAGGACACCGGTTAGGAGACCCCGGCGACGAACCCAGCAGGACTCAACGGGCTGGAGGGTCGGGGCTGGGCGCCGGAGGGCGGGCGCCGGCGCGGGCTCCGCCACTGCGCGGAGGAGGGAGGAGGGAGGAGGGAGACTGTCGGTCGGCCGCCCCGGCCTCCCCCGCTCTCCGCTCAGCTCTGCACAGGAGCGCGAGGTTGGACGGGGGAGAGCCTCCGCCCCTTTAACAGGGACCCTCCCCTTTAAGGCGGGCGCACGCGCGCACCCGGCCCCGCCCTTCGGGGGCGCGCGCGGCGGCGGCCGCACCGGCTCCCGGGAGCTCACGTGCCGGCGCGGAGCGAGGGAGCCGGGCGCGCGCGTGCGGGCGGGAGGAGGGAGGGAGGGAGGGAGGCGCCGGAGGCGCGCGCGCGCGCTGGGCGCTGCTGGGCTGCGGCGGCGGTTACTATGGCGGAGTCGGCCGGAGCCTCCTCCTTCTTCCCCCTTGTTGTCCTCCTGCTCGCCGGCAGCGGCGGGTCCGGGCCCCGGGGGATCCAGGGTGAGTCCGGGGCGGCGGGGCGGCGCGGGATGCAGACGGCCAGGCGAGGCCTCGCGCTCGCCGTGGGGCTCGGGCGCGCCCCCTCCCCAGCCGCGCAATATGGCCGGGCGGGGGGCGCGGAGGGCCGGGGTGGCGGTGGGTCAGCCTGGGGGACCGGCGCGTTCTTCCAGGCGGAGCCCGACCGGGGCGCCCTGAGGGTCGCGCCTCCTGCACCCTCCGCTCCCAGCCCAGGCTTCCTCGAGATGTGGAGGTCCCTGGCTCCTGCCCTTCAGCACGTCCGTGCGAGGGGGGTTATTATTCCCTGCCCGCAGATGCTCCTGGGGGCGCCTTTTCTCCCGCCAAGATTGTGGGGTTCGGCGATGGGGGTTCTTGTTTCTCCAATGTGTTCTGATGCCGAGAGCCTATGCGTACCCTAGGCTAGGAGGGTAGGGGTCTCTAAGCGCCCCTTCAGCTTTGGGTGCCCCTACCCTCTCTCCCCTGCCACCCTGATGGTCTAGGCACCGGAGTCACATTCCCCCTTCCTTCGCTCAGTCCCTTGGGTTCTGCAGGGCACCCCCTCCCACCCACCTCGGATATCCATGCCTGTAGGAGGAAATGGGGCGAGCAGGCCCCTAAACCTTTTTGGAGATTGGCCTCAGAACCTCTTCAACCCTGTGAAACCTAGTTCCCCAGCTGTTAGTCTGAATCTAGGTGTATTTGTGTTTGCTTTCTTCCTCACCTCCCCCACCCCGCCCCAGGGGGCCCATTCAGTTAATCACAACGAGGATGCTTTTCAGATGAAATCCTGGAGACTGCTTCCAACCACCACCACCCACCCCCAGTTATTTAAAGACCCCACGATTAGACTGTCTCCCTGGCCCTTGGTCAGTACTTTGGCCTTGGCACACAGTCCCTCCTCCCAGCACCCACCCTCCAAACACACCCCTTACCTTCCAACCTTAAGGGCCTTGTGTGGCCAGGCCCACCCCCACCTTTCCCACTACAGCGGTGGAACCGTTTCTGTGGGACACTACACTGGCTGTGTTGTTTATGAGGACTTTGAGGCTGGGGAGAGCCCATGAAACCCTAAATTATTTCGCTTGGTAGTATTCTCAAATGTGCTTTGGCGTTGGGGTTGCAGGGGAAGGTTATATTTGGCAGTTGCATCGAAGTGATTATTGACCCACAGATGGATATGGTGAGACAATTGGGATTGTATTTGCTGCTCCCATTGTACAAAGCCTTCTGCTTTGGCTTCTCAGCCGCCCCCAACCTTCCAGCAATGGAAGTTCGTGTGTGTGTGTGTGTGTGTGTGTGTGTGTCTGTCTGTCTGCCTGCTTGTCTGTCTGTCTGTCTGTGGCTCTTCTCTACACACACACATGATGCTCAGGTGGGTCTTGGTTTAGTAATGCAGACCCCCAGTAGAAGACACAATTGCTACTTTGGAGTCTCAAAAACAAGTTCATTATCCTCTGCTTTGATGTGTTCTCCCACAGTGGCAGAGCGCAGAGCTTGTGCGGAGGGGTCTTTGTTCACTGGCTAGTGCTTCTGTTAGGCACTGTGCTCAGTTCCCCAGTGTTGCTGCTCTGTCACAGGTAACCGATTGGCAGAGACTGATAAACCCCGCCGAAGGTGGATGAACAGCCTTACATTTGTGGGGAGAGAATGATTTTCATAAATAAGAATGTTCTCTGGGGCTCATGGGCCATGCTTGGGGATCTGTGACAGTGCTATTTCCCTAGTAGGGTGGTAAAAATAAGGACATTCCGTCTTCAGGTTTGTCGTGTTGTGTGTGTATAAATAAATCTCTAAGTCCCTCCAGTGAAATTCATATCCTGCCTCTAGCATCTCCAAGATTTTGAAACAGTCAGTTCCCTGCTGATTTGGTGTGTCTGTCTGTGGGCTTTTCTTGTTGCTAGCATAGTTAAGAATGTTTGATTGGTAATCCAACTGGTTCTAAGCAGGGTTTGTTTTTGTGCCCTCCGTAAAGTGGGTGTTTGTTGGGGTGACGGTGGGTGGGGATAACTGGGAGTTGGGATCTTTTTTTGGTAAATGGGAAATTTGGTTGTGTGTCCAGCAAACATTCTCCAAGGCCTTCAAACTTCTTGGCCAGACACTGTAGTTTTTTCCGGGATACATCTAGTTGCCAATAGTGCATGCTACAGAGACCACTGTTGCAAAAGGCTGAAAGTAAAACGTCACTTCTAGGAAAGTAGTGGCTGGGATAACAAGAAGTTGATTTTTTTCCCCTCCCCTGCATTTCCTATACAGAGCTCGTCTGTGGGCTGGAGAAGTGACAGACCCAGGCAGTTCTCAGGCCTGGTATGGGAACACCATGTGAGGGCAGCGAGAGATAGGTGTCTACTAAATCATCAAAACTGGGGCTTAGTAAAAAGCCAGGATGAGGAGGAGGATTTTCACCCTGGAAACAGCATCCCCTGGGTAGATGATGTGTTTTAAGACCTGTCTTAGGAATCTTAACTAGTATTAGAAAATGTAAAATTAAGTTAGTAGCAGGAGAACATGACATTCATGTTTTGAACAGCAGCAAGAGAGGCATCTGAGATTCTGATAGGGACATTTTGCATTTCTGCGAACAGCCTAGAAATGTAACCCCCAATCCAAGCCTTAAAGCTTCACTCAGTGGGTACGGACCAGGTGCGGGGACGTGAACTCCTGTGGAGGGACAGGGAGCCTCTGATTAGTTTGTTCAAACAGCTCCTGGGGTAGATGTGGTAAGGCACATTAAAATGGCTCCTCTGGTTAAAGGTTAGAGCCAGGTGGAGGGAGGAGGAGGCTGCGCTCTGGGAACTTTGTTTTGTACAGGTTGTCCTTGAACAAGTAACCTAACCTGTTACTGCCTCAACTTTCCCTCTGGAAATGCGAAAATACTGCTTGTCGCTCCGATTGGGACATTTGTGAGGCTGACTTACTGATAGGCAGTTGGCATGGAGGTATTTTTAGACACGGTTTCTGAGTTCACTGAATAAGCAATGTTGGGTTACTTTTTATCTTATGGGGCAGAATAACATACTTTGATTGATACCACATGTCAGTGTGGCTCATTTCTGATTTTCCTTTTTGGTAGCCAGGGTTCAGATCTCCTCAAGTTAATTTCTGCCCTTAGCAGGCTTTTCCTCACCGACCGACCAGCAGCATACCTGATCTAATGGAAGGCAGGCTGGCGGAGTGACCTGCTTTAGGCTTTATTGGTTGGTAATGTTATGCAACTCTGGGTGTGTTTATGGTACTATGTAAATGTTACATAAGAACATGGAGGCTGAGAGGTGGCCAGAACTCGACTGTGAACACAGGGAGGTTAGACGGAAGGAAGGCTCCGTCCAGAAAGCCCCTGGGAGTCTGCAGGCAGGGGGAGAAGCTGCACCGTATTTTCCTCTAGAAACCCTCTCAGATGATTGCGCCTTTCAGGGGACTGCTGTGTTATAAATAGGTCTATTCTCCACCGGTGAGCTAATTGTAACCTTGCTACCATTTAAGAATCAGTAGAGAGGAGTAGGGAGAGGAGGACACGACGTTGCTTTCAGCGTGTCCTGTCGAGGCTGCTTGTCGCCTTGGAAGGTGAGCTAGTTGCTTTGCAGTCTGTTCTCATAAGCACCCAAGAGTACAGGGTGCCATGCAGGAATTGAACTCGCAGCTCAGAGCATTTTAACTCTTTTTTTTTTTTTTTGAAAGTTAAATTAGAATACTGGTATGGCTGTTGTGTTTTACTTTTGAAATCTTTGCTTGTTGCTGAAGTTCAGCTTGGGACAGCAGTCAACAATAAGTCTGGGGTTCCTCCTCTCTGTATTGAGTTCTTATGTTGTCTGTTTCAGGAGGGGGTGCTGCTGTAAGATGGCATTATATCATTTTCCTCTATATTTTCAAAAAGATGATCCTCCTCATCCAGCCTGCACTGCTGGTCCAGCTGCAGGCACTCTCAGCCATCAGTGGCACCTAAACTAGGCATTCACTTGAAGCCTTCGAGTATCTGCTCTGGGGCCAGTCTCACTGGCATTTTTCTCAGTGTGCGCCATGGAGAGGCCGAGTTTGAATACTGCTCTCTGTTTCTGGTCATCTCAGTGTTTCTACCCTGAGCTTGGATTTCAGAGACACCATCTCTACTCTTGTCTGCTCTGTACCTGTTGGCTTCCATCAGGATAAGGGGACATGGTGGCCCTGCAAAGCAGCCTCCTTCCCCTTCCGTTGAGCCGCCAAAGTTTGATTTAGCAGTGAATTTTCCACCCCAGCAAATCCCACCCGTGCTGCAGGTCTCCGATCAGGCCATGTGACTATCTTTCCCATTTCCTTCTCTGTCCAGTCTCAAGCCTGCATTTGCCCCACTGAATCCTTTAGGTTTGACATAATGAAAGTGACAAGTGTCATGTGGCCTCTGATACCTACCTGGTCATACATAGGAGATGCTTTTGTTCATTCAGTTGGGTGTGTGTGCCTGGAACAGCTTCTGGCATGAGGACATAACACTGAATGAGAGAGACAGAAGTTCCCAAAGCCCCACTGTTGTGGGACATAAGATGACAGTGGCTTAAACTCAGTCTGAGTAAGCACAGTTCCCAGCTGAGGCTCCGAGGAAGGTGGGCTGCTGGGTGCCCAGAGCCACCATCTGTCATCCTCTGCTTTACCATGGAGTCTGTAAAGCCTTGGAGACGGCTTGGTAGTTTGGTCTATAAGGTGGCCACGAACACTGCCGACCAATATGAGCTGTTGCTCCTCTAGGAAGTCCAGGGCTGGTGCCTGCAAGCCTCTGATCATATCATAGGTTTCATCAGATGACTGGGAGATAACCCTGTCTCTGTGAAGACACCTATTTAAAGGAACCATAGTGCTGGTGCACACCATGGACCTCAGGCAAGAGCAGTACCGTAACCCTGTCTGCACCAGGCTTAGCAAGCACGCTGCTCTCCCCGAGGCATGGATGGCACTGTCTTCTGTGCTTGGGAATGCCAGACACCACTTCAGCACTGTGCTGCATAGGAAATCGGCAACAAAAGCATGGCACTAAGTACACTGCCTGCCAAGAGGACTTACTTGTGTTTACCATATGGGAACCTAAATGGGAAAGCGGGTGTCACCTTGACCGACCTCCAGTGGGAACATGTGTACTGAGCTGCTCGGGTCTTACTGCTGTCTGCATCTCCTCGAATGGCCGGAAAGGATTTCGAGCATTGTGTTTGGGGTTATAGATAACTTTTAGCAAGCAGGCAAATTCATTTGCATGCAATCTGAATAATGGCCATCGATTTCAGTAGTTAAACAAATGTCCTAGAGATAAATTGCATCATGTGGGTTTTTAACGACTCCTTTTTGTGTATGAGCAGCCACACGTGGTCATGCTTTTGTGTGTCTGTGTCTGATGTGTGCGCAGCCACACTTGGTCATGTCTATGTGGAGACCAGAGATCGATGTCAAGTGTTTTTCCCAGTCATTGTCCACCGCATTTTTGGAGACAGGGTCTCTTGGATAGACTAGCTAGTCAGCAAGCCCATAGGACCTGGCTGTTGCCCCCACCACATCCTCTCCTAGTCCTTGAATTAGAGAATGCCTGTCTTCTGCCAAATGAGATGTACAATAGACAGCATATAAGAGGATTGTACTCTGGTAGCCACCCTGTTTCCCACGCAGAGAGCCCTGGGATCTGATGTCTATCCACCTCTACCATTACTCAGTCTAATAGTGGTGTAGTTGGTCCTACTGCCTAGGGATTTGACAGATAGGTCTCAGTCAGTTGATAATTCAGGTAAGTGGGCTTGCTATAATTGATCTTGCCCTTTAAAGATTATTCTCAGTCCATTGCAGAAAGGAAGTTAGAGATGCCCAGCTGGCTTGGCAGCAAATGAACACCCATGTTCTGAGCTTCTCATCCCAACAGACACATACGGACAGTTGAGGAGCTAAGAGTGGTCCTTGTCTGACAGGAGGAGTAAAACAGTGCTTTGAGTCCTGGTATTCGCTAGGCAGTGGAGTTTGCAAACAATCATTAAACTTGGAAGGGGACCTCATCTTAGAGAAGCCAACCTTAGCTGGCTCCAGTCTTGCTGTGCATGGACTTGAGACATGTAGAAACAGAGTAAAAAATAAAGTGCGTGTTCATGTGTGGTGATCAGACAGCAGTGGGCACAGCGGAACAATGGGAGAATGAAGAGAAGCAGCCCAGGATGTGGCCAGGAGCTCAGCATCCTGTCACTAGGCCTTACATATGAAAGTCTTTTCAGCGGCAGGGTGGCGTGGGGCACGGATCTATCCTCCTTGTAGCCAGGAGGCTGAGGCTGGAGGATCATCTCGAGTTCAAGGTTGGAAGTTAAATGGAGGAAACTGGATTTGTATACTTTCCAGATTAGCTTGGGTTGAATTGAGCTGAGGAGAATTTGTGGAGGAGCCCCTTCGCCCCAAGTCCTCAGGCATTGTCTTGGTATGTGTTTGTATATTGCACTTAACACTCAGAGACGTAAGATTAAATCAGTCCATTTGTAATGGCCCAGGCATGCCTGGTCCAGCGAGAAGTGAGAGGGATATCCTTGCCCTTCAGCAGTTTGCAGACAAATTGATTTTGCTTCTGTCTGTTGGAATTGTAGTGGAACTGCAGGGGTTCAAACCTTCTCATTCACTGGGTGATGGTGGCAGTAAAAGCCACCAATAAAAGTCTAATCTACTGGAAGTGCAGCTTCCTTTGCACAGTGCCTCTGGCCTTTGAGACCTCCTGATTTCTCAGCCTCAGCACTGAGGGCGTAGGGAGCTTAGGCAGTGGCCAGCACCTGGTGCTCTGAGTGCTAGGATCTGCTGGGGTGTTCTAACCCTGCAGTTACCTCAGTCTCCCTTCTCTGCAGGGTTTTACTGCACCCGCTCTGTCCCCTCTGTACCAGCCCACTGCTTTCCTGTGTTTCCAGGGTCAGCTCTAGGCCACCGAGTTTGCACGGTCAGTCATATGTGGCCCTGCTCTTGGGCTTCTGCCCCCTTGTCTCTGGCTGGGACCTTGGCACTGTTGCTGGCCTGTGAGCGTGGGCCCAGGGTGCGTTGTGTTTTTCATGGCCCCTTGCCTTCCCTGTTCCTTCTGGTAAGCTTCGTCTCTTCTCCCCGCCTCACTGAGGACAGTGACCCAGGGGATTTCATACTTCTGTGTCCCCCATCAGCAGTGCACTTCCCTGTGGGGAATGCTGGAGGCTTATGTTGTTTAAGGTTCTGTTCTTCCTGCCTTCAGACAACAGGTCCTTCGGCTGGGCATAGAACCTTGTGAGTTTTAAATGCTTAATACATTTGTTTAATTGAATTCATTTTTTCCATCCTTTTGGCAAAATTCTAGGCAAATAATTCCAATTCTGTCTTTCTGTGTATATATGTATACTTTTTAATGTATGGGTGTTTTGACTGCATGTATGTATATGTACTGCACATGTGTTGGAGACTAGAAGAGGTCGTTGGATCCCCTGGAACCAGAATGACACATGGCTGCCAGGTGGGTGCTGGGAAGCAAATGCAGGTCCTCCTCCGCTGAGCAGCCAGGGCTCCTCCGCTGAGCTATCTCTCTGCCCTATCTCTCTGCCCTATGTTGTATTGTGTTTTGTTTTATTTTTTGTTTTAAATCCCAGTCACTCAGAAATGCTGTGGATATTTTTGAGTTACTAGGACATAATCTCTCTTTGCTTTCTGTGTGAGCTATTACACATCCATTTTATTGCAGCTATATGAATTCAGTCTCACCCCTAGTTGATTTGTTTGTCTGTCTGTTTCCTCTTCATTACCTGAGTTGCCAGAAACGGTCATCCCTGTTGCTCCTCCCACACACATGTGAGGGTCACTGCTGTGTGCTGACATGTAGGTCATCCCTGTTGCTCCTCCCACACATGTGTGAGGGTCACTGCTGTGTTCTGACGTGTAGTACCTGGGCCAGGAAGAGAAGACTCCCCTGTTTCAATGAACTGAAAGTGTGGATGCATACATGCAGACAAAACAAATAAACAGACAAACGACCACTTTCTGTGTTTGTCATGAACTAAGTTGAGAATAAACCGAATTCCTGAAGGTTTACATGTGACAGCTGAGCCTGTGTGTTGAGGCCTAGGAAGTTTTGCACACACTAGCTCCTGGTGATGCCTGCTTCATTGTACTCCTGTGATGTGCAGGTATTTACCATCGGTCATAAATTAAACTGCAGTGACAGCTCCTTAGCATAAACATCAAACATCTCTTCTGAGTGAGAACAAAGCTTCCATTCTCTACACCCAAGGCTTAAAGTTGAACTTGTTTAAACAGCTCTCTGGGGTTGGGTTTGTCTCCAAGTAGATCTGGAAAGACAGCGCAGTGTGGAGCCTCTTTCCAGACACCTCTCTCTTGTGCAAGCTCCATTCCTAGATCTTTTCCAAGATCTGGAGTTAAATGCCAAGTTTATCAAACGTCTCTTGTTAAGTTGGTAGGTTTGCCCCGATACAGAAACTCCCTTTATTACACCGGTTGCTCCCCGACCCACCATAAGCACTTTTCCATTCTCCTTGAATCCCAGTACTCAGGGGGAGACTGGAGAGGAGGACTCATTCCAGGTCAATTTGGGCTACAAAGCAAGATCACCTTAAAACACAACAAGTAAGATGGCTCAGCGAGAGAGGTGCTTACACCAGACCCACCCCAGGTTTGGCTCCAGGGACCCTCCCAGCGGAAGGGAGCACTGCCTCCAGGTACTCCTCTTAGCTCCACTCAAAGTGTTACCACAGCACACAAAAAATGTGTGCTTGTTCCCTGGTAAGAGAAGCAGTCACCATGCAGCTAGTCCAGTAGAACTACCACACACCCAGCAAGTGCACTCCTAGCCCGACACTGAAAAGAACTGAAATTCACAAAACTCCCAAATGCCGATCAGCTGGTGAATGGGTAAGTGAATGCGGCATATTCAAGTAATGGAATCATTACTCAGCCACAGGAAGGAGACAGTCACACATACTACAACATGGATGAATCCTGAAAACACTGTAGCAAAAGGAGCCACGTCATGTGCGTCTATTGAGATGGCCCTTCCAAACACGGATTTGTGGCTGGAGGTGCCACTGAGGAGAGAGGCTGATTAATGAATTTTCTTATTAAAGGTTTTCTCTTGGAGTGCTGAACAACTTTTGAGAATTCCACAGTGGTGATTGGATACTAGGGAAGGCTTTAATGCCACAGTATACATTTTCCAATGGTTACAATAAGTAAATCTTATTGTAAATGTATTTTGTTACAATTTAAAACTACCATAAATTCACACACTCAAAGCACACTGTGTAATGTAATCTCAAATGCAAAAGCTAAACAAATGTACAGAAAAAAAATTGAAGGCATAGTGCTTTTCCAAGTGTTCTCTGGGCCTTCTGCCATGTCCCAAGTCCCAACAGTCTCTTACTTCACAGGGAGGGCAACTCAGGTCTTGTCACCTTTTCCTCTGTTCTCTACCTAGCACAGTGTCTGGTAAACGCAGAAATACTGAGTTGGACCAATACGGTGTTTGATAAGTCTTAGCCCAGTAAGATACATGTACTTCTAGATTATAATATTATTTATTTATATTGGATTTATTAATTTTATTAGTGCTTTGTGTGTGTGTGTGTGTGTGTGTGTACCATATTTGTGCTTGGTGGCCATGGATGTCAGAAGAGGGCGTCAGATCCCCTATAGCTGAAGTTACAGATGGTTGTGACCCATCATGTGGGCACTGGGAATTGAATCCTACTCTACAAGAACAACAAGTGCTCTTAACCACTGAGCCATCTCTCCAGCCGATACTGACACAGGGTCTCACTGTGTAGCCCTGTCTGGTTCTGAATTTGCTATTTGGACCAGGTGGCCTCCCACTCACGAATCCACCCGAGTGTCGCCCGAGCACTGAGTTTAAGAACATGCTCTGTTCCTACCACCCTGTCTCTTTTACTTTTGAGAGAGGATCTCACACATCCCAGGCTAGCCTTGAACTCTGTCCACCTCTGAGTGGACATCCAGTTTTAGGCAGTGCTGGACTGTCTCCTTGGTAAAGCAAGCGCTCTACTACCTGAGCTGCTCCTCAAAGCCCCTGGGCTGCTATTCTCCTCATGGCTTAAAATGAGACGATAACTACACATCTAGACAGCTGCCAAAATGCTTATGAAAATCTTGGAGGCCAGAGAGATGACTCAGCTGATTCAAAAGCACTTCCGGCCAGCCCTGACGACATGAGTTCAGTTCCTGGGACCTACATTAGAAAGAAGTGACTACAGATAGTTGTCATCTGACCACACACATATGGAATGTGTACTGATCCCCCACAAATAAATAAATTAAAAAAAAAAAAAGGAGAGATCTGAACTAGACAATAAAAGCAGAGTTATCTGACCCTGAACTGTCACAAATAGATGTTTGGTCTGCTCAGGGGATAAAAAGGTGGGAAGGTAGTAATTGGGGACTAATACTGAGGCCCAAAGTTCGAACTATGCTAACTAGAAAAAATCTTGCACCAGCGAAGTAGTTACATGCTACCGGCTACCCCTCCCAAGTTCCGTTTCTTCTTCATGATCATCAAAATTGAGTTTTCAAACAAGACCCAGAGTTCTGCGTCCTCAGACACAGCCTAGTCAGAGGCCACAACAACTGTGGCATCCAGAAAACTGGGGTGACTAGGTGAGGAGACATTTTTTTTTTCTGTAGAAAATTCTAAGCCCAGCTGTTGAAAAGCATTTGATCAGATGTCTGACTTTGTTTCTGGTCTCTCAGTTTCTTTGATGTATACATCTGTTCTTATGTGGTGTTTGATAATTACGACTTTGTAGAGTAGAAAGTTTGAAATTGGGAAATGTGAGTTCTCTGACTTGGTTCTTTTATTTCTACCTTTCATGGTTGTCCTGACTTGCCAAGATCCCTTATAATGCTATGTGAATTTTATCTTTATCCTCGATGGGGGAGGGGCATTGCCACTCTGATTGGGTTGGTAGTAATTTATAATACAGCATAGCTAGAGCTGGAGAGACAGCTCGGCAGTTAAGAGCGTGCACTGCCCTTGCAGATGACTGGATTTGGCTCCCAGCACCCACTTCAGGCTGCTCACAGCTGACTGTAACTCCAGCTCCAGGAGATCTGATGTCCTCTGCTGGCCTCTGAGGGCACCTACACTCATGTGTACATATTAGCATCTGGATACACGTATGCATAATTAAAAATAAAATAAATACTTAAAAAATATATGTGATAGCCAGGCATAGTAGCTCACACCTTTAATCCCAGCACTCAGGAGGCAGAAGCAGGTGGATCCTCTGTGACTTTGAGGCCAGCCTGGTCTGCAGAGTGAGTTCTGGGACAGCTAGAGCTACATAATGAGACCCTGTCTCAATAGATAAACAAGCATATATGTATATGGTGATGTATTTCATATATTTTATGTAGAATTTATATGTTTATGACCAAATTAGGTTCCCATTTTTTTGTGTAGTACTGAATTTATTTTGAAAGTTACAACATCTAAGAAGCCACAGAGAGCCTTAATCAGGTAAGTAGAGGAGAACGTACTCAAGCACCCGGCTTTGCAGCCTGCTGTCAGGGAGCTTGCCCTGCTTTCTCCTGCTCTGTGTCTGGTGTGGCTGCTGTTCTGGGAGGCACCACCAGTCATCCACGGGAACATCTTAAAGAAGGAAATTGCGTAAGGCAAAAAGTAAAGCAACCCAGTCACAGAAAAATACACTGAGGCTAGTGGCATGGCCCTGCACATTCACATACATCACACGCACTACACGTACACACACATCACATATGAATACCTCACTCACACATATCACACGTACACACCACACATCACAGATACAGCACACATATCACATACACACATCACATATGAACACCTCACAGACACATCACACACTCACACAGCATACACATAGTACACATATCACATACACATCACATACCATTCACACTCGTGTATCATACCCACATCATACCCACATCAAATGCATGCACACACAAATACAAATTTTCAAAAGATAAAGGGCATTAAAAGATCAAAACCTAGCATACAATGTTTAGAATAGCCTTAGTAATGTTTACAGAGACTGGATGTCCTACTGGGTAATTCTCCAGTGCGCATGACTAGAATTGAGAAGCTAGTAGCAAGTGGTGGCTTTGATAAGCAGCACAGGGTGGGACAGCTCATGGTGTGGAAATGTCAGACTGCAGACCTGTGGGGAGGCACAGCAGAAGGTGTGACCTGGTGGAGACAGGACAACCTGACACAAGACCGCTCACAAGATCTTGCCCTTATATGGAATCACTGGACTTGGAAGGATATGATGCTGGCCCACTGGCAAGGATAATGAGGCTGGACAAGCCACAGGATTAGATCAGACATGAATGATTGCAGACCGTAACTATCAAAGTGGAAGCAAAGGAGGAGCCTGTTTGTAAGGATGGGCATGATGGCTCTTGCCACTGAGCATGATAACCTGAGTTTGATCCCCTGAAATCCACATGTGGGAGGCAGAAGTCTGATGCCCTCAGGTTGTCCTCTCTCTTCCACGTGTGCAGTATAGTGCTCGTGCGCGCGCGTGCACACACACACTCACACAAGCAAATGTTTTAAAGAATCCATTCTTAAGCTTTAGAACTACTAAGGAAATACACTGAGTCCGGTCTTTAGTTTTGAATGGGGTCTAGTGAATGCACAGTGTGAGAGCCATCTTTGCCAAAGGCTGTGCCGTGGGCTGGAGGAGGGCAGTGCTGAAGACACAGTGCGTGCATGCGTGCGTGCGTGTAGTAGTAGGGCCTGTCACAAAAGGGTATGTAGAAATTGTGTGTGTCATAAATGTGAGCTGACACTGAGCATGTGGGACAGACCTGGAGTCCCAGCAGTCAAGGGGCTGAGGCAGAAGGAGTAAAGGCTAGCCTGGGCTACACAGCAAGACCCTGTCTTGAGGAACCAAAAGATGGCGGCTAGAGAGTTGACTCTGGTGTTAAGAGCACTTGCTGTTCTTGCAGAGGACCTAGGTTCAGTTCCCAGCACCCACATTGTGGCTCACAACCATCTATCACTCCAGGTTCAGGGGATCTGACATCTTCTGGCCTCTACAGGCACCAGGTATATACATGGTATATATGCATCCACACAAGCAAACACTCGTAAAATAACAGATGTAATAAATCTTAAAGAACAGTCACATGTGAAACTACCCACCTCTCTTGCACTCAGCAGGCAGAGGCAGGAGGATCAGGAATTTAAGTCTAGTCTGGTTGGTGGAAGACCTTATCTCACAGACAAAGAGGGGCAAAAAAAAAAAAAAAGGTAAAATTGAATTGTATACAGATCAGACCTTCAGATCTGAGTTTATAGAACTGCAGAGGCGTGCATGCTAAGAGGACACCACCACTAGGAGTCAGCAAAACCCGGACTGTGGGAGACTCCTGGATAAACCACCTGGCTTCCTCACCAGATGATCTTCCTGAAAGTAGGAACAGGCGTCTAACAAGTTTAAGAGCTTTTGGCCAAATGCGGTGAAACTGGTTTTTGGTTCAGATTTGAACAAGCCAGCTCTTAGGCATCTTTCACGATAACAGCGCTGACAGGCCCTGGGAGGGTTAGGGGCATGGTCTGTTAATTTGAGGACGTGAGAAAGCCGAGCAGTTTAAGATGTAACTTGTAGAGGAGTCTCTCAGAGCTAGCCTGGGACCAGCTGCCCCTGCCTTGCTCTTAGAATCCAGGCAGAGATAGCAGATGCTGGGCCAGTCCATTCACGCCCCAGAGTATCTGGAACAGCATGGTTTTTCCTCTATCTTGAAGGACTTCAGCACTGTAGTGATAAATGGCCATTAGATTTATTTTGTGTTGGGGGCACAAGCAAGTGCTTAGATCAGAGGACACCTTTCTGGAGTCAGTTCTGCGATGTGACTCCAGGGATGTTCCAGGGATCAAACTTGGGCCATCAGGCTCAGCAGCAGTCAGACTTACCTGCTGAGCCTTCTCACCAGCCCAGGGAGTAAAGATTTTCTGTGAGTCTACTTATATTCTATCCTGGAGACACAGGTGAATGAAACACAGTCTGGTTTTTGTTTCTGTTTTGTTTTAAAATAGTACTTCAGCCAGAACACTGTTAGCGACCCAATCCCCCCCTGTTTGTAAAGAGATTCCAGAAATCCTGTCTGTTGAACTGGGATCCATAGTGAAGGTTAAGCCACCAAGGAGAGGAGACTGTGGGATCTCACTGAGACCCGACAGCCTAATGGCTTGGAGGTTTTTAAGGGGGTAAAAATGTCTGAGTAAAGGGAGTGAGGAGACGGAGCACAAACTGCCGAAGGCCAAGGTCTGCACTGTGGCTGCTTGGAAACCTGACTTTAGAGGCTAGAGTGGGAAGATCCGGGTAAATAGGATGGGCCGCTACATCGGTGTGCATGCCACAGCCGGCTGCTCAGAAGGCGGAAGGATCAGACTGGAGGGAAGCTGCAGGAGTACTTGGTGAGGTCTTTTGGTCAGAGAATTAAGAGTGGATGTGACCTGCTGGGGGTGGGAATGATGGGGGTTTAACTGGGAAGGTGTCTCCAGTGGGTCTGGGCACAGTGACAGGGACACTGGGGAACACTGTGGGTGCTCTAGGACAACTGGGTTTGTAAGGTCCAGATACTGCCGCCTGCTCGCTTACCTTTGTGAGCCCTGTACCTTCTCTAAGGCCTTGTTCCACTATGTCTGCCTCAGCTCTGAGCTGTGTGAGGACCACCTAAGAGAATGAAGATCACAGAATAGTGGACTCAGCCTGGGCTGTGCATGCTGATGTTATCAGTTAGGCATCACAGCATTCGAGAAAGCCAGCCTCCTGTCTTTGTGTTATCCCTAGTGAACTTATTTAAATGGCTCAGTAGTGAAACTCTTACCTAGCACACCTGAGGCCCTGGATTCTGAAAATATCAGCCTGTCAGAAAAGCGCATCTACCAGATACAACCCTGAGTGGTACCCACAGCAAACACCGAAAAGCTGTAGGGAGGTTAGGTGAGGGCCAGGGAAGCAGCAGTGGGTCCTGCTGCTGTTCACAGTGTGTGATGGGGTCAGAAACTGCAGCGTGGAGGCTGCATAAACCCTGCATGCACTAGTCCTGATAGACTGGCCAGTGAGAGTGGAAGAGGCAGGTTCAGTGTGTCTCCCTGGGACTGTGCTCCAGAAACAGCTTATAAAACGTGTTGTCCCCAAGGCATGATGAGTAAATTAAGGATCATGTCGCTCTAGCTTCGAGACCCTTGAGGTTGTGTTCATAGCCAGTTAGTTCTTGGACAGAACAGGCTGCTGTGCAGTGTGCGCCTAACTTTCTGAGATTGTGAGTGTCCCCTGGTGATGTCTGTGAGTCTAAAGCTCTGTAGTGGTTCCTGGGGCTTCCCAGCTGAGCACAGCCTTGAGCCGCTGTGTCCTCCTGAGGCTGTGTATACAACACACAGCAGCCAGAGTCAGCCCAAGCTGGGACTTGACTCTTCTCAAGACTGCCTTTCTGCTGAAGCAGGTTTGCATTGCCATCCTACCACAGACCCCCCCTTCCAGTCACCGCAGACCCCCTTCCAGTCACCGCAGACCCCCTTCCAGTCACCGCAGACCCCCTTCCAGTCACCACAGAGGGCTCGTGTTCTGACACCCCCCCCATTTGATTGGGCAATTTGATTTATTTTGATATATTCCAAAGTGCTGGGGACCAAACCCAGGGCCTTACATGTGTTAGACCAGCCTCTCAGCCGCTGGCTTGTTCACACAGAGTTGGTGCCTCTGGGGCGGTCACTGCTCATGCGTCATGCTTGCTGATAGAGTAGGGCATGTTTTAGATGACTGTGTTGTTATACACACATGTACAGGTGACCCTGTGGCTATACACACTTGTGCAAGTGACCCTGTGGCTATAAACACATGTGCAGGTGACCCTGTGGCTATACACACATGTGCGGGTGACCCTGTGGCTATACACACATGTGCGGGTGACCCTGTGGCTATACACACACGTGCAGACTTTTGACCTGATGAGTCATAGTGAAACATTACAAGAGGCTGTTGTCATTAGCCCAGATTTAGCTTTTCAGAAAAAATTAAATTTAGGATATGAATTTATAGTAAGTTCAGCATATGCTTATAATTTTATCACTGCTTCTTCTGTCTCAGTGAAGAGTATTAGCAGATGAGTGGTGAACGCACGTGTCTTTAAAGGACACAGCAGACTGACTGAGGCGAGTGCTCTGGACCTAGAGTGGAGGGAGGAGAGCTTGTAGCTAGCGAGAGCGTAATGTCATCTCCTTCACTTCCTTCTTCCGGTTAATCAGGAGGAAAATGAGGTGCAGAGACAGTTGATGACTTCCTGCAAGCACACAGTGAGCTAGCAGTTTCCTCTGAGGCTCTGATCTAACCTCTTCCTAAGTCAGGCCTAAGAGACATCTTCCTTGTTGGGGTTTTTTCCTTTCAATTTTTACATTAAAAGGGAGGTTCATATTTATTGAGTACATTATGTTTTAAGTCCTTTTAAAGTATATTATTATATGTAATGTTTATATGTTATGTGAGCCAGTTATTAACAGTCCTACTTCACAGCTTCAGCCCAAAACAGGCTATCACAGTTAGGGTAACTGCGTGCTCCAGGTCATATTGCCGGTATTGGAACTAGCACTTGAGGTTCAGGTCTGTGACCCGTTGCTCCATGATGCCCACTGTCACTCCTGCTGAAGTAGACTCAGACCTTTACAGGGTGTGGGCATGGCAATGGTTATCTTCACAGTGTGTCTGCTTGGACTTGTCGCTCCACTGTAAAAGGCAAAGGTGAACACAGTGGGTGGAGTGAGCCTTGCTCAGGGTGGCCACAGCATTCAGCAGGCGCTTGGCTAACTTCCCTCTTGTTTTTGTAAGATCAACGGGGTTTGTTGGTTGGATAGTTGAGGCCTAGATAGGCTCAGGGACTCGCCTGCTCCTTATCGCAGGCCCACAGGGCCCACTTCCCAGCTTATCCTGGGCCCTTCCAGCATTGATTTCGCCACTTCTGTTCTTTTCTGCCTTACACCAGGACTGTTTAAGCACTTCCCAAAAATAATGAGCCATGTGTGGGCGTGTTCATTCTCCAGAATGAATCACTGTGAACGAGGCCAGCACCACGGAAAAGGGAATAGCTATCAGGACCCGGAGACTCTGTCTCCTCTGCCCCACTAATTGATGGACTCAGAGGTGACTGCTTTTGAAAAGGCGGCTGTGGGTTTGGCCGTGTGTCTCACTCAGCTCAGAATAGTCATCTCTTGAAGTTGTTAATTTTCCCTTTTTTGCTTCCCAAAATAGACCCAATGCTGTTGTCTTTGCTGGACGTCACAACACGTTGCTGAGAGGTGCTCCCTGTGGGGAACCCCTAAGGGACACAAAAGGGACTTGTCAAAGGCTCCTTCTTGGATTAGCAGGACTCTAAAGGAAGAAAAGGGGGTCTTGCCAAGTTTTCCGAGGCTTGAATAAATTTTAAGTTCTTAAGAGGAGTAAGACAGAGCCTGGCTTAGTTGCCCAGGCCTGTGATCCCGGCACTGTGGAGACTAGGGGATAGAGAGTTCAAGGCCAGCTGGTTACTTAGTGAAACCCTACTAAGGGTGCTCTGTGTGTGAGAAATGGTACAGCCCAAGCTGCTCGCAGGCGGCTGCATGCTTGGGAACTCAAGAAGATAGCGATCTCATCAGACACTGTAAAGAATATAGCAGGCCTGCATGGAAAGGCTTCCATCTACCTGCCTGTCTCACAGCGCTGCCTCCTCCCCACCTCTTCATACCATGTGTCCTTGAGTGGGAACAGCGGAGAGGTTGCCTCATTGATAGACACTCTGAGGTAGCTTGGGTTGTCTTTGGATTTGCAAAGCTGAGAGATGACTTCCAGAGAGTAGATGAAGAGATGAGGGTAGGCTCTTCTAGACTAGGCTTCTGTTTGGATTGGGCCCAAGCCTTTTTATTGTAGCGGCTTAGTGTGCAGGTCCTCCCACGGAGTGCCACAGTGTCATGGAGACCTTGCACCCTTCCCTCTGTCTCCTGCTGGGCAAGCACCTCACTCAGCACCCTAAGTGCCAGCTTCAGGATTGTAGTCAAAGCTACATTCCTGCCCATCCCGGGAGGTCATGGCTAGGTTAGGCTTGGGGGAGACAGTCGAGGAGCACCAACTGGCTGCGCTATTCTTGTTAGTCAGATAAATAAAGGATTGAAGCTTTCAGAGGCGCCAGATTCATCTGCAATGATTTCCTGTTGGTGGCACACACTTCAGTGTGACACACACCCAGCAAAGTCATCAGCCCCAGTGGGGAACATGTATTCTGTGTGGATGAAAAGTCCATGCACGTGTGTCTAGTGCACAGTGAGTGTACATATGCATGCCAAGTGCTGTTCAGGGACCTTTCAGGATGGCTTAAATTTATTAAACACTTTATGTGCATGACTTCACTTTGTCCTTACTGTGACTTTGTGAAGCAGGCATTCAGATTCTCTATGGAGAGCATCCTCCTTGGGCCTCATGAGCAGCGCCAAACGTGGACTAAATAAAGGGAGGCTTGGGGAATGCGTCAAGGGAAGTGACGACTGGCAAAATTTGGAAGGATTCAGGCAGGAAAAGGAATTTCAGTGAAAGGACATACGAGACCATGCCTCCCTTGTCCTGGAATCCGGTGCCTGGTGTCTAAGAAGAGATGAGAGGAGACTGGTTTCAGGGAATCCTGGGTAGTTCTGTGTGGGTGTAGGGAGTACCTGCTTTCCCAAGGGAAGGCTCCTTCCACCCAACAGGACCCATTTGGATGGATCAGATAGTTCACTTGTCTTTTATTGGCATGGACTAGAGCAGTTAGCAATGCTGGACCTACAGAGATTGTCTGAGTGGAGTAGGGTGCATTAGTGCCCAGCCATGGCTGCTTTCTGTCCTCGGATCTATAAAAGCTGCTTATTTGGGGCATGTGAAGCATGCCAAGGGGTCACTCTGACTCTGGAAAAGAACCTGGCAGGAGATGTCACATCACTGTTGATACCTGCCCCTCCCTATCCTATAGCTCTATTGTGTGCGTGCACCAGCTGCCTGCAGACCAACTACACCTGCGAGACAGATGGGGCTTGCATGGTCTCCATCTTTAACCTGGATGGCATGGAGCACCACGTGCGCACCTGCATCCCCAAAGTAGAGCTGGTTCCTGCTGGAAAGCCCTTCTACTGCCTGAGTTCGGAGGACCTGCGCAACACACACTGCTGCTATATTGACTTCTGCAACAAGATTGACCTCAGGGTGCCCAGCGGTGAGTGGGTCCCTTGTGTTGTTACCTCACCTTGGAGGTAGGGCATCTTCTCCTTTCGTTCTTGTCTGTTCTTTCCCTGCCTCGGCTCAGGGATAGCTTAACAGTTAAGTTGCTATCTGAGGTGATAACAAAGGATCAGCCTCCTTTCTAGGCAGGCTTACTGCTCAGAAGGTGAGAAGAGCAGCTCCCCAGCTACTTGTGGAGTAGAGGCTATCAGCAGCTGAGACATCTGCTCTGGGACAGGATGAACAGCATGAAGAAGGCTCAAATTAGAAAGGGAGGTGATTGCGGTAGAACAGTGTCAGACACCGCCTCGGGTAGGCCTCCCATTTCTCAGATCTTTCTGGGGAAAGACTGAGCAGAGCCTGGAGAGATCGGGCCAAGCTTGCTACTCGGATGTGCTGTGAGCTTCTGATGTTCTGTGGGTTTGGTTCCACTCGTGGAGGAGTGCCTCACCGAGAGAAAGGTAGCATTACAGAGAATCAAGGCATGGGCTAGCCCAGGGAAACCAGAGGACCCTCACAAGTGAGGATCATTCACAGGTGGTCCAGTTTGGGGGATGAATTGGACCCAGCTGTCTCTTGTTTTCACGGTTTCTTCCTTCACCTTGCTCATTTTCCCAGGACACCTCAAGGAGCCTGAGCACCCCTCCATGTGGGGCCCCGTGGAGCTGGTCGGAATCATCGCCGGTCCCGTCTTCCTCCTCTTCCTCATCATCATCGTAGTCTTCCTGATCATCAACTATCACCAGCGTGTTTACCACAACCGCCAGAGGCTAGACATGGAGGACCCCTCATGCGAGATGTGTCTCTCCAAAGACAAGACGCTCCAGGATCTCGTCTACGATCTCTCCACGTCAGGGTCTGGCTCAGGTACCAGGTTCTCCAGGCACTGTGTGTGTTGGCCCTCACCACTGGTTCCCAGCAAGAGGCCGTGTTTATGAGGAAGGCCGGGGCCCTGCTGTGTTGAGTCATTTGGTTTCATAATTCTCATCATCTGGAGTCTGACATGTAATAAGATACGATAATGGCCTCACTGAAAACCCTGAGATTCCAGAGGTCAGGTGCAAAACTTTATATTGCA
>NW_022196893.1:32602902-32612061 GCF_008632895.1 Mastomys coucha
TAGGATATGCTGGGCTTTTGTGTGTGCCAGTTCCCGTGCGTGCGTGCGTGCGTGCGTGCGTGCGTGCGTGCGTGCATGCGTGCATGCATGCATGCGTGTGTGTGTGTCTGTGTGTGTGTGTGTGCGTGTGTGAGGGGGGGGGCATGCACGTGTGCATATGTGTGCATGCACACTGCATATGGAGACCAGCAGTCAATGTTTTGTTCTTCTATTTTATTTTCTGCGCTATGTTTTGAAATAGTCTCTCACAAAATGCAGAGCTCACTGATTAGCTGGCCTAGCTACCAGCAAATCCCTGTGATCCTTTTACTTCTACTTGTAGTCCAGTGCTGGTATTGCAGGAACATGTGTCATGCCTGATGTTTACATGAACACCAGGAACCCAAACTCAGGTGTTCATGCTTGCACAATAAACACTGGACCAGCTGAAGCCTGGAAGGACCATAGCTGATAGCAAAGACACAAGTAGTAACTAGGAAGCTGTTTATTAAGTTAATATTGCAGCACTGTGGGCACTGTGGGCGTCTACCTTCAGAGACCCCAGGGAAAGGCGGACAGCAGCTCCTGGCAGCTGGTACCCCTGGAACACAGAAATTATGAGGCACTGGGTTGTCTGGCAGTTGTGACACACCTTCCTCTGTAGCACAATGACTAGAGGCCAGTGTCCACAGATCCTATGGAGAATGCCAACTGAGCGCATTCCTCAGAGTGCTGCGGGGCTGCCAGGTCCCTGGCTGCCCAGCAGCTGAAGAGCCCTGCATTTTAATACAGGGGAAAAAGAGATGATTTCAGGCCTCGAAGGAGCTGTGGCTATCCCAGATGTCTTAGAATCACTTAGGCTCCACGCGTCCTATGGCGAGTCATGACCTCAAAAAGGAATTGCTGTTAGAATATTGCCTCACTAGGCTCAGAGCTGCCAAGGTTCAGACATTTCCAGCAGCCAGTCTCTAGTGATTCTGGAAGCGTGTGTGAGTTGGGATCTGGCTGGTGAAGACAGAGTTAGGGCCAGCGAAGGAGGGAGTAACACCCTTTGTTCTTACCTTGTTACTATGATATATCCAGTGTGAGGCCCTGGGATTAGCACCAGCCTAGAATTGGGGAGCTTTCAGCCCAGTTCCTAATCTTCCTTTCCACAGCAGCAAGCCACAGCCTGGTTTGATCGCTGTCGCTTTCTCCTCCCCGTCCTCTGATTTGATCGCTGTCGCTTTCTCCTCCCCGTCCTCCTTCCTGCCACCCCGAGTGAAAGAGAGAGGTCAGCAAACTTCCTGCCTTCCATTGCTTTTCTGAAGGGCAAGATGGCCTTTGTGGGAGTGCTCAGAAGTGGGCTGCTCACGTGTGACACTGTAACAGGGATGCACAAATGGGATCTTTCCAAGGCCAGCCTGGTCTACAGAGCAAGTCAGGACAGCCAGGGCTACACAGAGAAGCCCTGTATCAAAAACAAACAAACAAACAAACAAAAACAGGCTGAAGAGATGACTCCGGGGTTAAGAACACTGGCTGCTCTTCCAGAGGTCCTGAGTTCTGTTCCCAGCAACCACATGGTGGCTCACAACCGTCTGTAATGGGATCTTATGCTCTCTCTGGCATGTAGGTGTACATGCAAATAAAGCATTAATACATAAAAGGAAATCCTAAAAAACAAAGTAACCATAATGGTAATAACTCATAACGCTGCTACTACTAATAAAGACATCATGACCAAAGCAGCTTCCAGAGCAGTTTACTTTGTGCTCATGTGCAGATGGTTACAGCCTGTGATGGTGAAGCACAGGCAGGAGCTGAGAGCTCATATCTTGAACTACAAATGGAAGGATGGCTTGTGGCCTTTGAAACCTCAAAGCCTGCCCCAGTGACATATTTTCTTTAGCAAGGCCTACCTCCTAGGCTTCCCAAAGAGCCACCAACTAAGGGTCAAGTAGTCAAATGCCCAAGACAGTTGTGGGGGAGCATCTTATGCAACCACCACACACACATGTGGATAAGGGAGCGAGCCTAAGAGAGAAGTGCTCTCTGTCCTCCCTGGAGCTTGCTGTGGGGAAGTGGGGTCGGGGCAGCCAGAGGTGTAAAGGCAGGAAGTGTAAATTCAGGTCTGCCTGAAGGTGGCACTGCGTGCATGGCACACCCCTTTCCGTGTTGCAGAGTGTTCCTCTGTGTGCGTCGCACACCTCATTCCCTGTTGCAGAGGACTGTGTGGACCTTGCCTCTATTCTTTGCAGATAATGGCACCTGGACCCAGCTGTGGCTCGTCTCTGACTATCACGAGCATGGCTCGCTGTTTGATTATTTGAACCGCTATACGGTGACCATTGAGGGAATGATTAAACTAGCCCTGTCTGCAGCCAGTGGTTTGGCACACCTGCATATGGAGATCGTGGGCACTCAGGGTGAGTAGCAGACTCAGCCAGGGGGTGGGAAGCTTGAGACAAAAGGCCTGTCCACCTTGTGTGAGGAACAGAGCTCCTGACTGTTTGAGCAAGAACAAAATCTAACTGGGCTTCCTCATTAGTTGTCATTAGCCTTGCCCTAGGGCGAGCTGTAAGATGAAAGCTTGGCAGCTGTTAATGCATGGCACAGGTGTTTGCTAAGGAACAGCATGAAAGAATGACACTAAGAAGAGAGACCAGCACACCCGGAGCAAGAGTGTAACAGTCTCATGCTGAGGTTGGGCACTGCCTTGAACAGCTCAGTTGTGGCAAGGTGCGGTGCCCACCTGTCTGCATCCTGGATGAGGACCCAGGCTTTGCGCTCAGTTCTACTGCTGCGTCCAGATCCTGTGTGGTCGCTGGTGCTTGGTTGACCCGGGTAGAAGCTCTTAGCAGCATGACTGTTGGCCTAACGGCAGCTCCATATTTGTCTGTCCAGCTCATCTGGGCTCTTCAGGGCTGGTGAATGATGGAGATGTTATAATGTGGGTCAATAGCTATGTCATTGCGAGACCTTTAATTCTGGGAATGCTTTTACCCTCTCCACCTTCCCATGAAGTACTGCTACTCTAGTTGTTCTGAAAGAAGACTGAGCTGCTCATGGGGTCACTGGCTTGAGGGGTGCAGAGCCAGGGTTCAGCTGAGAAGCCACGCATTTCCTTATGCACACATCTTCCTTGAACATGCCCGGTTTTGTGTCTGCCAGGGAAGCCTGGAATTGCTCATCGAGACTTGAAGTCAAAGAACATCCTGGTGAAGAAGAATGGCATGTGTGCCATTGCAGACCTGGGCCTGGCTGTCCGTCATGACGCAGTCACTGACACCATAGACATTGCTCCCAATCAAAGGGTGGGAACCAAACGGTAAGAAGTCCCTAGGCCCCAGCCCTTGTTTGCCACCTTGCCTGAATGTCCCATGCATTGGTCATGCGTGCACACAGGAGGAGAAAATCTCCTTGTCCTTGATGGCCAATGTTGTTCAGTTCCTCACACTGGAACACTTCACAGCAGTGACCAAGCCCTGGGGCCAAGAGCATAGCTCCATAGAAGTGTGGCCCTGGGTGGAGGCAGGCAGTGAAGAAAGAATTTGGAGTAGAAGACCTGGTTTGATGTTACACGCCTTTAGTCCCAGAGAGGTGGGCAGACCTCTGTGAGTTCAAAGCCAGCCAGGAATACATAGTAAAGGCCTATCTTTAAAAATGGGGTGAGGCACCGGGCGGTGGTGGCGCACTCCTTTAATCCCAGCACTTGGGAGGCAGAGGCAGGTGGATTTCTGAGTTCGAGGACAGCCTGGTCTACAAAGTGGGTTCCAGGACAGCCAGGGCTATACAGAGAAACCCTGTCTCCAAAAACAAAAACAAAAAATGAGGTGAGGGGCCAGGTGGTTGTGGCGCATGCCTTTAATCCTAGCACTTGGGAGGCAGAGGCAGGCAGATTTCTGAGTTCGAGGCCAACCTGGTCTACAGAGTGAGTTCCAGGACAGCCAGGGCTATACAAAGAAACCATGTCTCAAAAAAAAAAAAAAAATAAATAAAAATAAAAATAAAAAAATAAAAAAATAAAATAAAATAAAAATGGGGTGAGGGTTGCTGGTTAAGACCATATACTTCTTTAGCAAAGGACCCAAGTTTTGTTTGCAGTACCCATATCAAATTGGATTGCTCACAACCACCTCTAATTCTAGCTCCAGGAGAGCCAAAGTCCTCTTGTAGCTTCCTAGACACATGCACGCGTGTGCACACGCGCGCACACACACACACACACACACACACACCAATACTAATAAAAATAATGAAGATAACTATTAAAAAAAAAAGAGCCTGGGGCTGGTGAGATGGCTCAGCGGGTAAGAGCACTGACTGCTGTTCCGAAGGTTGTGAGTTCAAATCCCAGCAACCACATGGTGGCTCACAACCACCCATAATGAAATCTGATACCCTCTTCTGTGTACTCATTTATAATAATAAATAAATCTTTAAAAAAAAAAAAAGAGCCAGGTAGTGATGCACAACTTTAATCCTAGCACTCGAGAAGCAGAGGCAGGCAGATCTCTGTCAATTTTGAGTCCAGCCTGATCTACAAAGTGAGTTCCAGGATAGCCAGAGCTACATAGAAAAGCCCTGTCTTGGGAAAACCAAAATATTCTGAGTTTAATCCCAGCCTGGTCTACAGAGTGAGTTCCAGGACAACCAGGGCTACACAGAGAAATCCTGTCTCAAAACAAAAAAGAAAAAGAAAAAAAGAAAAACAAAAAGGAAAAACAAAATAATACTAATAATAGTAGTAATAATAAAAATAAAGAAGCTGGTTTTGGTGGTACACACACAACTTTAGTTTCAGCACTCAGGAGGCAGAGGCAGACAGATCTCTGAGTTTGAGACTAGCCTGGTCTAGAGAGCAAGTTCGAGGATAGCCAAGGCTATATAGAGAAACTCTTACTCAAAAAATGAAAAAGATTTCAAAGCATGGTTGGGAAGGGTAGTCAGACCTGGGAGGGGGCCAGGGATCGCTGCAGTGTAGAGGGTAGCTTGCAGAGCGAGCCCCTTGAAGGAGGCAGAGAATGTATTCTGTTTGAGTTTACAGACCAGGTTTGGTGTCCTAGCACAGAGCTAATCTAGGCTGGAACTGGGGTACCTGGAAGGGGTATGGCCTGGAAGAGTGTGGCCTGCTCTCCATTGGAAGAACTGTACAGCTGACATCATAGGATGGAGGTGGGTGGAAGAAGGGTCTATGAGCAGTAAGTGAGCTAACTATGCTGCTGCGTCTGTCCTTCTGACCTAAGAAGGACAGACTGCATCTACCCAGGCTCCAGAGTGTAGGGAGGGCATCTTACATTATATAACTACACATGATTACTGCTCAGTCACTAAGTGTGATTTCCATCACCGTTAGAGTTATTTTCACCTGTACCTCATCACTGTGTCCCCCTCAGTAAAGTGAATGCTCCAGCAGCATCCTGCTGTCACTGTCTGTGTGGTCCCACAACAGCCTGTGCCAAGAAATCCAGACAGGCTCCGAAAAGAGTCATCAGTGCCGAACTGTGTAGATTTGAGTCCAGAAAGTCCGTGGATAGAAGACAGGCTTGCTTCTGCTCCCCAAAGAGCCACCTTGGAGCAGCCGTCTTGCCCCCCAGACCTCTACATCAGCGCTCTGATAGAGAGAACCATCCTCATGATGTCTACATAATTCTTTCTCTTCCATTCCAGATACATGGCTCCTGAAGTACTTGACGAAACCATCAACATGAAACACTTTGACTCCTTCAAGTGTGCCGATATCTATGCCCTTGGGCTTGTATATTGGGAGATTGCTCGAAGATGCAATTCTGGAGGTACTTTGTCCTCCCACTCTGGCTTCCAGGGTTGTGGGTTCCCCGTGGTGCTAGTGCCCCCTTCTCCACAGCCTGTGGGCTGTTTGGTGCCAGAGTCTGACAGCAGCTGTGCTGAGAGGCCAGCTTGGTATTGTGTCTGTTTGCTCCGGGCTGGGGGTGAGCTTGGGCTCTGTCCATGCTAGGCAAAACTCTTGCGTACCTGAGCCCCGGGACCGTGTGCTGAACGGGAATGCACTTGGGCTCTGTCCATGCTAGGCAAGACTCTTGCGTACCTGAGCCCGGGACCATGTGCTGAACAGTGCTAGTCTTTGTGATGACCAATCTGGGCATCACTAGACCCTCTGTCTTCTCTCCTCTTTTTTTCTCCACCCCTTCCTCCCTCCCTGCCTTTCTCATCTCATGCACTGTATTATTAACTCGCAGTGAAAGAGAATTCCCAGGATGCATACAGGCCAGGACGTTGTGAGTCAGAGGCAGGTTGTTCTGAGGTGTCCTCGTGTGTTCTCACATGTTCTCATGTGTTCTCACATGTCCTCATGTGTTCTCACTTGTTCCTAGTCACATCTCTGGGAATCCTGCTGTTTCTTCCTTGCACTAAGAGTAGAACTTTCTTGGTTGGCAAGAGTGCTTAGGACTTTCTTGAAATGTTTTTTTTTCTTCTCATAATTAAAAACCAGATCCTGACAGTTTCAGTAGCTTGTTCATGTGAGAGTCTAGTGAGGGGTCAACAGCAGGCTTAGCAGGAGGCAATTTCATTGGTTTTTTGGTTTAGTTTGGTTTGTTTTTTTGTGTCAGGGTTTCTCTTTGTAATGGCCCTGGCTGTTCTGGAACTCACTCTGTAGATCAAGCTGGCCTCTGCTCCCAAATGCTGGGTCTAAGGTGTGCACTCCCACTACCCAGTAATGTTATTTTATGATGGCCTCCAAATATTCTCCCAGACAATGATGACAGTGGTCCAGAGCCCGTCTAGCCCTTGGCCTTTCCTCTCTGATGAAAGGTTTCAGAGCACTGGAAGTAGCCGAATTAAAAAAACAGCTGGTAGGTTTTCCAGAGGGGCCCTTTTTTTCTGTTCTACCCTTTTCTGTCCATGATGTTAGTCCTAAGTAATGGAGGAGATGCTTGTGTGTGACTAAGTAAAGATGACCCTTTAGATATATTGTTCTAGCTCTCTCTGCTTCAGATGCTTCTTCTCATGGTGTCTTCTCAGACCCTCTCCTGTGACCCCAGTCTGAATCTCCCTGTGTCTGTCTGTCTGTCTGTCTCTGTCTTCCTCTCTCTCTGTTCCCCCTCCCCTTCCCTTGGCTGGCAGATGTTTCACCCTACTCTCTCTTCTGCCCAGGCATTAGGTGGTCAGCATTTATTGACAAGGCAGAGAATAAATGGTAAGCATTGTTTACATAAACCTGAGACCAGAGAATCTAGACATAAGCATTACAATGCTTGCTGTTTCCAGATTGAAACAAGCAATGAGAGCAGAGAAATCAGCATTTGAATAACAAATACAAGAATATCCTTTACACAGTGCACAACAACAGTATGCCTACAGGTCTAGAGGGCATTCCACTCACTGAGTGTCTCCTCGGCCCTGTGTACAACGCTTAAATTGTGAATAAGTGTGTGTCTTTTTTCTCATGACATCCAGAAAACTAGGGTTAAATGTGTAATGACTGTAGCATGACCGTAGCATCCATGTCTTCACCCCGGCTGCATGTGCTCACTTTGCATCTTCACCACAAATCCGCAAAGGCAGATACTCATAATGTCCTCAGTTTGTAGATGAAGAAAATGACAGAAAGGTTAAGTGATTTGTGCAAGGTCATACAACTGAGATTCTAATAGTCTGAGGCATGAGCTTCAGCTAGTTATTGCCAAGTCAAAATCTCTGTTCAAAAATCTTACCTCAGCTGGGTAGGGGTGGCACGCGCCTTTAATCCCAGCACTTGGGAGGCAGAGGCAGGTGGATTTCTGAGTTTGAGGTCAGCCTGGTCTACAGAGTAAGTTCCAGAACAGCCAGGGCTAAACAGAGAAACACTGTCTCAGGGGGAAAAAAAAATCTTACCTCACCTCAGGGGCTGGAGAGATGGCTCGGTGGTTAAGAGCACTGGCTTCTTTTCCAGAGGTCCTGAGTTCAAATCCCAACAACTGCCTGGTGGCTCACAACCATCTGTAATGAGATCTGGCTCCCCCTTCTGGTGAAGACAGCCACAGTGTACTAAGATATAATAATAAATAAATCTTTTTAAAAAAAATCTTACCTCATAGCGTTGGAGAGATGGCTCAGTAGTACAGCGCAGCAGTGGATCCCGTTAGTGTAGCATGCCAGTGGATCCCATTAGTACAGTACAGCAGTGGAGCCCATTTGTGCAGTGCAGCAGTGGATCCCAGTTGTGCAGTGCAGCAGTGGATCCCATTAGTGCAATGCAGCAGTAGATCCCTCAAAGAACAGCAGCAGATCCTGTGCAGTGCAGCCATGGATCCCATTAGTGCAGTGCAGTAGTGGATCTCTGGAAGAGCAGCAGCAGATCCCATTAGTGCAGCAGTGGATTAAGGCTCTTCTTTTTGGATGGGGGTAAAGTGAGAAAAGTACAGCTCCCATTTTGACCCAGACTGACCTAGAATCTCAATCCTCCTGTCTCAGGCTCCGCAGGACCAGGGTTAAGGTTGATCTTATTATACACAGCTTTGGATTTGTTAACTTTTTTTTCCAAACCCATTTTTTTTTATTAGATGTTTTCTTTATTTACCATATCTCCTTTCCTGGGTTCCCCTCCAATAAAATAAAATAAAATAAAATAAAATAAAATAAAAACAAAAGCTAAAACAATCCTCTGTTCCCTCCTCCCTCCCCCGGATTTCTTAACTTTTTATTAATGAGTTCTTTTATGTATAAATCTAAAGGATAAGAATTAAGACTACTACAGTTAGTTTTAAGAGTGAATCCTAGGGTGCTGAAGCAAGAGTGTTACAAGTAGAGGGCCCAGGGAACTAAGTGAGGCTGTCAGGAGCAGAGGCTGCTGGGAGAGAGAGCTTGCCTGTGGCCTGGGAGCCATGGTGCAGACCTACAGTCCTAGTACCCAGGAGGCTGAGACAGGAGGATTGAAAGCTTGAGGGCAACTTGGGTAGATATAACAAGACCCTATCTCAAAAACAAAAGGACACTGGGATACTGCATAGGTCTGTAGTAAGGAGCTTGCCTAGGGCGAGCACACACACAGATTCAGGTCAGTCAGATGCCACCATCAGGGACACACCTCAAGTCTCTTCAGTCTTAAGTATCCCTGCACGTTTCCACTTCCCTTGCTGTATTGGAGAATCCAGTCAAATGTCCTATAGTTTCCCAGACTACATTCCACAGATTGTCCCCTGTGAAGTCCACATGGCCCCCTGTTCCTGACATTTCCTA
>NW_022196893.1:32612163-32622146 GCF_008632895.1 Mastomys coucha
TTTTTTTTTTTTTGTTAATTTGGTGCAAAAATGTTTCGTGGCTTTAGTCTTTTGGGCTTCTAATACAAAGTACTTCGTGTTGTGGACAACCAGGGTAACCATTTACAAATCCAGAATGACTCAAGACTGAAATGCAGCATGCCAGCATTTATTCAAGGTCATTTACCTTCAGCAAGTTTTGCTGCTTTTGTTCTTGTGAAGGAAGATCTAACTCGTCACGGGGTTTGTTGGCCTGTGCTCGCCTCAGACTGAGGCTGAGGACCATAGGTTCAAGGCCAGCCCAAACTGCTTAGACTGTTAAGCCAAACAAGGGAAAAATAATAAAGAACAGCTTTACCTACATATCTGTTTGCTTGTATGCTTGGAATAGGGAATACAGGAGCCGTCCACTTCCCTCTGGGACTCTGGCTCCAGCGTCTAGCTCACTCTCAGCACCAGCAAAGGGAAGGTGCTTTCTTCTCCTAACATTGCAATGAACCAGTGAGTTCCCGTTCAGCAGGGTGGTGCATGCTTGAAGCAAGAGGACCTGAGTTCAAGTCTAGCCTGGTCTTCTTCAGGAGTTCCAGGACAGCCAGGGCTATGTAGAAAGATAAAATATGTCTCAGGGCTGTGTCTCAAAATAAAATAATAAAAGAAAAATAGAAAAAACTGTTCCGTTCAGATTTCTTTTTTTTTTTTAAAGATTTATTTATTTATTATATGTAAGTACACTGTAGCTGTCTTGAGACACTCCAGAAGAGGGAGTCAGATCTCGTTATGGATGGTTGTGAGCCACCATGTGGTTGCTGGGAATTGAACTCAGGACCTTTGAAAGAGCAGTCGGTGCTCTTAACCACTGAGCCATCTCTCCAGCCCCTGTTTAGATTTCTTAGTCTTATTTAGATTTTATCAGCTTTGGGCAGTTGAAAATGCTCAAGTGACCCTAGGAGTCTGATAGTTCCTAAACTTAAAGACTTTGGGGCTATAGTTGTCAAGTTTTGTTTTTGCTTTGTTTCTATTTGAGATGGGGCTATGAGACTCTCTTGAATCCAATCCTCCTGCCCCAGCCTCCCATATACCAGAACCAGATGCCCAGTCTGCTGTGCTTGCTGGGCTCCTAGGCAGTCCTTACACTGCGCTGCGCTCCTGTGCAGTCCTTACACTGCGCTGGGCTCCTGTGCAGTCCTTGCACTGCGTTGGGCTCCTGTGCAATCCTTACACTGCGCTGGGCTCCTGTGCAGTCCTTACACTGCGCTGGGCTCCTGTGCAGTCCTTGCACTGCGCTGGGCTCCTGTGCAGTCCTTACACTGCGCTGGGCTCCTGTGCAGTCCTTGCACTGCGCTGGGCTCCTGTGCAGTCCTTGCACTGCGCTGGGCTCCTGTGCAGTCCTTGCACTGCGCTGGGCTCCTGTGCAGTCCTTACACTGCGCTGCGCTCCTGTGCAGTTCTTGCACTGCACTGGGCTCCTGTGCAGTCCTTGCACTGCGTTGGGCTCCTGTGCAGTCCTTGCACTGCGTTGGGCTCCTGTGCAGTCCTTGCACTGCGCTGCGCTCCTGTGCAGTCCTTGCACTGCGCTGGGCTCCTGTGCAGTCCTTGCACTGCGCTGGGCTCCTGTGCAGTCCTTGCACTGCGCTGGGCTCCTGTGCAGTCCTTACACTGCGCTGGGCTCCTGTGCAGTCCTTGCACTGCGCTGGGCTCCTGTGCAGTCCTTGCACTGCACTGCGCTCCTGTGCAGTCCTTGCACTGCGCCAGGCTCCTGTGCAGTCCTTGCACTGCGCTGGGATCAATTGCCTTCTCCAAAGGACCCGGGTTTGCTTTAGTGAGAAATCGTTAGGTAGCATGGCTGTCCTTTCTCCTCCTCCTGCTGACTAGGTTGTTTTTTCCTCTCCTAGGAGTCCATGAAGAGTATCAACTGCCGTATTATGACTTAGTGCCCTCCGACCCTTCCATTGAGGAGATGCGAAAGGTCGTCTGTGACCAGAAGCTACGGCCCAATGTCCCCAACTGGTGGCAGAGTTACGAGGTAGGAGCTCGATTGACATCTGTGGCTTCTTCATCTGCCAAGTTTGTCTGCTAAAAAGCACATGTTTTTTAAATGGGCCAACTCCCAGGTTTGACTCTGAATGTATCCTGTATCTGTAACTCCAAAACGTAAAACATTTTTATCATTAGCATAGGTGCTTCAGCTAGAAAACTCCATGCCTGCTTCATGCTGTAGGTCAGTCATACGCAGCAGGCACATTGAAAATAGGTCACTTTCAGGCTGCAAGTGGAAGGCAGGCAGGCAGGCAGCATGCACGAGTGCCCCGTTCAGACGCAGTCCTGGCACGAGTGCCCCATTCAGACGCAGTCCCAGTCCCTGCTCGGTGCAGATTCTGAGGACCCAGAGTCACAGCACCTCCTGCCCAGGTGTTTCAGTTGCTGGAGGCTGGAGGCCTCTGACTGTGGTCGCTTTTCTGGCATTGTATAGATTAACCCTTTGGAGGGAGGTGACAGCCTAGAAGAAGGGAGTTCCTTGCCATAGGGAGGTCAAGGCAGGACAGACGAGAATAAGTAGACCTGGGAAGCATGTCAATGGCCTTGGGCAAGTCTGGCATCCGTCTTCAGGTGGCTTTAACAGACCTGTCAACCTAGAAAAGTGCCTTGAAGCCACCCGCTAGGGACATGCAGCCATGGTGTTCAGACCAGGTACCCCAGGAAGAGGCAGGCCTGAGTGAGACAGAGGCCTTTGTAGAAACTACAGATAGAGGGTTAGGGAAGGAAGAGTGGGGGGGAAGAGTGTGGAGGACTGGGGGAAGGCTTTGGGGGAGAAGAGCTGGAATTGCAGTCGTGGGGCACACGGGAGAAGAGTGCTACCATAGTCCTAACTGACTTGAGGCTCAAGAGTCCCACAGAGATATGTTTTCCCAGCAGGGCACAGCACCTTCATTCACAACAGTTTTATTTCTGCAGCTTCACAGTAACAAACAGAACATTTACAAGCTGACTTTACATCTACCACAGTCAAGCCACCCAACACATCTTTGTTTTATCCTTGCCTAAGATTGTGCTGAGAGCATTCCAGGTCAACTCTGGACAAATTTCAGCTCTGCTAATTCTGAAAACCAGTCAGAGTTAGGGCCTCCTCTTCCAATATCCTTGCCTTCCTACATAGGGAGAGAGCATGCCTCTACCTTTAAAGAGCATGGCCACCAGGGGGCGTTTCTGCACCTAGGAACCCGATTGAGGGCTCACATTTTTGCCAGTGCCTACCAGTTGCTTGTGGTTGCATAAGAGAGCAGTATTTTCCAAAATGCTTGGGTACCTTGGATTTAGCAGAGGGTGAGATGGGAAGAGCCGTCCTTCCCTGCTGCCTGTTCTCCACTTGCACCTCTGCCCCTTAAGGAAGGGAAAGCCTAGGGAAAAGCCTCAAGACATCATGGGGTGGATCTGAGCCGACGGAGGGACAGGCAGGAATGGGGTGGATCTGAGCCAACGGAGGGACAGGCAGGAATGGGGTGGATCTGAGCCGATGGAGGGACAGGCCGGAGATGAGCCAGTGCCAGTGAGCAAGGCTTCTGTGGGTCCCTCACTGTAGGTCCCTCACTGTGGTCCCTCACTCTGGGTCCCTCACTGTAGGTCCCTCACTCTGGGTCCCTCACTGTAGGTCCCTCACTCTGGGTCCCTCACTGTAGGTCCCTCACTCTGGGTCTCTCACTGTGGTCCCTCACTGTAGGTCCCTCACTGTAGGTCCCTCACTTTGGGTCCCTCACTGTAGGTCCCTCACTTGGGTCTCTTACTGTAGGTCTCTCACTGTAGGTCCCTCACTCTGGGTCTCTCACTGTAGGTCTCTCACTCTGGGTCTCTCACTGTAGGTCCCTCACTCTGGGTCTCTCACTGTAGGTCCCTCACTGTAGGTCCCTCACTCTGGGTCCTTCACTGTAGGTCCCTCACTCTGGGTCTCTCACTGTAGGTCCCTCACTCTGGGTCTCTCACTGTGGTCCCTCACTCTGGGTCCTTCACTGTAGGTCCCTCACTCTGGGTCTTTCACTGTGGTCCCTCACTCTGGGTCCTTCACTGTAGGTCCCTCACTCTGGGTCCCTCACTCTGGGTCTCTCACTGTAGGTCCCTCACTCTGGGTCTCTCACTGTAGGTCCCTCACTCTGGGTCCCTCACTCTGGGTCTCTCACTGTGGGTCCTTCACTGTAGGTCCCTCACTCTGGGTCTCTCACTGTAGGTCCCTCACTCTGGGTCTCTCACTGTGGTCCCTCACTCTGGGTCTCTTACTGTAGGTCCCTCACTGTGGGTCTCTCACTGTAGGTCCCTCACTCTGGGTCTCTCACTGTAGGTCCCTCACTCTGGGTCTCTCACTGTAGGTCCCTCACTCTGGGTCCCTCACTGTAGGTCCCTCACTCTGGGTCTCTCACTGTAGGTCCCTCACTCTGGGTCCCTCACTGTAGGTCCCTCACTCTGGGTCTCTCACTGTAGGTCCCTCACTGTGGGTCTCTCACTGTAGGTCCCTCACTCTGGGTCCCTCACTGTAGGTCCCTCACTCTGGGTCCCTCACTGTAGGTCCCTCACTCTGGGTCTCTCACTGTAGGTCCCTCACTCTGGGTCTCTCACTGTAGGTCCCTCACTCTGGGTCTCTCTCACTCTGGGTCCCTCACTGTGGGTCTCTCTGAGTCTCTCACTCGGGTGTCTCCTAGGCCTTGCGAGTGATGGGGAAGATGATGCGGGAGTGCTGGTACGCCAATGGTGCCGCCCGACTGACCGCACTGCGCATCAAGAAGACCCTGTCCCAGCTCAGCGTGCAGGAGGACGTGAAGATTTGAATGGTCTCTCTGCCTACACCAAGAACCCGGGCAGTGAGGATGACTGCAGCCAGCCACCGTGCAAGCGCGTGCTGTGGAGGCCTACCTCTTGTTTCTGCCCAACCCTCTGGCCAGAGCCCCGACCTGCAAGAGGGACAGAGCCTGGGAGACACACACGCACTCCCATTGGGTTTGAGACAGACACTTTTTATATTTACCTCCTGATGGCATGGAGACTCTGAGAGCAAATCATGTAGACAACTCGATGCCACAATTCAAACTGCTTGCAGTGGGAAGCAGAGCGAGCCCAGTGCACCTGGCATGTTGCCAGGAGTGGTGAGGGGTGTTGGGCTCACCCAGGAGCAGCCCCCATACCCTGTGGTCTACTGGGCTGCAGGTTTTTCTCCAGGGTCCAGTCAACTGGCACCAAGATACTGAGAGGAACCGGAAGTGTCCTCCCTCCTTCCCGTAGGCAGTCCTGAGCCACGCCATCCCCTTCTCTTCGTGGACACCTGGAGGGACTGCCCCTAGAGACACAACCTGCTGCCTGCCTGTCCAGCAAGTGCGCATGTGCCGAGGTGTGTCCCACATTGTGCCTGGTCCGTGCCACGCCTGTGCGTGTGCGTGTGTGTGTGTGTGTGTGTGTGTGTGTGTGTGTGTGCGTGTGTGTGTGTGTGTGTGTGTGTGTGTGTAGGTGTACACTTACCTGCTTGAGCTTTCTGTGCATGTGTAGGCCAGGGTGTGGCGGCCATACTGTCTCTGAGTGTTGCTGCCTCTCACGGTGAGCAGCAATGCAGTTAACCTGGTGCCCTCCTGAGGTGTCTCTTGTCCCCAGCCCCCTGCAGTCAGGGAGGTCCTCTCTTCTCAGCAGGCTGCTTGCCCACCCTGTGTCATAGGCTCTTCTCTTCCATTTTAGACCAGAACCAAAGCTGGCCCACTTGTCCATGGTAGGAGAGGCTTTTGGGTCAAAATGAGGGGGACTTAATGAGCAGAGAGAGAATGTAGGTGGCAGTCTTGGGTGCTGCATCAGCCATGGGAAATGAGCCAGCCCAAGGGCATCTTCCTCCACAGCCGCGAGGCAGGGCTGAGGAATCTGAAGCCAGAGCTTGGGACTCAGATTGGAATGTAACATCTGTTTGTCCCACCCCAAATTCTGCAAACTGCAGTGTATATTTTTGGTGGTGGTGGCGGTGGTGGGTTTGGGGTGGGGAGGGATGGGCTGCAGGACGTGGGGAGGGAGGCTGGGGTGGGAGGGAGGCATCTGCATGGCTTCTCGTACTGAATTCTCTGATCAGGGTAGAGAGAGGGAAAGGCTTGCATCCACTTCAGGGTCCCTGCTGAGGAGAGCGGTCTGAGCTGAGTATGGTGTTTAACCTAAGTGTAGTATTTAATGAATTCTAGAAGCCTGGCTGTGGGTGGTGATTTGGTCAGCATATCTTAGGTATATAACTTTGAAGCCATAACTTTTAACTGGAGTGGTTTATTTTAATTCATTTTATTTTATTTTATTTTATTTTGCGGGGAGGGTCAGGATTTTAACTTTAATATTATTAAGTTTTGTAAAAGGAGAACCATCTCTGCGACAATTACCTCTTAGTCTGTTTGTTTTTAAAGAAATTCCTAAAACAAACAAAACACAAAAATTCTCTAGATTCAAACGCACATAGTTCAGTCACTGGAAACGCTTGTCTTTGCACCTGAGCCTGGTCCCACCGAGCAGTGAAGGCTGCTTTTCCCCATGGGGGCTTGCTGTCTTGTATTCTCTGCGCCCTCGGCCCCATCCCATGAGCACCTCGGCCCTCTGCACATTGTCCGGCTGGCTGTATCCTTTCCAGACATTTGCTCAGCAAATTTGGGGTGCGTGCCTGCTGAGCGTTGACCCTAGGAGGATCTCTCCAGAGTGAGACAGGCTTGGGCGCTGCTCCTTGGGCCTTGGAGGGAGAACGGAATCATGTGAATGAGTGAGCACCCACTATTGAGACCAGAAGTGCTCATGGCTGGTCCTGAGAGCCTTTATGCGCTAGAATCGCTGTTCTTAAAGACCACTGAGGAACAAGAGTGGGCGCCTGTATCCCCTTGGGAAGAGAAGCCCTTAGTAAGCAGTGGGTCCTGGAGACTATTCATTGTGAGCCCTTCCTTCCTTCCCTGGGGAGGTGTGAGCATATACAGGGAAACTGTCTCCTCCAGCTTCTTCTGCCTCGGTTTCCCCATATTCTTAACCTTTCTATTTATTTCCTGGTGTCTAACTTCTTTCCTTACTTTAAAGGGATCTTCCTTTAATTCCTTGGCCAATTTACTGGCCACTGAAGAGTATCCCTTGAGTCCCAACTGTGTCTTTGGGGAGCCTCCTAACTCACCCCTGCTGACCTCCCACTTCCCACCCTGCAGCTGAGTCTCCGTGGTTACAGGTGATTGAACTGTAGAGTCCTCTCTGCCTCTGTTACCTGCCAGCAACGGCCCCACAGTGACTCCCACGCCACTGGACTACTCCCAGGAGACCTGCCCTCTGTGCAGCCCGGCCCGGCCGCCTCTCAGGAAGACTTGAGCAGGCTTTGGGGAAACCCCACTACCTCTCCATCACTCTCAACATTAAGCTGAGAGGTGGGAGAAGCCGAAGCTGTGGTTTGGCTCCCTGAGGCCACCCTGATCCACAGGGCCACCTGCACCTCTGGATTCTGGACTCACAGACCAACCAAGTCTAAGCCCGTTCTTAAGTCGCCCTCAAGGCCTCTGAACGGTATTCTCGGTACTTCTGTTTGTTTTTTGTACAATTTATTAGAAAGGACTGTAAAATAGCCACTTAGACACTTTACCTCTCCAGTATGCAAATGTAAATATATTGTAATATAGGAAATTTTTGTTTTAATATAAGAACGAGCCTGTCCAGTTTCTGCTGTACATTATTAAAGTTTTATTCACAGAACTGCTCTGATCCCATCTGCCTTCCATATGTAATGACTGCCCAGGGCTTGGCCAGAGTGGGGCCTAGGTCCCCTGTGTGCTGCACTTGGGCAGAATATGTTCACTGCTGACCTGGGCATTTAGGTCTTCTGGAACTGGCTTTGTGTAGTCTTTTAGCATTTTGGTCTGTTTATAAAAAAGAATTTTGGTTCTGGTTAGTCATGGGCCACTCACTCTCCAAGGCAGCGTAAGAGACACTCCAGTTTTACTTCTCTTGCCTCGACTGAAGTATGATTCTGAGTTCTGGGGTACTTAGGAGACTGAGGTGAGTCTACATGGTTTAGCTGCAATTTTCAGAGCATGGATGGTTGGTGCCTGGGCCTGGGAGAGCGGACTGAAGTCTCACACCATAGCCAACCTTATTCAGAGCATCAGACAGTTTATACTCTGGGAGTTAAGAAACGCCACTGGAGTAAAGTTCTCATCAATTCAAACTGCACATGGCAAAAACATGTTTTTCTTTAGAGGCTTGTAAACAAGTTAACGGTAGCCAGTTGTGATGAATGAATAGTCTGAAGAAAACTCCTGTGTGTCTCATCTGAGCGGGTCACAAAGCACATTCCGAGAACAATTCCAAGTTTTTGAAGAAACTAAAGTCACTAGACTCTTGTCTTATTTTCTTGGACATTTCTCACAAGCACTCGGAATTCTCCTCACATGGCTCCATTCTTGAACCATGTTCCAACAGGCTGGGTGTAACTGCTCTGGGCTGGAGGACCCAAAGTAACAAGTGTTAGGATCTCAGGTTTGGATCCGTTCCTGCAGCTGAATGTAGGTCACACGCACCTTGCGCTAACATCCAGGCCCATGACTTCCACTTGTAGACTGCTGTTGCAGAAAGGACTTGCAACTTCTATATGCCTTCTGCAGGTCTTCCATCTCAATAAAGGCCGTAAAAACGTTTGAAGGGAACAATTAATTATAGTAAAGGCCTACTGAAAACGTGTGGCCTCCGGATGACTCAATTTGTTAAAGTGTCTGCACAGTGAGATAGGCAGAAACAGAATTGTCTCCTAATGTCCGCATACAAACTGGCACAGGAATACACACGAGTCTAAAACCTCTATTTTCACCACAGCACATCTGTAGAACCTGCCCACTGCTCCAGCCCTTCACAGTTTAGGAGATCTGGTTATTATCCAGGACTTTCTGTTGTTCTCCCAACTGCAACTGCTGAGCTGAAAGTCAAGTAACTCATCTCTACAATTTGCTCGAAGTTTGCCACATACCCCAGTAACCCAGTCAGCTGTTTAATTTGTTCTGTGTCCCGGCTGTACCACTCTTGCCAGAGATCACAGCAGAAGCCCAAGGCTCTTGCTGAAGTGCTATGGTGACTCCCATGGGTTTGACCTGTTAACCCCTTCTTCCTTCAGAGGTTTATAAGACTCAGTCCTGATCTTGCAGACCATCCTGTGGCTGACCAGCCTCTCGCCCATCCTGGGCCTAGGCATGATTTGCTGAGTCAGCTCTGCCAACTTGAAAATCAGAAGAGCAGCCATTTCTGGCACCTCATCACATACTCTTGAAAGTTACTGTGAGCTGGGCAGTGGTGGTGCATACCTTTAATCCCAGCACTTGGGAGGCAGAGGCAGGTGGATTTCTGAGTTCGAGGCCAGCCTGGTCTACAGAGTGAGTTCCAGGACAGCCGGGGCTACACAGAGAAACCCTGTCTCAAAAAAAAAAAAAAAAAAAAAAAAAAAGTTACTGTGTCACTAAGGACATGAGCTCATTTGAAGGGTGAATCACTTGGCGTTTTGCTTCACAGAAGTTTTTGACCCCTGAGCCATATGTGTTTGGATTTTCACAGTCCTAGGAATCTGCTCCCTAAACACAAAGCAAAATTAGGAGTAGTATGTTTGAAGCTACTGATAGGGTGGGTGTGCCTGGGACGGGGCAGCGTGGTGTCGCTAGGGTTGTGCAGAAAAACAGGATAATTGGAAGTGCTTAGAGGGAGACAGAAAGATTTTAAGGCATTGAGTCTGTTCTGAAGGCTAACAAGTCAAAACTTTGAAAAGTGGCCAGCAGGCCAGCTCCCTAGGGAGAACCAATGCTGCAGTCTTGGATGTAAGGGCAGAGTCCTCCCCTGGGTGCCTCATTTTAAGGCTTTCAGCTGTAGAAAACCCACTCATATTTGCTGTGGCTTAGACAAGTGTCCCCTAAAGGTCCATGTTAAAAGCTTGGTCTCCAGTCCCCAGTGGCACCAGGAGGTGGGAATTTAGGACAGTGCTCAGTGGGAAGACTTCAGGTCATTGGG
>NW_022196893.1:32622156-32622913 GCF_008632895.1 Mastomys coucha
CACCAGGAGGTGGGAATTTAGGACAGTGCTCAGTGGGAAGACTTCAGGTCATTGGGAATGTGCCCTTGTATTAGTTACTGTTTTGTTGTTGTTCTTGTTTTTGTTTTGAGACACAGTTTTTTGGCTGTCCTGGAACTTGCTCTGTAGACCAGGCTGGCCTCAAACTCAGAAATCCACCTGACTCTGCCTCTCAAGTGCTGGGATTAAAGGCGTGGGCCACCACCACCTGGCTAGTTACTGTTTCTTAGTTACAAAAACTAGCTGTCAGCCTTAGTGATGTATGCTTGGAAGGTAGAGGCAGACAGGGCTACAAGGAGAAACCTTGTCTCAACAAACAAAACAAACAAAGTTACAAAATACTGGCAGAATCAGCCAAGAGGAAAGGTTCATGGTTTGAGAGTACAGTCTGTCCTGATGGCCAAGGCTTGAAGATGCAGCTGATCACACTGCTTGCTTGCTCCAGGATGACAGCCAGGACTCATGCTCACCTTGGCTTTGCTTCTCCTTCATGCAGTCTGAGACCGTAGCATCCGGAGACTCATGGGATGGTGCAGCCCACAGCAGGGACGTGTCCCAACTTCCTAGAATCTAATCCCTCAGACATTAAAGCCTAACCTACTCAGGATAACCCTTCATGGGTAGGCTCAGAGTCTTGCTTTCTGGGAGATTGTAGATGCTGTCAAATTTTTAGCATTAGCTTGCACAGCCTCCATAACAGACTGTGGGGAAACATTATTTTTTGTCCTGTTTTTTTTTT
>NW_022196893.1:32622923-32623749 GCF_008632895.1 Mastomys coucha
TGGTGGTGGTGGTTTTGTTTGTTTGTTTGTTTGACAGGGTTTCTCTGTGTAGCCCTAGCTGCCCTGGAACTTGCTCTATAGACCAGGCTGGCCTCAAACTCAGAGATCCCAGCACCCACATGGCAGCTCACAACTATCTGTAACCCTAAGAGCTGATGCCCTCACACAGGCATACATGCAGGCGAAATACCAAAGCACATAAAATAAAAAACAAATAATTACAAAAATGACTATCAAGCAAAACCCCATGGATGTAAATGTTAGTCACATCTAAACATTCTTTCACAGAAACATCTAAGTTGATACTTGACCAAACTACTGAGCCCTATAGCTTGTAAGCTGGTGGGTCCTAGGATTAGGGAGGGTAGCAGCCAACAGCAGATGCTTATAAACTGGTGGGTCCCGGGACCAGCCGACAGAAGACCCTTCTGAGGATGTTCTTGGAAGCCAAAGATGAGGGTGTGGGCTCTAGAGGTTTCAGGGACAGGTGAGCTGGGTCTTTTCTGATTACCCTTAGGACTTAAAGTACAGGCAGAACACAAAGATATGTAAGCCATGGCCCCTGGCTTCAAGGAGTGCTTAATCTAGACAGGCCACATTGTACAAATGTAAGGCAGATCGGGGCATGTTCTGTTACAGAGCAATACGCCAGGCATCCCAGAACTGCTGCTGAGGTGTCTAGGGAAGCAAGGACCTTCCAGGGCCTTCTCTCCTACAGAATGGATGGCTACTAAGAAGGTAGGTCCCATGATCAGAACAGACAGGACACTGGGGACCACAAAGGAAAGAGGAAGTCGGAGTCACATTTTGAAACAGAGGAGTTCCA
>NW_022196893.1:32623759-32634794 GCF_008632895.1 Mastomys coucha
AAAAAAAAAAAAAAAAGGTTACCGTTCAAGAATAAGTGCATGAAAAGGTAAGGGGAGGTGGGATGTGTGGCCAAGACCAAAATATTCGCATGTATGAAGTTGTCAAGACGAAATTTAAAAAACCCATCCGGAGCACTCCCATGCCCAGTGTACAACCTATAATTCCAGGACCTGAGAGGCTGAGACAATCTGAGGACAGCCTGAGCTACCTAACACCTGTTTCTAAAGATGAGGGTACCCTGCTGGCTGTCGGGTACCTTCAATCCCAGAACTTAGTTCTGTGAGTTTGAGGCTAGCCTAGTCTACACTGGAAACTGCAAGGCCCTGTTTTAGGGGCTACAATGTCCCTTCTGGCCTCTGTGGGCACCAGGCATGCAATTGCATACATGTAGGCAAAACACTCATTAAGGTACAAATAAATCTTGACAACAACAAAAATCCAAAGATTTTTGGGCACATTAAGGAAGCCAGAAATATAAGGAGGGAAATCAACTGGAGCTTTTCCCAAGCTTAGAAGTCACAACTTCTGGGGTGGGGGCCGGGTACAGAAATGGCAACTATGTAGTACTAATGCATTACCTCTGCTGGGACAACTCCCTCTGTCTGTGCTAATCAGTAATTTTCCTTCTTGTGTTAGTCTCCAAACTTTTCTTAATAGCTAGTATACTGTAGCCTAAGTTAAAAGCTAGTGCAGCTGAGGATATAGTTGAGTCGGCAGTGCTTAGCTAGCATGTATGTCGATCCCCAACTCTGTATGAAACTCGGTCTGTGGTATTATATGTCTCAGCAGAGAGGTGGGCGAATCAGAAGCTCAAGGTTATCCTTGGCTACAAAACTGATCACAAGGCCAGCCTGTGGTACATGAGACCCTTCCTCTAAAAAACAGAAATCATAGCTGGGTGGTGATGGTGCAGAGGCAGGCAGATCTCTGGGTTGAAGACCAGCCTGGTCTGCAGAGTGAGTTCTAGGACAGCCAGGGCTACACAAAGAGACCCTGTCTTAAAACAAAACAAAAATAAAAACAGGGAGAGAGAGAGAGAGAAAGAGAGAGAGAGAGAGAGAGAGAGAGAGAGAGAGAGAGAGAGAAACTCACTAAATAAAAGACCAATGGGCTGGTGAGATGGCTCAGTGGGTAAGAGCACCGACTGTTCTTCTGAAGGTCCTGAGTTCAAATCCCAGCAACCACACGCTGACTCACAACCACCCGTAATGAAATCTAACGCCCCCTTCTGGTGCATCTGAAGACAGCTACATTATACTTATTTATAATAATAAATAAATCTTTGGGTCTGAGCAAGCAGGGTCTACCAGAGCAAGAAGGGCCGACCAGAGTGAGCAGAGGTCCTAAAAGTCAATTCTCAACAACTGGATGAAGGCTCACAACTATCTATACAGCTATAGGGTGTACTTATATACATAAAATAAATAAACTTAAAAAAATAGAAACCTTACTTCTCCCTCTTCATATAAGACAATGCTATTGAAGGGTGTTTTAGGTCGTTTCTGTTGTCAGTCCATCTGGACCAAGTAGCCACACCTTTAATCTCAGCATCTTTTTCTGGGCAGAGATGGTCAGATCTCTGAGTTCAAGGCCAGCCTGGCTTACATAATGAGTTTCGGGTGAGCCAAGGCTACACAGTGAGACCCTGTCTCAAACAAAACAAACAAAAAAAGTCCAAGCTATGGTAAGAACACTATCCCTAAAACACAAGAGAATATGAATCCCTGGATTCAGTCCTTGTGATGGTTTATATATGTTTGGCCCAAGGAGTGGCACTGTTAGGAGGTGTGACCTTGTTGGAGTAGGTGTGTCACTGTGGGGTGGGCTTTAAGACCCTCACCCTAATTGCCTGGAAGTCAGTCTTCCACTAGCAGCCTTCAGCTGAAGATGTAGAACTCTCAGCTCCTCCTGCACCATGCCTGCCTGGATGCTGCCATGCTCCCACCTTGATGATAATGGACTGAACCTCTGAACCTGTAAGCCAGCCCCAATTAAATGTTGTCCTTATAAGTAGTCATGGTGTCTGTTCACAGCACTAAAACCCTAACTAAGACAGTCCTCATGGTAGGGGTGGGAAGACATCCTTAGCCTGGATTTTTGTTTGTTGTTTGTTTTTTTAAGATAGGATCTCACTGTGTAGCCAAGGCTAGCCTCAACAAACTCATAAAGATCCACCTATCTTGGTTTCTCAAGTGCTGGGATTAAAGGCCTGCACCACCACTCTCATGGATAATTTATAAACACAAACTTCTAGCTAACATTTTAGAGATTGAAAAATCCCAAGATCAAGAGAACCACAGCATCAGAATTAACAGACAGCTTGGTCCAAGAAGATAGTGCCTCAGCAGTTCTTACATGGCAGGAACGGCTCCCATGAGACTCTTTTATAAGAGTACTTGTCTTAGAGGTTCTCTCGCTGTGATGAGACACCATGGCCAAAGCAAGTTGGGGAGGAAAGGGTTTATTTCTCTTATACTTCCACAGCACTGGTCATCTTTGAAGGAAGTCAGGACAGGAACTCAAACAGGGCAGGAACCTGAAAGCAGGAGCTGATGCAGAGGCCATGGAGGGGTGCTGCTTACTGGCTTGCTCAGCCTGTTTTTTTGTTTTGTTTTGTTTTTTTGTTTTTTGGCTCAGGTGTTTATTTCCCTTACATGTAGAATGGTTCACACACACAATACAAGGGCTTCGGCACTGTGGGGGAGGGGAGTCAGAGGACCTCAGCCTTCGGGGTCTGAATTTCTGCATCAGACATCCAATAGGGCTTGGGAGTGAAGCTAGAGCCAAGGCTATCTAAGTGACCGGCCAAAGTGACACAAAGCCCACTTCTTATGCTCCAACCTTGAGTTTCCATTCCAAACCAATGGAAGGCAATTTCACTTGTTAGGGCCCCAAGGGACAATCAGTTCTACTCCTTCCTCTCCTCAGGAAGCCACCTTGGTGACATACTTGATTCTACCCACTGTAAGTGGTAAAGGGATTGGCCTGGTCCCAACCATTATGGGGAGGTGTAAATGGCTCAGGAGGGTACAGTGTGGATTAGGCCACAAGAGGGGGCAGATGATGTCGTCAGAATCATGTGACCGGTGGGAGTGGTTACTAAACTTCTGGGTAACCTAGTCCACGCTATGCAGGCAGCCTGCTCTCTTACAGAACCCAGAACCACCAGCCCAAGGATAGCACCACCCACACTGGGCTGGGCCCTCCGTGTCTTTCAATAATTAAGAAAATGCCCTATAGCCAGATGTATGGAGGCATTGTTTGCTTGCTTGCTTTTTTGTTTGTTTGGTTGGCTTTAGTTTTGGGTTTGTTTTTTTTTTTTTTTTTTTTTTTTTTTTTTTTGCTTGTTTTTTGTTTTGTTTTGTTTTCGAAACAAGGTTTCTCTGTATAGCCTTGGCTGTCCTGGAACTCACTCTGTAGACCAGGCTGGCCTCCAACTCAGAAATCCACCTGCCTCTGCCTCTTGAGTGTGGGGATTAAAGGCGTGTGCCACCACCACCTGGCACTTGCTTGTTTTTTGAGATAGGGTTTCTCTGTATAGCTCTGGCTGTCCTGGAACTCGCTCTGAAGACCAGGCTGGCCTTAAACTCAGAGATCCACCTGCCTCTGCCTCTTGAGTGTGGGGATTAAAGGCGTGCACCACCACCACCAGGCTTGGGTGTATTTTTTTCAACAGACGCTCCCTTTTTTTCAGATAAGTCCAGTCTGGGTCAAGTTGACACAAAACTGCCTAGCACAGCCCTTGTCCCATGCATGAGGACAGAGCCCTCCTAACCGAATCATCTCCTAAACCCTCCACCACTTAGTATCACAGTGAGAGCTGAGTCTGTGGGACGCCAGCTTCCAGACCACAGTGGAATGTAAGCAGGGGAGTGATGGGACCCTGCTTGTCTGTAGGGAGGCACTTGCTGTGGTAGCAGACCAAACTGTGAGGAGAGGCACAGCCAGTGGGCAGGAGACAGGTTCAGGCATGATCAGACAGCCATGCAGAAAGGGGATGCTGACTTCAGTCTGAAGTCAGTGGTAGAGAGAGCCTTGGCCTGGAGGTTGGAATGTGCGTTTTGGGGCTTGGGTAGCCTGGTGTACAATGCTGCCCACCCCACCCCTACCCTAAAAGCCACGGATTATGATGCTGAACAGGTGTGCATTTGCCAACAGGGAAGAGATCTGTAGAGTTCCTGCCCTAAGAGCTTTCAATTTCTGCATTTCTCCTGCTAAAGTGAGAGGTGAGAAAATATGTATTCCATGTCTTATGAGTGACATGTTGCTACTCTGAGGAAAACCAGACTGAGTGTCCCTTCCTTCTGTCACTCCCACCTGGCCATTCAAGAGGCAGATGGCCCTTGCTTGGCTTCTGGATGGGACTAGACCAAGAGACAGCCATATATCCCCATATCTAACACAAAATGCCCTATCTACCTGGCTCCTACCTGCAGACCTCCTGGGAGTCAGGTCTCTGATCTGTACTGGATCAGACCCTCCGTCAGCGGGGCCCCAGCACCAACACAACACTATACCGTGGATGTGGTTAGGCAATATGAGCTATTAAGAAAACAAGCATTCCCTGCCCAGCCAGCTGCCCACCGGCTGTTCTATGCCTCCTGCAAGCAGTGATGTCATGCAGCTGAGGCCCAGCCCGTCATTCCTGGTGTACCAGAGAGGCAGCTGAGCCCCAGGCCCTCTCTCGCTGCTAACCCAGCTCCCTCTTTCCCCCTCCCCCTCCCACACAGAAGCAGAGGTGGCATCCTCAGAATTACTTATTCATCCTTGCTAGTTCTGCGCCCTGAAGTAACTGACTCACGGGGACTCTACAGGGTCTGAACTTTCGCAGCTCTGGTGCTCCAACTTCCGAGGGTTCCCCAGAGCTTAAGCAGGTCCGTGGGGTCACAATAGTCACTTCCTCCGGCTCCTCACAGGGAATTGTGGATTGCTGGGAGACTCGGCAAGGGGCTGTTGCTGTCCTTAAAGAAGTGAGAAGGGGCTTTGTCCGTTAGACAGCCCCTACTAATCCCATGCTATCCAGGTCCCCCACCCCCACCCCCTTAAACCCCATCTCAGCCGGGGCAGCTGGAGCCAAAGAGCTGAGAAACCTGAACACCCTGGGAACAAGACACCTGCTTCCACATAAGTTGCAGAGGAAGTATAGATTTCTCAGGGGCAGATCCGCAGGGGATTTTCTAAGAGTCATGAGGAGGTAAGGGACATTCTGGGGTGGCAGGAGGCCTGAGGAGGGCTTATTGGAGGAGGAGGAGGAGGAGGAGGAGGAGGAGGAGGAGGAGAAAGAGGAGGAGAAAGAGGAGTAGAAAGAGGAGGAGGAGGACAGATACTAGACAAGGGGTGTGGCTTAAGAGGGGGTGGGAAAGAAGGCTGAGCTCTGGAGCAGTGCTATATGGAGTGCACTACACCAACAGCATCTCCCTCCTCACAACTTCCTCACTGTGAACTCGGTGACCAGCTCACTACAGATCCTCCTGGGAGGAACAAATGCTGTATGGAATTTCAAAATATATCAGGGTTTCCAGACGGCACCGGGCTCCTGCCGGCTTTGAGTCTGGAGATATTTCCACCATAAGGCTCGTGCCCAGCAGAGGGCGCCACCATCCCACAGGGAGGCACCCAGGACTACCCATCCCTCCCTGGAGAAACTGTGGAACCGCAGAGGAATCAGTCCTCCCTCCAGCTGCCAGCTGCTGAATTAGCAGTCTTTGTCAAGAGTCCTGGGTTCTTAAGCCCATTTGGGGCAGTCTTTTCCTCTCTGGCTGCTGTCGTCGGGCAGGAGGGCTTGGACCGCACACGTCTTTTCCAGAACATGAGGCCTCTTCCAGCTCTGAAATCCTAAGATTTTAGGAAATCATGCCAAGGACTTAGAGAAATTGCCTTTTCAGGGCTCACACTTGCTCTGGGTTTTCTAGCACCTTCTTGCTTAGGTGAGAACTTCAGCTCCCTGTGGTGCCTTCTCACCTGGAGGCCAGAGGGAGTCAAACTTGTTGTGGGGGAGAGATATTTACCTCTATATCAGCACAAAGGAGGTCTGTCAACAGGGCTGTTAGATACGCATTCACTAATCCTCTGGAGTAGGCAGGTGGCTCCTTCGTCGATGCGGTGGCACAGGATCCCGTTGGGGGAGGGTCCTTCCGTGGATAAGAACTAGAATAAATGTAATACAAACTTTTGTGCCTTCTGCCTTCGTAACTCCCCACCCCCTCCCCCACTACAGATGCCGTCTGTCAGGCAACAGACGGTCCAGGGGTCCATCTGTGTTAATGTTCTCAATAGAGTCGCATATTTCCCCACCGACACTCCCTTGGCCCCTCAACTGATGGCCACTTGGTTAAAGCAGGGAGAGAAGCATTAAGGGAGCTAACATAGTCCTAAGCCACCCCTACCCCCAACCTCACAAGCATCCTGCCATCTGGACTTGTGCAATTTCTGAGGGTAGAGGATCAACCCTCCCACTCATACTTCTTGTGCAGTGAGGGGCCTGGGCGGGAGTTGGGGGCTGGAGGAGGGGAGGCAAGACACAGGGCGACAGCCAGATTGATGAACAGGTAGAAAAAAGTCCTTCCTGGCCTCTGCTCCCCCATGGTATGGGTCTTACACAGCATATGTACAGCATGTAACTCGCTCTCTGTCACACCAGTGCCTAGCCAGCCCCTGGCACGATGAAGAATTGAAGCCAGCATCACAGAGTTAGGCAGAAGTTCCAGAATGGGGCTGCCTTGTTTGGTGCTGTCTGTCTAGGTCTCAGTTTCTTCCTCTGGAAGGGATAATGGTATCTGTTTCGTAAGGTTTGTTATGATGTATGTAAAGCACACATGTAGTGTCTCATGTCCGAATGTGGAGCCCCAGGCTCCCTCTGTGGTGGCTAGACACCGACTGCTTCCCTCTCTTGCTTCTTATTTGGGCGCCACTGACGACAGACTTGGGCTGTGGGTCATCCCCGCCTCTCCCACAGCCTGGCAGCCATGGTAACAGCTTGAGGAATGGTATCTAAGACTGGACTAGAGAAAGGCTCAGCGCCGGTCATGCCCCAACTCTGAGGACCTACTCTGAGCATATTCCAAACCCCAGATGAGGAACGAGAAGAGCCTTAACTCCAGCATCCAGAGAGAAGAGAGATGATTGCACGCCTGAGGGTGGCCCCAGGAGGGCTCAGAATTAAACCTTCCGCTTGAAGATTTCTGCGACTTCCCTTTCTCATAGCCCTGGGAAAGGAAGGATGCTTTAGTGAGCTCTTCTACCATGCAGGTGGGAAGATGAAATCTTTAGCCCCTCACTCCCCGGGGGCTTCCGCTGGGTGAATTCAGAGGTGACTCCTAGTTCCTTCTTCAGAAACCACAGCCCTCCTCTGCGCAGCCCTAGCCTCCCCCTCTCCAGTCTAGGGTTTCCTGCAGTCTCTCAAAGCTTCCCCGAGTTTTACCAAGACTTCTTACTGTGCCCCCATCTCCACGAATCGCCAAAGCCATCGCCCATTCCCTAACTTCATCCAGTGTGTGTTCACAGATTGCTTCCAGATAGCATATAAACCCATGCTCGCCCCAGATGTCCTGTCCCTCCCGCAGCCGTGGACAGCTAGGTTTTCCCCACTGAGCTCCCAAGTCCCCCAGAGTTTCCCGGAGCCCGGCTGGTGGCTGCGCACTGTGGGCGGGGCTCGCCATAGCGGTCCCCCCCGGGGGCGGTGCCTGCGTGTCGGGGGGCGAGGCCACTGGAGGCCGCTCCCCACGCCTCTTGGGAGTCTATAAAGCAAGGCTACACGCGGCCCGCTGGGCTGGCGTCCCAAAGCCGTCGCCAACACCACCTTGCAGAGTGAGCGCGGCCTTCGAGGGGCGCCGGGCGCAGGAGCCATGACCCTCCGCCGACTCAGGAAGCTGCAGCAGAAGGAAGAGGCGACAGCTGCGCCGGACCCCGCTGGCCGGGCTCCGGACTCCGAAGCCGCTCGCGCCGCGCCGACCCCCTCCGGCCCCACGGCTGCCGCCGCTCCGCCCGGAGCCCCCGGGGAGGAGCTGTACGCAGCACTGGAGGACTATCACCCTGCTGAGCTGTACCGCGCGCTCGCCGTGTCCGGGGGTACCCTGCCCCGCCGAAAGGTGCGTTACTTAACCTGCATCCCCAGATTCCGTACCCTGCCTTCTTCCTTCGGCAGGATAAAATCACCCGCAGCATCGCTGAATGACTGCCACATTCCCCGGCTCTCCGACCCTGGGGGCCACCCTCCTTGCTCCGTCCTGTCCTCAGAAGGTGCAAACCTGCCCACTCGGGTCAGAAGGCTGTAGCCCCCACCATCACAACGCCCCCAGTTCGGATGGCTCTCCGCTCCATTCCCCACGCACGGACGCCCCATCTCCTCCCACTCTCTTGCCTTGACTCCGCCCCAGCACCCCCTTTCTCCAGCTTGCTCCATCTGGCTTTCTGCCGCCTTCTGCTCCGCCTGCGGGTGTCCAGAAGTTTAGACTCTCAGGACCCTGCCGCCCAAGCACCTTCTCAAGTTGGAGCAGGAATAGGGAAGGAACCTCACCGCTTGCCTCGAACAAGTTGAGGGTCCTGGAGCCCTGGGCAGGAGAGAGACTAATGGCTCCTTAGAAGTAGTGCTGCGAATTCTTAAAAACACCCCCTCCGCAGGGACACCGGCTTCCTGGGCTCAGGGCCTCGCGCTTTGTCCCGCATCTTAGATGTGGGATGGATGCGAAAGCGCCGCTCTTTAACTTCAGCCAGGACCGGACGCGGTGGGAGAGTCACAGGGCAGGAAGGATGCGGGCCGCACCCGCCCTCTGCCCTAAGTCTCCCTTGAAGTGAAGCTCTTCCTCTGGCCCGAGAGGACCTGAGTCCTCAAACGCTGAGACCCAAGACACAGGTTAAGGAGAAGGGGTGGGTAGCCCTTCCCTACGCGGCCCCCTCCTTTCTTGGTCCCTGGCTCCCCCCTACACACAATGAACAGCTTGTTGAGAATTTGCATTTTATGAAAATCGGGTTGTAAAACAAAGGGGTCTCTCTGTACTGCCCAGTCCTTCCTTCTTGGCCTATTTGGGTATTGTCCCCACCCAGAGGCTAGTCTTTGGTTCTGGAGGAAGAGGGTCCCCTTCTCTTCCTTGCTTTAGGGTAGCTTATGGGGATAGAGAGTGTTAACAAAAGCCAGACCGGGAAGGCCTCAGGCAGTTTGGCACTTGGGGAAAGGGTTGGTCCCTGATGAAACTTCCTCCAAGAACTAAAATCTTAGGAGGGACAGAGGTTGTTTTAGGTTATCTGGGGTCCTGAAGAGTTCGGGATCTTCCAAAAACAAAAACAAAAAAAGCTTCTAGTTTCTCATGTATAGTGAGACAAGTTTGATTCTGAGATTTACTTATTTTTATTTATTCAGTAATTATTTTGTTCTAGAAAAAAATTCATGGCAATATCAAGAGACTCAGGTTTGGGGTAGGTTTGGGGGACACACAGCCAGCTTCATCTGGGATATACTGCCCTACCTACCCCCAGGCAACCTGTTCTTAGGAGATTTGACACCTCTGCCACATTCAGGCTGGCATTGCCAGGCCCCTGACTCTGCTCTCCTAAAAATACTGGGTCTGCCTGAACCATTCAGTGGACAGACCCAGCTGGCGGGGGATCTGTGGGGTAAGAACCTTAAGTCCGTGGCTTCCTTCTTCAACTCATGGAAGCTCCTGTCTCAGCTTTTGGGGCCTGGAAGGTCTGAACCCATCAGACATGATGCCAGTGGTGAGATTATTCTAGAGTCACAGTCTTTGAGGCAGCAGGAGTGGGGTGCTGTGTTGGAGCTGGGCTCAGGTGAGAGTCCTCCCAGAGAGGGCTCCTCAGCATCTGCCCCAAGATAGCCCTCTCAGCATCTGCCTCAGGATAGCCTCTCCTCAGCATCTGCCCCAGGATAACCCTTCTCAGCATCTGCCCCAGGATAGCCCTTCCTCAGCATCTGCCTCAGGATAGCCCTCCTCAGCATCTGCCCCAGGATAACCCTTCTCAGTATCTGCCCCAGGATAGCCTCTCCTCAGCATCTGCCCCAGGATAGCCCTCTCAGCATCTGCCACAGGATAGCCTCTCCTCAGCATCTGCCCCAGGATAACCCTTCCTCAGCATCTGCCCCAGGATAGCCCCTTCTCAGCATCTGCCCCAGGATAGCCCTTCTCAGCATCTGCCCCAGGATAGCCCCTTCATTGTCTTTTCTGGCCGTTTTTCCCGCCCAGGGCTCAGGATTCCGTTGGAAGAATTTCACACAGAGTCCTGAACAACAACGGTGAGTCACCCCCGACCCAAAGCCCCTGCTATGGTCTAGAAAAGTGAGGTGTTGGGGGGTGGGGTGGGGCATTCAGCCCAGGCCCCTAGGAGGCATCTCCCATCCTTGAGCATGACTTCCCTGCTGGGATTGAGGGGCAGGTGGGGGTGTGGGCTGTGTGAAGGGGCGGCAGAACAAGGGGGGGCACTTTTGAGTCATCAGGTGCTCCTTAACCACCCCCAATCAATGCCAGTTGTGTCTTCCTGGAAGAGCTGGATTAGTGAGAGGTGGGGGTGGGGGCCGTCCTGGAAGAGTCCTGACTTGTGCTCCTTGGCTCCCCTGAGCCCACCCAACCTGGCAGGCCCAGACTGTAGACATTCTGTGACCAGCTGTTGGAGTCTGACCATTTGGAAAGGCTATGAGATCTGGACAGTGGACAGGTGCTCATCCTGGGACCGGGGACTCAGGTTCCCTTTTTGCCTATGTCTCAAGCTCAGGACCCTGGCTTCCTCTGAAATGGTCTAGCAAACTGTGACCTCCTGGCCAGGTTGGTCTGTTTGGCCCTTTAACTAAGAGTCTAATGATATGTGCTCACACATACAAAATACGATACTGTTTTGTTGTCGGTTTTGCTTTTTTTTTTTTTTTTTTTTTTTTTTTTTTTTGGTTTTTCGAGACAGGGTTTCTCTGTGTAGCCCTGGCTGTCCTGGAACTCACTCTGTAGATCAAGCTGGCCTCGAACTCAGAAATCCATCTGCCTCTGCCTCCCAAGTGCTGGGATTAAAGACTTGCGCCACCACTGCCTGGCCGTT
>NW_022196893.1:32634804-32645137 GCF_008632895.1 Mastomys coucha
GTGTCTCTCTACAGAGCCCTGGCTGTCCTGGAACTCGAGAGATCCCCCTGCCACCGCTTCCCAGGTGCTGGGCTTTAAAAAGGCATGGACCACCATGCCCAGCTTATTTTAATATTTTAAAGGGTTATAAAAACAAAGAATAATATATGACAGACGCCATACGGGGCCCACAAAACCTTAAATATTTACCATCTGGCTCTTTGCAGTTAAAGTTCGCAGACCCTTCCAGGAACCCAGAAAGCACTGGGACAGACAGAGGACTTCCAGGTTTCCCCTGCTCCTGTCCAGAACATAAGGGACTCCTAGGAAAGGAAGTGTCTGGCACAGCATTAGGCGGCAGGGGACTCAGGATAGAAGCTAGAGGCCTGGTCTCCAGGGCCTTTCTGAGGTGGCTAGACTCCTAGAGGCCTAAGGAGCCACTTTATTCTGCCTCTGGCTGGTGGAAAGGAAGGGGAAGGGGTGGGCAGAGGAAACTCTGGCCCCCCCATCAGCCTAGGATTTGGAGCAGTTCCAGACCATTGTGTCCAGCAGGCAGCCTTCAGTTCGGGAAGGGGTGGCCCCAGGCTCCCCTCCCCCAGCCCTCACATCTGGTGGGCTGGCCACACCACAGCTGGGAGGAGCGGCTGTGGTCTGCGCCCAGCCTCGTGACTGCCCCAGGGGCTGGGGCTGTGTTTTCCCCAAAGCGTCAGAACCAGGATGCTCCAGCCTGGGGGTCCAAATTGGTGCCTTCGGTTAGTGAGTATAAAGTATGTGAGTACTGGAAGTCTGAAGTGCTGGTAGGCTCATTCCTTTCCTGAGTTCCCACCCCCCACTCCCCTGCTGTCCCACGTAAGAGGCTGTTTTTATTCTTCTGTGCAGCTCCCTGAGGCCAATTTCAGTTGGGTTTGGGAAGGGCATTCCAAAAATCTGTGCAGAATGAGCTGTCACAGGAGACTCCGGGTCCTTCTGGGATGTTCAAGATCAGACTTCCACTGAACTGTGGGACTGTCAAGCTCCTGTTTTTGTTATTGTATTTTGAGACAGGGTCTCACTATGCAGCTCAGACTGAAATGAAGCATCCTCCTGCCTCAGTCTCTCAAAGGCTGGGCTTACAGATGTGGGCCCACTACAGCCAGCTTTCCCATACTTTTCTTAACGTAAGTAATCTTTACCCTCTGTCTTCTGCAGGAAGGTTCTGACTTTGGAGAAGGGGGACAACCAGACCTTCGGCTTCGAGATCCAGGTGTGAAAAACTGGGCAAAGAGGTGGGGGTGGGGATCGGAGGACAGTTTGGAGGACAGACAGGTCTGCTTGCCTCTGCTGAGCGTTCGGTCTCTTGTTTACAGACTTATGGCCTTCACCACCGAGAGGAGCAGCGTGTAGAGATGGTGACCTTCGTCTGCCGAGTTCATGAGTCCAGCCCTGCCCAGCTGGCTGGGCTCACGCCGGGTAGGCCTTGAGCCCAGAGTGCACAGGGCTCTGGGGGGGGGGGGGGCAGTGCATAGCTTCACTCCTAAGCAGAGGCATTTTTTTTTCCTCCTTCATCCTCCAACTTGGAGAAGGCCAGAAAAATTAACAAGAGTCCTGAATGTGGATTCTGGCACACTGGCCATTTACTGTGGGGCGGTGTGTGGTTCTTTTGCAAAACGGGGCAGGTAACAGTGTAGTGTGGTGGGGGTTCCTTGAGCACAAAGCGAAACCCGGGGAAAAGTGATACTGCTTGTGAGCAGCTGTTCAGCCTCCTGGTAGCTGTGCAGTCCAGCTGGGCAGAGTTGGGTAGAGATGCGTTCTACCAGGTCTGCCTCAAAGTGGTCCATGAGGACCTATCCTTCTCCTGCTGGGGCACCTGTGCTGCATCCTTCATCAAGGAATCAAATGATGGAGACCTGAGATTAAGGTCCCAGTCTGCCAGCCTGAGGCTCCCATGAGTCCACATCTATCCTGTCAGCACAAGTGCCTCTTGCCCTTCCCTCTTGCCCACTTACCAGCAGCACTTTGCTAGGTAGTTCCTGACTGCCCTTGATGTAGCCACAGCAAAGATCCACAAAAACAACCACTTCCCCGATGTGAGCATGAAATCTCTGGTGCCTGGAGCCTGGGACAGCTCCCAGTTGGGCACCCTTAACCCTATGCCTTATTTGTATGGAATGATTTTCACAACAGGTGTGGGTTAAACGGAAACAGCTCCTCCAGGAGGAGCATGGGAACCTGGGAGGGCTCTGTGATGGGGAGAGAGATTCCTGGGGGTATGCATATGTGATAACTCACTTCTTACATCCCTGGAACCTAGCATAGGTTGCTATATCCAGACAAGCTGGTGCTCTCTATTCATGGAGAAATGGCTGTGGTTTTGTGCATTAGTTGTTGGTTTTTTTTGTTTTTGAGACAGGTTAACAGCCCTGGCTGTACTGGAACTTGTTATGTAGATCAGACTGGCCTCCAACTAATGGAGATTTGCCTGCCTCTGTCTCCCAAGTGCTGGGAGTACATTAAAGGCATGCACTACCATGTTGGGCTAGGTTTTAGGTTTTGTTTGTTTCTTAGTTTTGTTTGTTGAGACAGTGTTTCTCTGTATGGCCTCTGCTGTCCTGGAATTTGCTCTGTATATCAGTCTGGTCTAAACTTATAGAGATCTGCCTGTCTCTGCCTCTGAAGTGCTGGGATTAAAGGCATGTGCCACCCCACCCCCCACCCCTGCCCCAACTGGTTTTGTATATTTTGAGTGGGGTAAAAGAGATGTCCAGGTCCCCCCACCACTGTGGAAGTTCAGGAGTGGTTCTCCAGGTCACCATCCTGCCCTTTCTGGCCGGAACCCTTCCTCCGTGCCCTGGGAAACAGGTACTGACTTCTGCTCTTCCTGGCAGGGGACACCATCGCCAGCGTCAATGGTCTCAACGTGGAAGGCATCCGGCACCGGGAGATTGTCGATATTATCAAGGCGTCTGGCAATGTTCTCAGGTATCCGTGTCTAGGTGCAGTGCCTCAGGGCCCCTGAGCTTGTGGTGCTCCTCAGCCTTCAGGCTCGCTCAGCCTTTGTCCCCTCCATCCCTCAGACTGGAAACTCTGTATGGGACGTCCATTCGGAAGGCAGAACTGGAGGCCCGCCTGCAGTACCTTAAGGTGGGGCTCTGCCTTGCTCTTCCCAGTCCTTGTCCCTCAGGCCCTTTTAAGGGTTTCCGCATCTTTCTTAGCCTCTATTAGCCCTAAGGCTTCTATGCCTTTCTCCCTTTCCCTTGTGTTCCCATATCCTGCTGGGGACCTGGTAGTCCTGACAGTTGGCTGCATGTGTCTTACAGCAAACCCTGTACGAGAAGTGGGGAGAATACAGGTCGCTAATGGTACAGGAGCAGCGGCTAGTGCATGGTAAGTAGGTCGGGGCGTCCGTGGGGACGGCACTCCCCTCTTAGAACTCGCAGGGATGGTTCTGGACCTACTGCTTTGGACCCCACGTTGCCCTAAGCTGATACACAATTTTATTCTCACAGTCGCCCTCTGGAGGTTAGGGTTGAGTACTGCTGTTTGGTGCAGGCCTTTAATCCCAGGAGGCAGAAGCAGAGGCAGGCTGGTCTTTGAAGCAATCCTAGGACAGCTAGGGCTCTGTGGAAAGAGCCTGTCTCCAAAGGAAGAAGCGTGTACGTGTGCGTGTGTCTCACTCCTTTACGTGGAAAGAGCCTGTCTCCAAAAGAAGCGCGTGCGCGTGTGTGTATGTGCGTGTGCGCATGTGTCAGTCCTTTCTGTGGAAAGATCCTGTTTTCAAAAGAAGCATGTGGGTGTGTAACCTTTCTGCGGACTGCCTTCCTGTCTTAAGTGGCGTTCTTGAGTTTATTAACTCCAGTTTTACAGACAGAAAGACTGGGGCCCAGGACCCTCGTGGGTGGTACAAGGAAAGAACAGGATCTTCTGCTCATGCCTTCTGACCCTTAGCCTAGGGCGCTCTGGCCCCAGGATTCAGGAAGCTCTCTGGTCTTCTGTCCCCACAGGCCTGGTGGTGAAGGACCCAAGCATCTATGACACACTGGAGTCCGTGCGCTCCTGCCTCTACGGCGCAGGCCTGCTTCCCGGCTCGCTGCCCTTTGGGCCTCTGCTCGCTGCGCCTGGGGGTGCCCGCGGGGGTGCGCGGCGGGCCAAAGGGGACACCGAGGACGCTGTGTACCACACGTGCTTCTTTGGGGGCACCGAGCCGCAGGCGCTGCCACCTCCGCCGCCCCCCGCGCGCGCGATAGGCCCGAGCTCCTCCGAGACCGCGGCGTCCGTGCTGTGTCCCGCACCCCGCTCCACGCTCAGCCGCAGCGCCAGTGTGCGGTGCGCTGGCCCGGGCGGGGGCGGCGGCGGGGGCGCGCCGGGCGCGCTCTGGACTGAGGCCCGCGAACAGGCCCTGTGTGGCGCGGGCCTACGCAAGACCAAGTACCGCAGCTTCCGCAGGCGGCTGCTCAAATTCATCCCCGGACTCAACCGCTCCCTGGAGGAAGAGGAGAGCCAGCTGTAGGGGCGCGGGTGGGCAGGTGGGAAGTATTTATTTATTTATTCATCGTAACAGCCTGTGCAAAAAGTAGGGGCGGTAGTGTCGGTCCAAGGACCCCAGGAGCCCAAAGCTGCGGGAGAGGGTCCTTGCTAGCTCTGGCCCTTCTGGTAGGTTCTCTGCTGAGAAAAAAAAAAGGGAGCCTAGTTGCTTTCTGTCCTCTCTAAACCGCAGCAGGAGCTCTGCAGGGAGAATAGACACTGGGAGTGGGAAGAGGTCTGGTGGACCAAAGAGAGCTATGCTAGCCTAAAGTCTGGGTCAGTCGTGCCTTGTGGGGCCCCTGTCCCAAGAAACCCTCTTCTCAGCTTTACTAGCTCCCCAGCCCTTAGCCTTGGGGAGAGGAAATCCGTGATGGATCATTCCCCACCCTACAGAGACAGACAGACACACACACACACACACACACATCAGTGGGCCCCAAGGAGGCAAGGTGCTGGTCCCCTTCCTCCAACCTTGACCCCTAAGGGCTTAACCCCTGTCCAGGGGGCTATAACTAAGTGGGGTCCTGCCAGGCAGGGGTCCTGGGTTCTGTGCTCCTTGGGGAATAAAAATGAGCTCATCATTCAGGTGGGGTGGGGCAGCCTGGACTGTTCTACACTTTTCTGCATATGTTGCTTCTGAACCACAAACTGTATAAAATTGATGGTTTTTTGCATCTGTGTCAGTGTGGTAACTGCCTGTGGGGGAGGACTGTGCTCAGACAAGCTCTGACTCCGCCACGCAGCCCCCTCCAAACACACACACACACACACACACACACACACACACACTGCACTTCACATCTTTATTTTAGCTTGAAGCCAGGGAAATTGTCTAGGGGATTTTAGTGAACATGTGCTGGCCTGAACTGAGGCCCCACACCCTCTTTAGAACCCGGGCCTCTTGTTCAGGTGCAGTTTTGAAGCTTCCCTCCCCAGATACCCACAACAGATACAGGGTCACTTGTCTAACACCCCTTCCTGGCTTTCTGGCTAGTGCTTCTGAGGTCTGCCTTGAGTAGACGCTAGATCATCCACCCAACCTGTGACAGACATGTTGGTCTCCTGGCCCTCCTCCCATTCTTCACACCCGTGCTTCCCTGGCTAAGCCCTGAGCTTCCTTTCTGGGCTCCTTACTGCTCAGGATGCGGCTACAGACACCTCCCTCTGTTCCATAAGTGACTCCTTCTGTCTTTGATCTACCTCTCTAAGTCCTGCCCACTCAGTCAGATGGGGCCATGCCCTCTGTGATGGCCTTGGCTTGTTAACATCACACTATGAATCACAATCTGGAACTGTCTTGACTTTCATGGGTTTGGTGGTTAGCAAGTCCTCCCCCCACTTAGGAGGGTTCTCTCCACTCAGGAGAGTGTAGCTCCTCCCCAATCATGAAGGTGCAGGTCCTCCCCACTCAGGAGAGTGTAGCTCCTCCCCACTCATGAAGGTGTATGTTCTCCCCCCACTCAGGAGGGTGTATGTCCTTTGCAGCAGGCTCAGGACTTCCTGGCCAATCCTAGCACAAAAGACCCTCAATACAACATGTTCCCAACCACATCCAGGAAGTAACCTGCTGAGAGACAGGGTAGTCACACAGCAGGCTAGCTGCAAAGCAGGGTCTGGCCCCTAAGATTGCTGTCCAGTAGCCAGCATTCAATTGTGGCTTTGAGAGATTAATAGGTGGACCCTTCCCTGGGCACACCCCATTCCATGGCTGCACTTACCTTCCTGGAGTGGGCCCCACCTCTTTCCACAATCTCACTGTCAGTCTTCCTTCACAAAGCAGTCAGATGACCCTTTCAAAAGCAAACCCAGAGCTGGCTCTGGACCACTTGGGAGGTGGAGGCAGAAGGGGTCAGGAGTTCAAGACTAGCTTCAGCTGACTACACAGCAAGATTGAGGTCAGCCTGGGCTACAGGAGTAGACCTAGTTTCAAAAAAAAAAATTAAGGTCCTGTAAAATGCCTCAGCACATAAACACACACACACACACACACACACACACACAAGCCCAATGACCCAAGTCTGACCCCTGGAGTCACAGAAAAGAACCAACTCCTAAAGATCATTCTGTGACACCCCGTGGGGGCTACAGCACACACGCAACAGTGTGAAATACAGAAACCACACATACAACAATAAATACATGATTTTTTTTTTGAGGCAGGGCCTTCTATGTAGCCCTGGCTGTCCTAGAATTCAGCGATCCTCCTGAGTGCTGGGATTAAAGAAAGGCATATTACCTTTTGTTTGGTTGTTTGGGTTTTTGTTGTTGTTGTTTTTGTTGTTGTTTTCAAGACACAATTTCTCTGTGTAGCCCTGGCTTTCCTAGAACTCACTCTGTAGACCAGCCTGGTCTTGAACTCACAGAGATATGCCATAATGCCTGGCCTCATCATTTTTTCAGTTTTCTGCATGAATCAAATCTCAACTCTCTGTTACAAACCCATCACAATGTCCCTGTGGAATCAGAAACACAAAGCTAAAACTTTTTACTGCGACCTGTCTGTCTGTCACCTCACTCTAAGCCATCACATTACAGAAAGCTATGGGCCCAGTCACGCTGCCACTGGAACCCTTGTGTGGTCCACAAACCCATCCACATGTGCGACGTTGGGATAGCCTAGGATGGCCTGCATTAGACCTCTTGGAATCTTCTCCCTATGTTTCTCTACCATCTCAATGCTTTCTCCTCTCATGCCACAGATATTTAAGCCAAGCTACTCTTTGTGTTCTAGTTCCCCAGCCATGCCAGGCTTTCTATGGCTTCTGGCCCTGGTGCCTTTGTCTATGCCATTCTGTCTGCCTGGAATACTTTTCTGGATTGATTTCTTGTCCTGAGGTCCCGGCTTACCATCTCCTCCTCCAAGCCTTCTTCAGAGCCCACCGGAATCGGTTCCTGTTCCGTCAGTCTAGATCTCAAGCCCCTTTGTTTATCTCCTTTATGGTTCTTTCGCTGGCTCTTGTATTGATATTCTTGACTCTGTCTTTTGCTGTGGTTGGAGTAGGTACAAAGCCTTTTATAAAGTTGCAGCTCAGGGTTGGGGCATGGCTCAGTGCCAGAGACTTCATATGTGTGAGGTCCTGGGTTCTGTCCCCAGCATGGCAAAAAAATAAATGAAGATGAAAACCAACTGTGAGTCAGTTAAGCCTCTGAAAGGGTTCACCCATGCCTCCCCCTCAGCAAGTGCTCAATAAAAGCTCAAGAGGGTCCTAGGCTCATGGCTCCTGGGCTCACAGCTGGATAGGGGCAAACAGAGCCTCTGCACCTGTGAGCCCTGGGGGAGGGGAGAGGCAGCCCCTCCTCTGCTTCACCTGCAGCTGGCATCTATGAGCTCCTCTTACAATGTCCCTCAGGGCTGGGTGGTGGCTCCCATTGTGGCACCTGCAGCTTGCCTCTGTGCCTTTTCTGTTTCAGGAGGAAAACAGCTTCTCCAAGCTCTTGTGTTTGAACAGCTGCTCTGCCTTGAGGCCGAGCATCCTTAGGGATCCTCATGTCTAGGGGAGGAGGCCTCTCACACCTTTGTTCCCAGAGCCCGAGGCTGCCAGGAGACCAGCTGCCTGGCACGGGTCAGACCTTGTGGAGTGTACAGGCTTCCTGGGTCTCTCTTGCTTTCTGTTCCCTGGGCAGGTTCCAGCCTGTTCCTACCGCTCTGCCATACAGCTGGTCTTGAGTGTGATGTCAGTGCCCCTCGCCCAGGCTGAAAGGGCTTCTACCCAGCTGGTCTTATACACCCAAGAGAGGGGGAGAGTGGTCCAGGGTGGGGCCGGATCCCACCTCTCAGCTGATGGATGACGGCACCAGCCTCCTGCCGTGTAGGTGGGTGACAGGGAGTGACTAATGTGCCAGCTCTGTTGCTAAAAATTAACCCGGGGATCGTGTTTGGCGGAGGGGGTTGGGGGGGTGTGGGGAAGGAGCGGGGACCGCAGTATTGTGTGGTCGGTATTTCCCTGCTCTGACTCCTTCCCCCTTCCTACTAGCCTTCTGCTTTGCTCAGGCCAGGAGGGGCCCCCAGAAATTCCAGGGATGAAAGTGAGCGCCACTGCAGGTGTACACATGGTGGGGAAAGCTACAACCCTCCAGATGGGATTCTGTCTGAGTCCCCATAGAGCTGGGCACCTGTCCCATCTCCTGGTCCTGCCCTCCTCCACGTTGGGGTAGAGAAGGAAGGGTCATGGATGAGGGGGTTATGGAGGTCAGGGTCAGGAGGAAGGGTCATGGAGGAGGGGGTTATGAGGTCAGGGTCAAAGAAGAGGTGAGGCCTGGATTGAGACTGTAAACCAGTCAGCGTCACTTGAGCGTCACTTGTGGGAGGAGAATGGGGGTAGGAGAGGTAGACAGAAGGTAGATCTGAAAGAGCAGGCAGGGTCTGAGTCGTGCCTGATCACAGGAGGATATTCCGTTAAGGAGGATCAAATTTCCCTGTGAATAAGAACGTGCCTATCAAGGTAGGGGAGAGGGGTGGCCTCTTAAAACTTAGTTCTGGGGCACATGAAAAGGTCCTGGGCACGGAAAAGAGATTTATGGGAACATAAATATATATCTACTGGAAGAACTGGCTCTACAATACTCTCGGTTCCCCCAGTAAAACCACAGCAGAGAACTTAAACTGGATGAAAGCCAGAGAGGTGAGACCCGGGAGGTACTTTCTGCTCACCAGCCAGCTGGAGAGATGAGAGAGATACAGGATTCCCCAAGGTCAAGTTGTGGGCTGCGAGGCTGCCTGGCCTTGCGCTGAAGAGGCGACGGAAGGACGCAAAGGGGAGAGTGTTTACTCAGAACATAACAGAGCAGTGTGCTGACCCCTGGTGGTAGCCTCGAGCATTGCACCATGAGTTCTCCCCTGCAGTCCTTTCTGTTCTGCTCCCTTCCTGGAGGCTGGCCCTTCAAGAGAGAACATGCAAATTTATACAAAAAGTAAAAGTTATACAAATGTTGCCTTTGAGTGTGTTTCCCAACTACTCCTGTTGGGAGCTCCTGGTCAGAGTGTATTACCCAGATTCACCTAGCTTCTCAAGCTCACTTAAAAAGCTCTTAGGGTGACAACCCTAAACTGTACAGCAACCACAGGACAGTCTGGAATTCTCCAGCTTCTTCTATTATGGATAGTTAGCTCCAATCTCTGGCCAAACAAGTACTATTAAGGTGATTCAAGTGCGGCAGAGGACGGTTGGCAGCACCTATGGCCCCTCCCCTTTCATTCCCCTTGCCTTGGTTCAGGGGTTCTGTGCTAGCCCCAGGGCATCCGATTTTTTCAAAGTACCCTAAAGGTGAGTAGAGTAGTGTGCCCCTGTAGTTCCAACTACTTCGAAGGCTGGCAAAGGAGGGTCCTGGAGCATGGGAGTCAGCACGGGCAATATTGAAAGCACCCCGATGGTGGGTGTGGGAAGGAGAAGGAGAAAGACCAGAGCTACTTATAATCCCAGTACTTTAGAGGTTGAGGCAGGAGCATCTCAAGTTTTAGATCAGCCAGAGCTGCACAATGACACCCTGTCTCGGAAAGCAAGAAAAGTACAAAAATCAAAATCAAGAAAATACACCAGGTAGTATGTATGGTAAGGATCTATTGATAGGATTTTGAATATAGATTATTCTAGATCTACATCCTATATCTTAAAATCCATTCCTACCAGCACCATGAACTGCAAGTATTGATAGAGCTACTGAGGGATATCTTCCCTTGGGAGTGGGAGACCAGGGAGATCTGTGCCTGCCATTGGTCTGGAACCCCTCCATCCTGTTGGATGAAGTGCTTGTAAGGTGAAGATGCCCTTGGGGACGCCCAGTGTACCGGCTGGTTTTGTGTGTCAACCTGACACAGGCTGGAGTTATCACAGAGAAGGGAGTTACAGTTGGGAAA
>NW_022196893.1:32646135-32646412 GCF_008632895.1 Mastomys coucha
TGCAGCCTCAGTTTGCAATTGATGGCCCAGGACTGAAGGTGTCATGCAAAAGAGTTGAGGCTTGGCACTGTGAAGACAGTCTATGAAAGGCTATTGGTAAAGCCTAGTTACAGCAGTGTTTTGGGAATGCTAGTACCAAGCAATGACCACCAAGGGCAGCAGCAGCAGTGGCGTTCAGGCGTCTGGAGCCCAGAAGACAAACTGTGTGTTGCAAAGGGCAGAGCTGGAGAAGTGACCGGTTAAGCCCTTAGAGGAGCCCAGAAGATTGTGAGTTGGA
>NW_022196893.1:32646620-32697534 GCF_008632895.1 Mastomys coucha
AGGCTGGAGTTATCACAGAGAAGGGAGTTACAGTTGGGAAAGTGCCTCCATGAGATCCAGCTGTGGGGCATTTTTCTCAATTGCCCCTTGTGGGTGGTGCCACAAGGTGCCTCCCTGGGCTGGAGGTCTTGGGTTCTATAAGAGAGCAGGCTGAGTAAGCCAGGAGAAGCAAACCAGTAAGGAACATCCCTCCATGGCCTCTGCATCAGCTCCTGCTTTCTGATCTGCTTGAGTTCCAGTCCTGACTTCCGTTGTGATAACAGCAATGTGGATGTAAGCCAAATAAACCCTTTCCTCCCCAACTTGCTTCTTGGTCATGATGTTTGTGCAGGAATAGAAACCCAGACTAAGACACCCAGTCTCCAACCAGTTAGAGGCTAGCTGGTCACAACCTATATGTAGGACCTCCGGGGACTGGGTGCTGCCAGTGTTCTGTGTTGGAGGAGGAGGTAGACACCGGAGCAAAAGCACACAGCAGGTCGGGCTCATCGGTAAATCAACAATTAAGCCTCGGCAGTAGGAAATCAGACTCCAGCTAGTGCTTAGAGGTTTGCGCCCCAGCAGCCAAGGGAGAGACTGCAAGGCTGACATGCAAGTTCTGGACCCGGTTAAACTGGCATGGAATGGAGAGGTGATACCCCAGTAGAGTCAGCTGGGCATCGCCCTCACCACCTTCACCCGCTCTAGGACAGAGAGGCTGACAGCTGAATTGCAGAGGCAGGCTCTCTTCTGGAGGCGGAGCCGCCATGAGCAGGATGTGGGTGGACATGGGGACTCTGCCTAGTGTTCCACAGGGAGCTGGGAGGGAGGCAGGTGGCGGCGCCCAAGTGAGTAACCGCCGTCCCACGGCAGCCAAACTCAATGCCTCAAAAGTCCGGGAGATGCGACAAGACTCTCTTCGCCTTTGCTGGGCCCTTCTTGCACACCCAGGCCCTTGCACAACTCAGGCCCTTCATGCACACACCTTGAACACCCAGGACCTTCTTACACACCTGGGCTCTCTTTGCCCATGTCCACCCCACCCCACCCCACCCCACCCCTCAGGCTTGGCCTCCCACTTCAGAGGCATCGCTTTCCCTTGTGGGGAGAGCCTCCCTCGAACTTCCAAGCTACAGCGTGGAGGCACAGGTCTCTCTCTACCCGGGAGGGGGATGCAGGAGAGAGTTGTGGTACCCGCCTCCTGGCAGAACGGCGGAGTGGCGTCGCCCTCTGCTGCCACATTCGGGCACTGTCGCCTGATCACCTAGTCACTCGGGCCCCTAGGGGGCTTCCAGGTTTAAGCCCTTTCTTGTTTTTTGTTTGTTTGTTTGAGAGCGGGTCTCACCACACTGCCACAGAATATATCGACTTCAGTCTGTTTTCTTTTAAAATATTATTATGTTTTATTTATTTGTTTAGCATGTGTGTCTAGGCCACAGGACAACCTATGGGAATTAGTTCTCTCCTACCACCATGTGGGTCCTGGGAGTCAAATTCAGGTTGCCACGCTTGATGGTAAGGGCTCTTCCCCATGCTGTGATCATCCCACCAGCCCCTGTAACCTGCTTTCTAAGCATATAAGTAGGGTAAGTGGGGCCGTTTGTATTACATGGTATTTTGTGCCCTGCCTTTTTCTTTTAGTCTCCAACAGAAGACTTTGGGTTAAAAGCCTGGATTCTGGAAGCAGGCAAAGTCAGGTTCGAGTCCTTGTTCTGTGAAATCATTATATCTGCCCCTGCGAACCTGGTGCAGGCAGGAACACTACAAAGGCTGAGGTGAAGCTCTGTATACCGCGTCGTGGGTGCCGTTCCAGCCCACTGTCCTGAGCAGGATGGGTCTCCAGCCACCTGACCCTTGGAGCCCACACAGTGCTCCTCCTCCTGTGCCATCAAGGAAAGAAAGGGCCAGAGGCCTTTGCCTCGTTAACTGGGCTCTCTTCCCAGTCCTGCGAGGCCTCATTATTTTTCCGGTGCATCCGGCATTCCCCTCCGTGTAGTTGACTCTCCCTCCATCCTTGTTGCCTTTGCCCAGACAGTGGCAAGGCCTCTCATTTCTCCCAGTTCCTACTACTCTGCAGCCTTCTGGAAGCCATGACACCCTTGGTCATTGAACTCTGATACTCTCTCACCGCTCATTATTTTCTATGTGGTGGTTGTACTTTTTATTAAATGGCATTCTGATATATATATTTCCACGAAAGACCAGTGCTTTTTTTTTTTTTTTTTTTTTTTTTTTTTTTTTTTTTTTTTTTTTTTTTTTTTCGAGACAGGGTTTCTCTGTGTAGTCCTGGCTGTCCTGGAACTCACTCTGTAGACCAGGCTGGCCTCGAACTCAGAAATCTACCTGCCTCTGCCTCCCAAGTGCTGGGATCAAAGGTGTGCGCCACCATCGTCCGGCAAGACCAGGGCTTTTTAAAGACAGGATCTTGCTATATGTGCTATGTGTCCCAGACTCACTTGGAATTCAATAGACAGCACAGAGTGACTTCGATTTTTTTGTTTTGTTTTTGTTTTTATTTTGTTCTGTTCTGAAAAGGTCTCATTATGTAACTCTGGCCAGCCTGGAAATCGATAGGTAGAGCAGGTTAGACTTGAACTTAGACAGATCCTCATGCTTCTCCAGTGCTAGGATTACAGATGTGTGTTACCATGCCCAGTGCTTTGTATGTGTGCATGTTCTTGTGTGTACATTCCTGTGAATACACCTGCATGTGTGTGTGAATATGTGGAAACCAGAGGTCAATGATGGGTCTCTTTCTCAATTAGTTTCCACATGACCCATGCCCAGGGCTCTTTGAGAGTTTCGTTTGACCTCTGTGGTTCCTAAGAGAGGACATGGCACTCTATAGGTCCTGGGTATTTTGTATAACTATGCTTAGACAGAGCCACCTCCTTTCTGCTCTTCTAAAAACCAACAGTACCACTTATGGCCAGTAGAGGGCACTACCACACAGCTCCTGGTAAGCTTCTGGGTGCTATGAGAGATAATTATAAAGGCTCTTCCCTTCCCACTCTAGGAGTGCTCCCGGTTCTGGCACCAGTAGGAGCTCTCCTCCCTCCCCCAGCTAATCTGTTCTGGCAGCGTGGAGCTGGCATGCCCCGGGCCATATCATCCAGAAGCAAGCTCTCGGTGCCTGAGGTCAGAATACCCTGCTTGGTGGCTTGGACACACCCCTTAGCAGCTGATGCCGCTAGACAGATCACACCCTGTCCCTGGCTCTGCAACACGACAGCGATCATGATCATTTGAGTGGCCGCTAGCTCCCAGGTCTGCCGTGTAAGTGTAAACGTTAAGGAAATGTAACATACACACACTTTCACTGCTGGGAGGCAAAATGAAGGTGGTTTGTGGAAGGGATTGAGGTAGCAAGGGAGAAGAAGGAAGTTAAAAATAACAAGTGCCTTTCACCAAGTGCTTATTAGGAGCCAAGGCCAAGGAAAGTGATCCGAAAATATTGTCTAATTATAGCTAGCACTTACACAGTGCTGACCTTGGGCCAGGAGCTGTTTAAGAGCCTTATGCATACAAACTGCTCAGCTCCTCATGACTCAGGGGAGAAGCTGGAACCCCCGATGTGCTTCTACTCCAGAAGGTAAGGCATGAAGTCGTTGGTTTGTAGACCTCTCAGGCGAATGGGGTTGGCATTCAAACCACAGAGAGTTGCCTCCTGAAATGGTCTCTGAAGTCACAAACAGATGTCAGAGAAGTTGTTCTTGCAATTCCTTATAGTAAAGCCCACCATGAAGGTGTATATGAGTCCAGACTACCCACCTCTCACACTATACCTCCCATACCCACAGGAGAATGGAGAGCAGTGGGCACTGGCACGGGTTCACCGGAGCCGCAGGGCAGAATTGAGCAAGGCAGAGCTTGGGGGAGGGGGTTAATGTGTGGGAAGGGAGGATGGGCTATCTTCTGGATCCAGAAGTAGGAAGTAGGCTGACAGGCTGTGTAGCACTCCCCAGTGATTGATTTCCTTTCAAGCCTCGGCTCCTCCCTTTACTCTGAGGTGCTACTCTGACTGGAGGAGGTGAGACCAGCCCAACCCTGCTACAAGTACCCCTCAACTCCTCTTCTAGCTTCTAGCCTGTTATATAATCCGCACTCTGTCCACACTTGGAAATAACCATGGCTCAGCAGAATGGGCTTGGGGGCATGATGAATAGTCCTTAGGATCATCAGCTGATGGCCAGCTGCTCCTGAAGTGACCTGAGGGCCTGCCATAGCTCAGGTTCCCCAGCCCTTCCTGGGAAGTGGCCCTGCCTGGTCTACAGGACAAGTCCTAACGCTGCTCTGTGTGTGGACGTTTATGGTGTGAGTGCCTGGTGGATCACCTTGCTTACTTCTTGCAGCCCCAAGGCTGCCCACAGCCACTCTGAGCCCACCTGCAGCCTCCTGGGAGGCTGGCAGCCAGGCAGGCCTTCCTCCACAGCAAGCAGGCCCTTTATTGTCCTTGGAGCAGCCCATCAATACATCTGGGCACTGGGCTCTTCTGGGTCCTTTGCCAAGGGCTCTCAGGTGAAGAGAAAGAGGAACCAAAGACACTGGGCCAAGGGATCCGGGAAGATATAGTAGGGACAGAGGCCTCAGGTTCCAGAATCCCACAGCTGTCCTATCTCATCTACCATAGCCCACTGAGTCACTGGTGTTGTGACCCGTCCCCATCTTCAGGCGTAAGGAAGTACCCATACACTCTGATGCCCACCGGAGAGGGAGGGGACAGCCTCTAGAGATCAGGCACAAGCCTTTATTTCTGAGAGACCTCAAGACACATTTCTGAAGACCACCTGGTTTAAACTAAGCCGGATTCCATTCCCAGCATCAAAATAAATAAGTAAATACATACATAAATAAATACATAACATGATTTTGATGAGTATGACCGCCCATTTCTGTGTCTTTTAATATCTGTCAAGCCTGGTGATGCATGCTTGTAATCCCAGTTACTCATGGAGCTGAGGCAGGGGGATTGGAAATTCAAGGCTTGCCTGGGTTACAGAGTGAGTTCTATACTGGTCTCCAGAACTTGCATAGACTCTGTTTCAAAGTGAAAAACAAAAACGACTGTGGCTATCGCTTAGCGGTAGAGTGCTGGCCTACGATGTGAGAGGCCCTGGGTTCCATTCCCAGAGCCACAGAAAATAAATAAACGAATAAAGGCTGAGGGTGTAGCTGAGTTGGTAGAGAGCAGGACCTTCTCCCACCCCCTGTACCGGCTCTCACTCCCAGAGCCTGTCCAGGCTCAGGTCCTGCCCAGAACTCTGCACCCTCCTTGGGAGTTTATGGGTCCTGGATCTTCCGACTACAGCTCAAGGCCCAGGGGACACGGGCCCCAAAGGTAACCCAGGTTCCCTAAGGGGAGCCACCACACTGCCTGCACGAGGAAGGACTTAGTCTCCTCTGGCACCCTCTACCTGTCTGCCTCTCCAGGCACACCCCTGTGGGGCCTGTCAGCAGTAACCAGAGCTGGCTCTGTAGCTGAGAGCCAGCGGTAGGAACATCGTTTCTTGGCAACCAGGACAGCACACGAGATCCAGTTAATCACCGGTGCCAGCAGGTCAGTCCTCCCACAGCCTCCAGAGTGGCCCCTGCTGGCCGGCAGCATGAATCACTTCTACCTCAGCATGCTTTGGGTTCTAGCCTGAGCTAGAGGCTCTTTTGCATTGTTTCCTGGTTCCTCAAAAAAAAAAAAAAAAAAAAAAAAATATATATATATATATATATATACACATATATATATGTACACACACATATATATGTATATGTGTGTATATATATATCATATAAAATATATTGTGTGATATATATGTATGTGGATATATATATATTCCATATATACGTGTGTGTGTGTGTGTGTGTTTGCCTGAGGTGGTGGCTAGTTTTTATGTCAAGTTGACACAGGCTAGAGTCATTTTGGAAGGAGGAACATCAACTGAGAACATGCCCCCACCAGATTGGTCTATAAGCAAGCTTGTGTCCCATCTCCTTAATTAGTAATTGATGTGGGAGGCCAGTATTTTGTGGGTAATGCCATTCTTGTACTGGTCATCCTAAGTGTTATAAAAAAGCATACAGAGCAAGCCAGGAGGAGCAGCCAATAAGCAGAACTTCTTCATGGCCTCTGCATCAGATCTTCCCCCTGCGTTCCTCCTCAAGTTGCTTTGGATCACAACGTTTTATCACAGCAATAGAAATCCCAAGATAGTCTGAATGCATGTGCACACAACTTATGCAGAGGCTAGGAGAGGCTGTCAGATCCCTTTGGTTTGAATGTGCACACAGTTGTGAGCTGCTATGTGGGAACTAGAAATTGAAACTGGAAGAGTAGCCAGTTCCTATGACTGAGCCATCTCTCCAGCCAGCCAGAGGTCTTGCTTTTTTTTTCTTTTTTAAAGATTTTATTTTATATATGTGAGTACAATGTTATTGTCTTCAGACACACCAGAAGAGGGTATCAGATCCCATTGTAGATGGTTGTGAGGCACCATGTGGTTGCTGAGAATTGAACTCAGGACCTCTGGAAGAGCAGTCAGTACTCTTAACCGCTGAGGCATCTCTCCACCTAAGGTCTTGCTTTTATAACATGTTGAAATCCAGTAAGCAAAAATTACAATTATTTGGTTTTTTGGCCCCAGCTTCGTAGTAATACATGGAAGTCAGAAGAAACCGCTTCAGCTTCCTCTCTGGGAGGCAACAGCAGCCACAATGTGCCTGTGAGGCCACAGGGGCAGCATGTGAACCCTGCCTTGTTTCTTCTCAGCATGTGACAGCTTCCTGGGGCCACGGTTTTCTAAATACCAAAGTAGTACTCACTACAGTGGAAAGCTATAAGCACAGAGCCTGGCCCAAGGCCCTGCATGATGCAGCAGGGTTTCCTCCCCAGCAGATTTTCCACCACACTCCTCTCCAGCCATGTATCTTATTCTGCTGCTTTAAGGAACCATGCTCTAGCCTAGCTCTGGCTTTCCTATGTACCGTTTCTTCTGTTTGGAATCTTTCCTCTCTGCTTAAAAACTGTTTCATGCTGGACATGGTAGTGCATACCTTTAATCCTAGCACCCAGGAGGCAGAGGGAGACAGATTTCTGTGAATTTGAAGCTAGTCTGGTCTACAGAGTGAGTTCCAAGACAGCCAGGACTACATAGTGATAATCTGTTTCAAAAACAAAAGCAAAACACTGTTTCATTAGAGGGACACTGTTATACCCCTCTCTAAATTACAACCTTCAGTTAAATGTCCCATTGATGCACAGAGAGCCCAGACAGAGCAAAAGCATGTGGGGAACTGGAGTTCAGTCTCATCTTGAACTGGGTACTCCTCATGGAGTTCCTGGTCCTTCACACTCACCCTGAGATGCAAGCTGGGCTTCCCTTGGTCGCCTGTTTGCATATAGCAGATTATGGGCGTTCTCGGCTCCCCAGTTTCCTGGGATACTTCTTTACATCTCTACACTCAGTGATCTTTCTTATCCACTTTGGATATCCCAGGACTCTCCAGAATGCCTGAATCGGAGGAATTCAAGTTCTTTGTGCAGAACGGTATAATCACATATAAGTTACACGTATTATTCACTATAATTATTTATCTAAGTTTTAAGAGAGTCTTACTGTATAGCTCAGGCTGGCCTCAAATTCAAGATTCTCTTACCTTAGCCTCCTGAGTGCTGGGACTACAAGTACAAGACACCATACCTAGCTCTTCTCTATCTTGTAAAGCTCTGCATTACTGATAATGTTTAGTGCGGCGAATGTTATGTGTGTTGTTGTAACGTTGAATTATTTAGGCAATAGTGATAAGAACAACACCTCTAGATAAGTCCAGTGCAGGTGTAGTTTTGTCTTGTTTTCCTGAGACACTGGAACCCACCCCTGAGAATGACATCTATTTCTGGAGAAGCCTGGCCAATACACCACCAAGCTCCCTGAGCCCTGACTACCTCCTGGGTAGTTTCATTCTCCGTGGTATCTCCTCACAGGGGTTTGACCTGAGCATTCTGGCAAGCATGGTTCAGCAACCTCACCATCTCTCATTTCTTTCTCCCCTCCTGCCTACAAGTGGTCTTATTTTTTTGTTATTGTTTAAAAAAACAAACAAAACTCAAGCAAACAAATCCAAACCTTAAACATCTACTTATTTTATGTGTGTGAATGTTTGCCTGTGTGTATGTATGTGCACCACGTGCATGCCGGGTGCCCACTGAGGTTAGAAGAGGGCATTGGAAACTCCTGGAGTGGAGTTAAGGACGGTTGTGAGGACTCAAATCGGGTCCTCTTATAGCAGCTGGAGCTCTGGACAGCTGAACCATTTCTCTAGCCCTTCTGTTTTGCTTTTTTTTTTTTCCGGGGCAGGGTTTCTTGTAGCTCAGGCTGGACAACTCCCAAATGCTGAGATTACAAACCTGGGCTACCACGCCCAGCAATTAACTTCATTTTTTTGCACAGTTGCTTGTGTGGGTCTAACGGAAAAGGGCCTAAGAATTGAGGACATTCACCTTTAATCGCACTCTGTGCCCCTCGGGACGGGCTGGAACAGATTTGGATGCCAAGTCTCCAAACCAGCCGCGCTACAAGTTTCCACACACCCCCACCCACCTCCTGCCTGGGCCAGGCCACCCCCACCCGGGCAATGACGTCTATTTGCATACACCAGCGCCAAAGGAAGCGTTGGCTCAGCGACGATTTGCATGCCCTCACGCTATTGGCTGCGAGGGCGGCGCTGCAGCCAATGGCTGCAGCGATGTTTACTGCGCGACTTGGGTGATGTAATGGAATCCTGGCTCGCCCGGCGGGCTCCCTGCGGACTGCGCGGTGACGTAGCGGCTTCCCCGACCGCACCCGGCGTGCAGGGCCTGGCGCGGGCAGCAGGGCAGTGGCTCGCCCGGGTCTCGGCGCTGTTCCGCGGCCCGCCGCGTTCCTTCCGGCTCGGTGTTCCGGTGGCAGGACCCGGGGAGGGGAGCTCGGGCCAAATCCGGTCTCGGGCTAGGTGACAGAAATTTGGAATCTGACACCGGAGGATGACTGAGCTCCTGCTCCTCTGGGAGTGCAATTACGGACTTCGCACTTTGTCAGCCATGCAGCTCTGCAGCTTTTGCTGTTGTTGACGGGTGTATGTGTGTGTGTGTGTGTCGGGGGGGGGGGGTTGATTTTGTAACTCTAAAGTTACAGAGGGTTTTGATGTGTGTTTTTAATCAAGAGCCCTGGTTTTGATTTGTGGGAAATCTTTCTTTAGCCTCCCCCATTTCCGGCCTGGTGACCTGGGCCACTTTCTCATGTTGACCCAGATGATCCTCTGTGGCAACAACAACAAAAGAACAACAGATGTGGAAACACCAGGGAGGGAAGGCCTTTCTCTCCACCTCCAATCCAGCAGCCTTTTAGAACCCTGGGATAGTCTTACGTGACCCCATTTTTTTTCTTTTTCTTTTTTCTTTTTTGGCCCTTGAGTGCATGCTTAAACCTGGGGAGAGGTGGAGGACCCCAGCCAAGTAGTTATTGATCCTGAGGCTGAGAAAGGGACCTATGAAGGGAGTCCCCTTTGGAGTCCCATCCCAGGCACATTCTGGGAGAGCCAGGCAGAAGAGTCCCTCTGAGCCCAGTGGGTTAGCTAACCCTCCACATCCTCTCACCCAGGCAGGGAGGATGTGAGGCAACATGGTGGCTCCTCAATTATGAGCAGCTGAATCCAGGTCACCAAGCATGCTAGATGGCCTTGGGCCTTGTGGTTCAACTTGGCTTACTGTTTTTCCACCCTTGGGACATCCTGTCCTGCCTCATACCCTTGAAATTCAGGACAGCCTAACCTCCATGGGGGTGTTCTCTCCATTTCTAGGCCTGTCTTTTTCCACACTCCACTCCACATTCTTCTCCTCCAGGGTGGCCCCGGGACTGCCCCTCTTCTCTCACACAACCCTCCTTATCGCCAAGTCAACTGGACACCTCTGGATCTTCTGCCTCTCCTAAAGTGCGAAGTCGAGTCCGGAACTGCACTCCCAGAGAGCAGGAGCTGGGTCATCCTCAGTAAAACTAGCTATTTGTTGCAGGGCTTTTGTCTCCCTGTGTTAGGAACCCTCCAGAATGTGGGTTAGTACTAATGAGGGCTGTGCATCCCTAACTGCTCCTACAAGTCCAGCCTTATAAAGGACTGAGTGGTCTGCCTGCCCCTCAGCTGTCCTGTCTGCAGGAGGAGCTGGGAAGTGCTCCTGGGATTTGGGCAGAGGATGATGACAGGGAGGAAGGGGCACCATGGTGGGTGCCTTCTGGGGGTTAGAAAGCCAGGCTGTGGGGCTGCTTGGCCACCAGCTAGCTGAGGAAGCCAGTTAAGGGAACCACAGAGGGGCTATTTATAGGAGATCTGTTGTGACACTAAGAGGTCACCATGCCCTATCTGTGCAGCGCCCCCACCTCCGCCCCCAAAGCACCAAATAAACACCAGCCGGGCAAAGCCAGGCTAAGCATTTTTGCAAGGACAGCTCCAAGACAAGAATCCCAGCCCTGGCTGTCCCTGAGTAGAAATGGCAGATCTGCTACTGCCTGTCACTCTCCTGCTATATGCTGTGTGTGTACTATCAAAGACACTCTTCATGTCGCTGCTGAGAGACGGGTATGTGACCAGGGGTGTGTCTCCAAGGAGGAAACTTGAGTGCACAGTAGGCCAGTCACTCCCTTGAGTCCCAGAGCTGGGGAAGAACGAGGAGAGCCAAGAATCTCTGGGTGGTATGTGTCCAGGGTCCCTCCACAGCTGTTCAGATCACCCAGTGACCAGGGTCCATCACATGCCTCGGGCCCCTCTCCCATCTCGGCCAGTCTCTTCAAGCTGTCCCGGAGTGTTAGCCGTTACATGCTCCTATCTGCTTTATTATAGAGTAGATAATTGAGGTAGGTTTGGCTGGAAGGATTTATAGAGAGACCTCTGTGGGCTGGAAGTCTCCATGGAAAAACTGCTAGCGGCATTTTTTTTCCATTCCTGTCTAAATAAATGTATTTCTCCTACACAGGCAAATATTTTAGAATGTATTTTCAAAAAGACTCGTGGAAAAATAAAAAGAGGGAGCAGGGCAGTGCGTTCTTTCCAAAGCCAGTTGGAAAGAGCTGCTAGGGCAAGAGGGGAGGCTGGTCTGAGGCTCCCTCACTCCTGGCAGCTGTTGTGCTTCAGTTCCTGTGTCTGCTTGAATGTGGGAGAAGAACAGGACTGATTGTGGGATTTTAAAGACAAGCCAGAGGTTCTAGAGTTGGCCGTAAAGCAGCAGAGAAAGGGTTTTGTTGTTGCTAGATTGTCAGGCAGCTCCAGAGAAGGACTTCTGGGCGTGGGAGAAGAATGTGAATGCTCATCAGGAGTGAGTGCTCTGGAGTGTGGGGCCTCCTGAGGAAACCTCTGGATGCTGAAGGGATTCTTGACCATGTGGGTCCTGGCTAGGCTAGCTTCTGGTAGAACAGGCACAGGACAGGATGGGTGTAAATGGATCCTTACTCCCAAATGGGTTCTCCCTTGCCACCTCCCAGGCTAGCAGGGTAGGGATAGAGACACAAAACCAGCTCACCTTTTAATTATCCTTGGATTGTCTTTTTTAGCCTGGGGCTTTGTTGTGTAATTGTTTCTTCTGAAATTGAAACATTTCATCCGGTAGAGAGGCTCCTTAAGCAGAAAGAAAAAGCAACTCAAAATAGCTTCAGGAACTCCCTGAAACTGACCAGATTCACTAGGCTCCTCCCTCCTTGGAGGAAGCGAAGTTGAGCTGCGAAGGCTATCTCCTGGAAAACGTTTAGACCAACTGAGGCACCTGGAAGGACACTTTGCAACATGTTGAGCCACCTGTAGGCTATGCAGTATTCTCCAGATCCCCAGCTTTGTGAGCTTTCATCCACAGGCTTTGATGGTGCAGCTGTCTTCGAGTTGTTTCTGCTTCTACAAGTAACCCCTCACCCATATTCCAGTAAGAAATCTTGATAAAACTCATTGACTCAGCTGGGTGATGATGGTACACTCGGCAGGGACAGAAGCAGGTGGATTTCTGTGAGTTCAAGGCCAGTCTGGTCTACAGAGGGAGTTCTAGGACAGACCCTAAACCCAAATTTCCCCTGCCAAAAAAAAAAAAAAAAAAACGAACAGCAGCAGCAGCAACAACAAAGCCCTCACTGGTTCACCAAGTTGGATTTTGGTGGTATCTGTACTTTGGTCTGTCATGGGTTCCCTATGTGGGATGAATAGATATGTGTGTTGTATCCCAGGACAAGGTAGTTGGCACCTGAGCAGGACACAACGAGACACACTGGGGAGGAGTGAGTACACAGTTCTGGCTATGGGTTGCAAGGCAGGCAACTGCGGCTGTGCAGCCTGAGGGAAGAGCATCTGCAGAGGAAATTCTGATGGAGGAGTCCTTCCTCTGTGCCTTAGTATACCTTTGTGCTGTGACAGCAGTTGCGTGTTTCTAGCTGTGGGTAGTGGGATGTGCACCTAAGGCTGACCCATTGGAAGTGTTTGTGGGAGAAATCCCAGCATGGCAGTCAACATCTGTGTCACATGGCATGCCTGCTTGATGAGTGGGGTCTGCCATGTGAATATGAAGATGTCCTAAGAAAGCTTAAGGTTTAGAGGAAAATTTGCCATCTCTGTACAAGAGTCAAGACTATTGGCAAACAAGGACGGAGGGTGTGTGCAGTTCGAAATGGCATCTGAGGAGGTTGGTGAGATGGCTTAGTGGTTAAGAGCACTGACTGCTCTTGCAGAGGTCATGAGTTCAAATCCTAGCAACCAGCGACCACATGGTCGCTCACAACCATTGGTAATGAGAAACAAATTAAAAACAAAAAACCTATGGGCTGGAGCTAGTGGGGCCTGGAGCGAGCAGGGCCCAGAGCAAGAGGGAGAAGGGAAGGGGGGGGGGAGAAAAAGAAATGCATCTGAGGCCAGGGTGGCAGCCAAACAGGAGCTTGTTCATGTACAGGAAGAGTTGCAACAAGAAAGAGATGTGGTAGGATCCCTCATGTTAGCTTCTGATCTGGCAAGTAAGTTAGATCCAGGTGGATGGGAGAGAGAACAGAAGCATGAAAAGATGCCTCTCAAGTCCACCCTCCCGTAGAAAACAAGGGGAAGTCCAAGCCAGCATGCCAATGGAGCATCAACCATGGTCCAAAGCCAGAATCTAGTGTGATTAGGAAATACTCAGCCCTTAAACTGTCAGAATTAGGGAAGAATCTTAAGCAAGCAGAGGATGACCCTGTCCCAGCCTGACTTGTGAGGCTGTGGGACATGGGAGCAAATGGAATCAGCCTGACTTGCTGTGAAGGCTCAACAGCTGGGTAATATAATTCCTCAAGTCTCCTTGAGGCAAAGGCTGAATGGCCTGAGACAGTGTGAGGGAGGCAGGCTGTGATGGACTGGCGCATCAAAGCTAGTAGGGATACTTGTTTGTCTCTGTCTGAGATCCCCACAAATCACAGGGCCTGGAGGATCGTAGATGAGGAACAGGGACCGCTGAAGGAATAGGAGTAAGAGGAGCTGTGTTTGAACCCCAGGTCACTGGCTAGAGAGAACTGTTCACAGAGGACTCAAAGGGAAGGCTGATCCAGCAGGGACCTCGAGGCTGGTGTGGAGCTTTAGTGGCTTTGGCAGATCTTGGTGGCTTAGGCCAGCTGATAAAGAGCGTTTGTAAACTGAGAGACTGTCCTAGAGGTGAGGGGAGAAAGGTGAAGCAGAGGGCAAGGTTTGCCTGGGATACTCTGAAGACAGATGTGGCAGGATGTGTATGGAGCTGGAGTTTCGAAGGAGAAAATTGATAGGAAGCCGAATCGTGTCTAAGAAGCTTCTGAGCCTGAAGAACAGCGCAGAGAGGACGCCCGTGACAGAACGATGCAGGTGCCGATGATCATCATCGCCCTAAACCAGGGAGGGAACATTTACCTCCATCAAAAGGTTACACTTGGGGCAGAGGTGGTTTGCCCAGTCAGGAACGCCCCAAAACCAGGTATGGTGGATGGAGAGTCAGCATCTCCAGCTATATCCACAGTGCCAACCCAGGGCAGCTCTGTCCCAGGGAGCCAGCATGGCCTTTCTCCTCCTTGGCCCTGAGTATGAGCAAATTAAGTTCAGGCTCACTGAGTTTATCAGGTGTGAAGAAATGTAGGGAGGCTCCATGGAAGTGCTCCAGGATATGGAAATAGAATGGCTCAGAGAGCAGGACTGAAGGTTACAGGAACTAATTAAGCCTTCCAATCCGATTTAAGGCCCTCTCCACAAGAGAGCACACATTTGGTACAAAAGCCAGGACAAATCCTGAGACTGGGGAGGTTAAAAGTCCTGATGGGGAAGGAGCTAATACTGTTTTACTAAATGCTGGGATGGGCCTGTCAAACTGCCTGTGTATGTTGGCTTCCTAGGGTGTTTGTTATCAGCCTTGACTCAGTCACTGGTGAAGCAACTGAGAACCAGGGACTGGCACTGTGGCACTGTGGCCTCTTTCTTAGCTATAGGTGGATATCTAGAGTCCTTCCAAGGCTCTGGGATCATCGCAGAAGAGGGGCAGAAAAAATTCAGGAGCCATGGGCAGTGGTGGTACACATCTTTAATCCCAGCACTTGGGAGGCAGAGGCAGACAGATTTCTGAGTTTGAGGCCAGCCTGGTCTATAGAGTGAGTTCCAGGACAGACAGGGCTACACAGATAAGCGCCCTGTCTTGAAAACAAAAACAAAATAAAACAATTTAGGAGCCTTAGGAAGGGACAGAGTGTTGTGTAAGGGCTTCCTCTGAGTTTGAAACATTCTGTCCTGCAGGGAAGCTATTTAAGGAACAGGAATAACTCAAAATAGCTTCAGGAAGTACCTGAAACTGACCAGATTCACTAGGATCCTCTCTACCAGAGCGAACAAAGCTGAGCCCCTCTCAGAGGAATCTGAGCTCCTGAGAAGATTCGCACAAGGTGATCTGTAAAGACTCTGAGACCAGACCAGAGCTGTCTGGATGCCTAGAAGAGGTTCAGACCAGCAAGACACCTAGAAGGACTCTCTCCAACCAACTGAGCTGCCTCTGGGCTGCACAGTGTACTCCGGTTCCCAGCACTGTGAGCTGTCATCCATGCTGGGTCACGGAGCTGTCTTTGAGTCACGTCTGCTCCTGTAAGTAACCCCAATAAAACTCATTGGTTCCCCAAGTTGGACTTTGGTGGTATCTGTACTTTGGTCCGTCTTGGGGTCCATATCTGGGGTGTGTAGATGTGTTGTCACATGTCAGGCTCCTGGCGTGGCCTGTTGGAATGGGCAGCTGTTGGGGAGAAGGGCTTGCTCAGGACAGGTTGCTCCTCTCATTTTCAGAAGCCTAGGACTACCTTGACCTCTCATCCCAAAGGTCTTGCAGGGAAGACTGCTTAGCCACGGTAAGTCGTAGGAGGCAGCTACACTGTAGATCACAAGGTCCATAAAAGAACCGGACAGACCAAGTCTGAGTGCCTACTGTGTGCAAGACTATTTACTGTTCAGCATCTCTGGTCTGGTCACTACAAAAGGCTAAAGACTACTCAGGTAAAATGCTGAGCCTGAGGGAGGTTAGTTGACTTGCCTTAGGTCACACAGGCCTATGTGAGCAACCGGATGAGTGAGTACTCCTGTCAAAAGTTTTTCATGAGGCATTGCACCATCTCAGAAGTCCTCTTTGTTACCCTCTTCTCCTGTGGAAGTCCTGTACCCTGCTACTTTATTCCTTGCCCTTGGGGGTGTTATGGTCTCACAGGCTGAGAGACTCATGCCCCCTTGAGATACTCACGGGCTCAGAGGTAGGCTGGGACCTGACCTCCCTAGCCCAATTGCTGTGTGACTTTGGGTGGCTGCCAAACCCCTCTGGGCCTCACTTTTTCCACTTAGTGTTCAGGGGAAGTCCCCGAGTAGATTTATTCATGAATTGGATGTCGGGGTGCTGTCCTGGAGGTTGGAGAGAGCTTACCTGGAAACAGCAACCCTAACCGGGCTGCGGGAGGGGTGCGTTATGTAACGGGGTGTGCGGCAAGAGAGCTTTGGGAGGCGGGGGACGCGGGGCGGGGCGCTCGAGGCTATTCCGGGCGCCGCTATTTTTAGCCCATTGATGAGGCTGCGTCGGTCGCAGCCGCCGGGATTCCGGAGACGTCAATGGGCGCGCGTCACGGTTCCCGCCCGGCCTCCCGCCCGGGGAGGAGTCGGGGGCGGGGGGCGCGGGCGCGGCCGGAACCGCGGGCGGGGGCGCCCGGCGCGGCGGGAGCGGGAGGCGGCAGCGACCGGGCATGGGCGACCCTGCGGGCCCGAGCTGGGCTCCAGCCCGGAAGGCGCGGGCGGAGACGCGAGCGCAGCCCGCTGGGCCAGGTGAGGGGCCCGGGCGGCGGGGATCTGTGTTAGCCGACCTGTGGGTCAACGCGGTTCCCTCCTACCAGCCCCGGGGGCGGCGGGGCAGGTGGTCGGCTTTGGGCTCGGCCAGGTCCGAGACATTACCTCCACGTCCCGGTGTGCAGGAGCCAGCAGCCAGGCCACCCAGTGAGAGAGGCGCTTCCAAGGCACCTATTCGGGCTTGGGGACAGAGGTGGCGCCAGAGGGTGGTCTGCACGGATGCAGGATGCATGCCTCAGCCCCCTCACTTGGACACATCACTCCCTCCTCCCGCGTCTGTTTATTGATAAGTGACTGGAGGGACTAGAAGTTTCAAGGCAAGTGACCTGGATTTGGGGCTAGTGTAATGGGCATGCTCTGGTAGGCAGGTCCCTGACATGTGTCCAAAGATACATGATGGATCTGGAGTTCTATCTACCTGCACTGGGGTATCACCTCCAAAGGGATACTGTTCAGATCACTGACTTGGGCAAAGACTTGACAAGGAAGCCAAGCTTTGTCGTGAACAGGGGCTAGTGCACCGTGTTGTAAGGTCGTGATTTTTAATGATGATGTCTGTGGGGCCCACACCGGTGAGGTGAATGACTCTGATAAGAAATGGTGAGGCCTTGGCTGGAGGTAAGACTGTCAACTTGGGCGTTCCGGCCCTGTGCCTGACACGGAAGCTCACCTACCCAGCCACAGAGCTGTGCACCGGTTCCTTAGGAAGGACACAGACGACTCCATGCAATGGAGGCCAGTTCCCACCACATAGCAATAAGTAGCCTGGCCATAGGCTCCCAGATGTTGGGGTCTGGGTTCTAATCCTATACCTTTGCTAGTTTTTAAAACACGTCTAGGCCAGGTCTTTCTCAGGGAATAATAAAACTGATCCCCTTCTTGTAGCACTGCGAGGTGAGAGGATGTCATTAAAGTTCTTAGTTGTTGCTTATATTTTGTGCCTGGTATCCAATGTGGAGCTGTGTCCAGATCCGTCAGGGCTTTGGGAGCCCTGCCATCCATGCCTTGCGGAGATTTTTGTTAAGAAAGCACTTGGATGCATTCCTAAGCTGGTGTCTGACAGGTCCTTGCAGAGATGGCAGGTCCCAGAGGTCTGACTTTTCTGATTCAACCGAAAGAAAGATGTGTGTTTCTGTTGGATCTGTTCCCAGTGGTCCCTGGGGCGTGCCCCTCATTTAGATAGTCTTCCTGACCCAGTCAGCTTTGCCCCTCACCCCCACAGGCCCTAACCTTGCCCATCTCTTTCAAACTGAAGGTCCTGGTGTTGGGCAGGCCTAGTTTTCTAGGAGGGAGATAGAGGATAGATAAACAAGTGGGAAGTCAGTCCTGGGTGAAGTGAAAACCGGTTAGTGTGAGGGTGTGGGGTGGTCTTTGGGAAGGTTAGATGAAATGGAAACATGATACACCTGGAGGAAGCAGACAGACAGACAGGCATATGAGGAACAGTAAGTTCCCCGGGGGAGGGAACAGCCAATGCCAAGGCCGTGGGTGGTGAGGGAAGGCCCTTCTGACGAGGGGGAGGGATGGATGGGAGGAGCAGTAGGAGCACTGGTACTCAAGTTGGGGTGGATGCGCACCCTCCTTTAGAGACCACCTTCTCTTTTTTGAATTGCCTCAGCCTTGGGTTTGCGCTCTACACAGCAACTGGTGCAGTCCCATTTGCAGCTGGGCCCCGGTGTTGGCTTGCTCAAGATCTCAAGGGCTCCCGGGTCTTCCCCTGTCCTGGGCACACTGCCTTGTTCACAGTAGTTCAGGAATGCTGGCCATGTGGCTGTTAGGAGGGAGTTTTGATCTAGGGACAGGCGATGGGTTAAGACACCTGTTCTTCAGAGCTGTCAGTCACTTTCTGGGGACAAGGTGCCAGGTTCTGGCCCCTGTGTCGACAGGAGATACGGACCTGGGGACTTGGCGGGGGGTCAGTCCACCTTGCGATGACAGGCAGTGTTTGTCCTGTTTCTAGTGCATGGGAGGACAATGGCACGCTCGCTCTGGATAGCAGGTTTGACTCCTGCTTGCCTTCTGTTTCTGGCTAGAGGTGCCTCAGCTGTTGTTCCAGTAGGCTTCTCTATCCTGAGCTTCACTCATGGCCTTCCTTTCTGCCTGTTACCCTCCATTGTGAGGGATGCTAGAGAATCAAGCCTTGTGCATGCTAGGCAGGTGCTCTAATACAGGTGAGGGAAAATCTGGGTGTCTGAGCCACAAGAGCATCCCTTAGCTGGTGCCCTGGTGGCAGAGGTCAGGAGCATGTGACCCACCCACGGGCCTTCCCCTATCTCTGTCCTTCCACCTACTGTTGTGGAAACACCCACTTCCCCTTTCCCAGCCCTCTGGTCTGCTGCAAGGTCCAACGGCTTGAAGGCACTGGCCTGCTGTATGCTCTCTCTGGGCTCGAGAGGGAAGGGAGAATGGTAGAGTGGGAGAAGGGAGGGGGAGGTGTGGTCAGGGGCCGTGGCCAGCTCTAGAGGAGAGCTGAAGGTTAGGGTTGGGTACCTCACTGTCTTCTACTTGAATCAGAGGCCAGGTGCCCAGACATGTCTGGGAACCTGGAGTTAGCCTTTTCTTTCTTCTTTTACCTCTGCCTCCCTCCTTGCACCTCTCCCTGTGTCCTCTGCTTGGGGACTGAACCTAGGACCTTGCCTTGGTAAGCAAGCACTTTCCTGTTCTCTCTATCCATTCTATTTTTCAATAGGTTCTCGCTGCCTTGCCCAGAGCGGCCCTGACCTCCTTCTGTAGTCCAGACAGGCCCTGAAGTTGTAATCCTCCTGCCTTGATCTCCTGACATACTGAGATTATTGACTTTGTTAAGAGGTCGACCATTTGCATGTGTTTATTTAAGACCTCTCAATGGTGATGTATAGCAGTGCCGTGTGCTTGGCTATGTTTTCTGAAACAGGTCTCACTAGGTAGCCTTGGCTCACAGAGCTCCCCCTGCCTGTGCCTCCCATCCTGTTATAAATCCTCTGTGTTTTAAGCCTAATAATGGCCTGCAGCCGTTTTAGAGATAGTTCTTAGAGATATTAATTACACATTGTGATTTTTTCCCCTGACAAGCAGGGAGAGACTCTGCCATTTGTTGAGGGACTGTGAGCTGGAGCCACTATTGGAACCTAGGTTGTCTGATACCGCTCACCTCACTTCCTGTTCAGGGTCTGGGTTCCCATCATAGGAGTTCAGAAGAGTCTCCTTGCTTGGGTTAGAAGACTGGGCTCCCTGAGACCAGAGATACAGTATCTCACATAGATTCTTGTCCTCTGGGCTCTAGGGCTAAGTTGGAGCCCTGTAAGGAAGATCAGGTGCTCTGCCTGTTTTAGCAGGGGCCACTTTCTCTCTGTTACACATCCCCATATTCACAGGGGCTTCAGGCAAGAAGGAAACAGGCATGTTGGCAGAGATAGGATGGCTTCCTGGCTCTGAGACACCCGGAAGCTCCCTACCACCTTCACATCCTTCAGAGCCCATTGCCCAGATTGTCTTGTCCCCCTTGTGACCTGGATCCTGCCCCCTGTCCTGACTCCTTGGTTCCCAGCCATATTGTCTCCAGGAGCATGTCCCTGATGGCTGTTTGCTCCTCACTAAAGCTAACTCTTCCATAGGCCACCATGGACAGAGGCCAGCCCCTGCTCCTCCCTGGTGACTTGGCTGCATTGCTGGGCCCTGAAGGCTGAGGGGATGGTGTGAGTGTTGACAGTCCTGTTGGCCCACCCAGAGTGGTGAGTATTGCTGCTGTCCTTGGTGCACCCCTGGGGCCCTTGAGCAGGTGGAGTACAATGGAGGCAGAGGTGGGTGCAGGGCTGCCTGGAGAGGATGTGGTCTGGGGGCTGGAGGGGGAAGCCCTGCAGAGGCGAGGCGGCGGGCGAGCTAGGTTGGTAAGCATGGGAACGTCTGATTTCTTCAGGCGTGGGGTGATGATGCGGGGGTGGGGACGGGGAAGCCTTATGTTCTTAACAGCTTAGGCTGGAGCTCTGGGTCCTGGTCTCATTGCTGGGCGAGGTGACAGCTGCTCTCGGGGCAGCCTGGGCATGGTTCCAGGAAGCCGAGGGGTGGGGTGGGTGGCTGAAGGCTTGGGAGCGTCTCGGGGGCATGTGGGTTTGAGGGTTGGCCGGTTTCCAGGGTGTAGGTACTGCACCGGGGAGGTGCAAGTACAGGATTATACCTGCTAAGCATGGGGACCACCCCGTCACCATGGCGGCATTCATCCAGTGTTCTCGAGAAGGAAAGTCCCTAACCTGTGACCAAACCCAAGGTGCCCTTGGTTTGCTCCCCAGCTTACTGCGTTGCAGCGAAGATGGCTTCTCATGGTCCCCCCAGGAGGGAGGCAGTGTGGGCTGAAGTGGAGACTCCAGGTCTGTGGGGCTCCTGAGGATCCGAGAGGCTGGCTGCTGGTTGAGGACACCCTTCTCCAGATGGGTGATCTGTAGGGGAGGGGGAGGACTTTCTTACAGGGTCCCTCAGACTCTGGGATGGGGCTAAAGGGCATCCAAAATTGGGTTAGCATGCCTAGGGGATCTGGGATTCAATCTAGCACTCTGGATGTAGGCCCTCTTTCTTGGGGACATAGGGCCATCTTCAAGCAACAATTTCTTGGGCTTGGGTGACCCTCAGCCTTCCTCGTGTTGTGCTGACCCCCAACCATGCAGTTGCTTTTGCTGCTGCTTCTTAACTGTGATTTTGCTACTGTTATGAATTGTAGAATAAATATGTTTTCGGGTGCTCCTAGGTGACTCCCAGGAAAGGGTTATTCGGCCCCCAAAGGGGTCTCCACCCAGAGGTTGAGAACCACTGTTCTACATGATTGTAAGACTTCTCATGGACTCACTCAGTATCTTTAGCCCTGTGAGCTGGTGATCAGGGTTCAGGGTCTCATGGAGGTAGCTAGACTAAGAAAGACTGTGCAGTCAGCCTGGAGGAGAGCGGGAGAGGCCTGGGAAACCGGGCTCCTGGGAGCTGGGCTGACTGTATACCTGGGAACCAGCTCCACGCTGGCATTGGGGTCCAGAACGCCAACTTGGGTTAGGGACAGGGAGATTACTGTAAGTGGAAGGGGCAGGTGGCCCTGGTCAGCAGAGATCTGGACTTAGGGAACACGTGAGTCGGGATGACAGCAGTGGCCAGGTGTCTCCGTCCTCTTGGCCTATGTTTCTACCCCCAGCCTACTCGTGGCTTCCTGAAGACCCAGCCTTCCCATTGGGAGCAGCATTCATGTTTGCTCTGTTGTCTGGGTGATATGACGGGGTGGAATTCCCATGTCGAATACATTGCCAATGCCACCCTAAGGGGCTGCCAGCCAGGGCCCCGTGAGTCTTAGAGCTGCAAGTCTTGTGACGTGGACACCTGCTTGCCAGGCCTGGGCACGGGCCCCGGGTCATGCTTACTCTGGGGCTCCCGTCAGCTGACTATTTTGGGCTCTTGCTGACCTGGGCCAAAGTCAGGCCCTAGCCAAGAGAGCCTTGAGGAGGCTCTCCCGGTCCCCAGAGGCCAGCTCTGGTTTCTGCTATATAAACAGAAAAGGACACACTGACTTGGAGTCAGTTCCCATCCAGAATCTGCTCAGACAGTACATGGCCTCAGCTGGGAAGGACAGGCTGGCCAGCTGTCACAGATCCCCACTGAGTCCCTTGAGGCTGTGGAAAGACCCCCTACCCCCGACTAGCCCTGGATTCCTCTTTTGCCCTCTGGGTCTGTGAGGATACACACTGGTAAGTTTGGGGACTGGGGACACTGAGGCACAAAAAAGCTAAGCTGTTTGGATTTTTCCCCACTCTCTCCATCCTGCCAGATGTTCTCCGCTGTGAGTGGCAGGCTAGATCCTTCAGCTTTGAGGGGAGGGGAAGGGGAAGGAAGAGGAGATGGTAGGATCTAGAAATGAGAATGTAGCCTGGCTGTACTTGGTGGTGGAAGTCAGGCTTGGGAACCCTTCAAGACTGACTAGGGACATGGGGACAGACTTGCCCTCTCTTTCCTCAGAAACTGCCCACAGGTTGTCTTTACCACAGCCTGGTGGAAGTCTCCAGGTTGCTCTCTGAGTAGGGCCCCAGGCTCCCTGTCCTGTAGGATGCGGCAGGACTTCTTGCTAGCCCTCCTTTAGCCTGCTCACCTCTCTGTCTGTCCCAGGTGCTTCGTGTGCTGAGAAGCAGGGCTGTAGTGAAGCTGCCTTGCCTCAAACTTGCTCCCCACCCGGAACCTGGGCCAGAGGCAGCCTCTTCGTGGGAGGCTCCTATGTTCTCCTCCTCCGTTCTTAAAAAAAAAGTTTCCCCTTTCTGAACATGAGTCTCTAACTGAATCCAGAGCCTGACACTAAAAATACTTTAACAATAGGAAAGTGTGGCAGACTTCCGGCTGAGGCTCCTTATCGGGGAGGTTTTATTTTGGAATTTGACTGTGTGCTGGGGAGGTTGGGTGGGGAAACCTTGGGCAGGGCTAAGGAAATTTGGTGGGTGTGGGCATTCTGTCAGGTAGTGGAAGACCCTCCGAGGCTGGAAAACTGTCCAGTAGAGATGCACCCAAAGAGCTTGTAAGGAGGGAGAAATGAGGTAGCCTTTCCCAGAGAACTTTGAGTTCTTCTGTGCCTCCCTGGTCTGCCTGCCAGTTCCTTTTGAGGTCTGATCTTATTCCTCTATGCTGTGTGTTAGTTGTTTCTGCCTGGGAGATAGATGGGGTGCAGTATTCCCTGGGTTGCGGGGAGCTTCTTTGGCTGTGCTGACTTCCTTCAGTAATAGCACCCCCACCCCTGTATTAGTGGAGCACTTTCTGCGGAGAGAGTTTCTGGACAGACCTGCTTAGCTGCTCTTGCTTTCTCTCCCTCAGCCCCTCAGAGGGGATGGGGTTACTGTTCAGGTCTCAGACAGGGAGAGTGTAACCCTGGTCCCTAGTCTGTCCCTGCTTGTCCCTTGCCACTCTCAGGTTTCTGCTGCCAGTTCCTGGCATTCAGATCTAAGAGCTCTGCTCTGTTCGGGGGGGTTTAGCCTTTCTCTCCCTCCCCTTAGTGAACTGAACTTCCCACTGAGGAACTTAGGGTCTCCCTAGGGAGCCACAGGACCTGGCCAGGTCTCACTATGTGAGATATAACAGCTGGCCTGGACCCAGATACCTGTGATAGCTCTTCCGCAGCTTGCCTATATTGAGGGGGAGGGATGGGTGCACAGGGCTCATGGGCTAACCTGGGAACTCAATTTGGAAGCCTGTTTTTTTTCGGGGGGGGTCATAAAAATACATGATCACTGCAGGGCCTAGAGAAGGACCAGGAAATTAGGTTCAGAGACCTGGTCTTGACCCTTCACCTGGGTTCCCAGAGCTGCCACGGGAAGCCCCTGAGGCAGCAGGTAGCACTTCTCTGCCCACAACACAAATCCCCATGCCCACTGCCAGGGCAGGAAGCAGAAGTGGCCTGGTCAGGGCTGGCTGCAGGCTCTGGGGCGAGCAGGGGAAGCTCCCTGGGCTACTTCTCAGTGGGGGGAAACAAGGCTTACTCCTTTGACCCAACCCATGGGAAGAGCATTGGGGTTGTGGGTGGGGACAGTCTTAGTTAAAGGAGGGGGGTTCCTGCCCTCCGCTTTACAGGATGGGGCCCAGCCCAAGGGGCATCGTGGGAAAGGGTTGTGTGAGTCCACTTCCCCTATTCCCTGTTTACCCAATTCTGCAGAGGAATGAAGGTGGGCATTGCTAACTTGGGCTACTTACTGTTGAAGAGTAAAAGACCATAACAGAAACGACTCTGCAGGAAGGGGAGACAGCGAGCCATGGTGGGAGTGGGTCTGAGTGGGAATCTGTAATCCCTATCTCTTGGGTTCTCCCTGAGCCTGAGCCTGAGTTTCAGGTTGCCCCTGAACTTTCAGTGATCCTCCTGCCTCAGTGCTAGGATTACAGAGGTGTGCTGCCATGGTTTGTTGCAGCTCCCCCTAACTCCCTGTTCTGAGTAACTGTTGATAGAACAGGTGTAGATACAGAGGAACAGCTACTCTGATTTCAGAAACATACACTTGAGAGAACTTGAACTCAGTCAAATCTGGCTCCACTTAAATCAGTGGCTCCCAAACTTCCTAAGGCTGTGACCCTTTCATACAGCTCCTCGTGTTGTGGTGACCCCCAACCATACAATTATTTCTGTTGCTACTTCATAACTGTAGCTTTGCCGGTTATGAATCGTAATGTAAATGTCCGTGTTTTCAGGTGGTCTTAAGTGACCCCTGTGAGAACCTACAGGTTGAGAACTGCTGTCATAGGCTAAAAGCTTGGGATGTAGTCTGACGACTGACTAACCTCTCTAGAGCCAACACACCTGAGGCTCTGGAGTTCCAGTCATCCAAATCAGGAACAGGGCCCACCCAAGACCCTCCCCCAGAAACACCTGTAACACACTGCAGTCTGATCTGCTTCTGCGGTTGCATTTATAGCTCATTGGAGTCAAAGCGGCGGGGTCCAGGTGAAGTGGGAGTTAGAGGATCTGTTTATAAGATGCAGGTCGTAATTTCAAGCTCAGGGTAGAGGGCTGACTGGATGAATTCGAGTGTGGTACCTTGGTTAGTATCTTGCTTCTGGGATTTTCTCCCCATACCAGTGAGAAAAGGCTTGGGAATAGGGGAGCCCAGGAGCTGAAGGAGGCCAGTTGTGAGGGAAGGAGGATGGGGGTGGGGTTAGTCCTGTGGTTGACATTGCACTGCAGAGAGGGTAGGAGCTAGCTGAAGGACCTTACCTAGGGTACACTTGTAGGCTGGGCCCTGGTGTGGGACCTGACTAGATAGCACTGGTTTGTATCTGCAGTATGGCTCTTCTCCCTGCCCTTGCTGGGTTTCAGATGTTCAGCTCTAGTTTTGGACACAGCTCTCTTAGAATTACTCATTCTCCTTTCTCTGCACCCCCGTCCCCTGTTACCCCCCTCTCCGCCCTCCCAGTGAGTAGTTGAACCTGGTTTGAGTCTTAAGAGTAGAACTTGTCAGCACTTGGGAGGCAGAGGCAGGTGGATTTCTGAGTTCGAGGCCAGCCTGGTCTACAGAGTGAGTTCCAGGACAGACAGGGCTATATAGAGAAACCCTGTCTTAACTTGGTGGCCCATTGAGGGGCTTCTGTCCAGTCTGGGACCAGGTTTGCTCTAGGTCTCCCAAAGCCTGCATCAGCTATATACCTGCTTCCACCTTGCAGAGCCCTGGGCAGCCTCTGGCCCACAGGGATGAAGCATGAGATGCCCCCAAGTCCTTTTTGCCTTTCTTCTGTATGTGCTAGGGTCCATGCTCCACATTGGTGCCTGGATGAGTGGCCCTACCTATGTCCCCAGAGAGGGATTCTTTCTCTGTATTGATGGTAGAGTGTAGTGAGTGTGGCATCTCACTTCCTGATAGCAGGTGCCATTCTTTGTCCTCTTCTAGCCTTCAGGAAGCAAGAAGGTAGCCTTTGTAACATGTAGTGGCTCAGGGAGGTTGGCCTGGGTGAGAATGTGCTCTTGGGTTGCCCTCTGCTGCTTACCCATCAGCTTCTCCCTTCCTCAGGGTGGTCTGTGCTACTTTTTGCAAAGGCAAAATGGTGGGGAAGGAGGATAATGCTAGAATTCAGGATGGCTGAGGCTAGGCTTCAGCACACCCTGCTGAAGACAGGACATGCACCTGCTTTTGCTGGAGGGAAGAACCCTCCTGGCTTTTCCTGCTGGTATATTGAAAAATATTTCAGGAGTAGAGGGAGGCATCCAGGGCTGGGTGGAGAGATAAAGTGGGGAGCCAGATGTGACATAACCAGGGTAAGATTATATGTCCTTTAGAGCAAAGGCATCCGTCCCTCTTCATGGAACCCCTGAGTCCTGTCTTCAAGTGGAGAGGGCATAAATAATAGTAGTGGCTTCCATATTTAAGCAAGAAGGCTTTTGTGCCGAAGCCCAAGGAAAGAAAACTCCGACTATGGATGATGGGGGGGGGGAGGTCCAGGATGCTCCAGTGGGCATCATCAGCCTGTCCACACTTTATCTTCTCCTAGGTGACTTTATGTCCTTTGGAAGGTGGCTTGGCAAAGTCCAGAGCTGTGGACTCAATTGCAGCAAGACTACACGTTAGCCTGGGGGTTCTGGCAACTTCTCAACATATCACTGAGTGACATCAACAATGTATGAAAGCTGTTCCATACGCAGGGGACAGTGATTAGAAAGAAGTGGCAGGCTGGTTGGGGAGGTCTTTTGTGGTGATGGGAAAGACTCCAGGTTACAAATGCTAGGCAAGCAAGAGCTCTACCACTGAGCCCTTAGCCCATTTTTCAAAAACGGTTATGACCAGAATAGGAGGTCACTGGATAGTCTGTTAGTCTGCTGCACTGGTGGGCTGGTGTTGGTTGTGGCTGGCAGCAGAAATGAGGAGCGTGGGGATGGGACAGAGATACTGCAAAGAGAATTCCTAGTGGGAAAAGTTAAGCCACTCAGCCATTTCTCCACACCCCTTCTTTTCTCCTGCCTTGCTAGCAAATGAGGGTTCCTTAAGCTTAGACTGAGGTGGAGATGTGACCTGCAGGGTGACAGCTCCAGGTGGCTGCAGTCTGGTCTGTACTTTGAGCGCAGCCCTGGCCCTTCCCTGCAAGCAATAACTGGTTACAACTGGTCTCTTCACTGGGAGGCAGGTGGTCTCCTTCAGGGAATTGACAGAGTGTGAAAAGGACTCCTTGGAGCTGGAGGTCATGGCCCTGGGTTCTAGACCCCAGTGTGCTACCTTAGCTTAGTGACCTTGAACAAGTGCCTTTATGTCTCTGAGTCTATTTATAAAATGGGGAAGAGTTGGCATGAGTTTGGAAAGATTTCTCAGGCTCCACCCGGTTCTGAAATTCGGCAATTTCTCAACTAGGGTGCATCCATCCTTGCGAGGGGTTAGGGAGGCCACCGCTGAGAAACCAGCATCAGTGTGGGGCAGAGCCCATTGACCCGGCCTGACAAAACTATACCCTTTTGGAAGGGGCCTTGAAGGCTAGAGCGCCCGTCCCCAGGAGCGAACCGGGGATTCTAACTGTCATTCCTAGGGCTAGAGACCCTGCACATTGCCAAGGCTGAGCCACGGGCCCAGCCCACCTCCCATCTTCTGGGTGTGTCCCAGAATCGCTTGCCTCAGTCCCGAACTGCCCTGGCTGCCCAGAATGTCCGAGAGTGACACCCTAGGTGTCCAGGACAGACGGAAAAAGGACAAAGGCGGAGCAGGGCCTGGGGTAGGGATGGGCAGGAACAAGAGGGCGCTGTTGGCACCGGGAGCAGCTGGAGGGGAGGAGATCCTGCTCTGGGGAAGCCCTGCGGGCGCGGCTTTACAACACCCCCTCCTCCTGGTCGGTTATTTCGGACCCCGGGACCCGATCCCGGGTCCGGCTTGGGGAGCCTACTGGGTCTGGAAGCTACTATATTTAGCCGGCGCAGCGGGCGAGAGGAAAACTATTTATAGATCAAACAATCCGCGCTCCCTGCGTCAATGGAACCCCGCGTGCGTCACGCGCGGAGACATTCCAGGCCCCCCCCTTCGCCCCGCCCCCTCGGGCTCCCCGTCCCCGCGCCTCCTCCTGGCCGCCTCCCGCCGGAACCGCGCCGCCCCCCGCGCCCTTGTATGGCCAAAGCTCGCCGGGCCTTGTGCGTCAGTGGCGCCCCCGCCCCTCTCCATGCGTCACGGAGCGCTTAAGAGGTGGGTCGGGCTCGCCAGGGGAGCCCCAGTGCAGGAGGCTGCGAAAGTTGGGGGAGTGTGCGAGAAGGACTGTGGAGCGCACGCGGGACCAGACTGGGTCACTGGTCCCGGCCACGGGGAGCAGGAGTCGGCCGGGTAGGTACCCCGCAGGGAGCGTGCGTCTGTTTCTAGGGACTGTGCATGAAAGGGGCGTACGCGCGGGCGGAAAGGGTGTTTTCGTGTTGGCTTACGAGGAGGGGTGTGTAGGGTGCATTTTTGGTATTAAAGGATAGCTCTTGGAGTAAGGTGAGCTCGGGCTTGAGGTTTAGGAAGTGGGCGAAGGGTCTTCAAGGTGCTTGGTGTCGATAGGTAGTGGCGGCTTGTTTAGGAGGTTTTTACCCCCTAAGATGCCCAATGTGAGGCACTATGTTCTATGGATTTGGGTGTTGATTGCGGAGTAGGGGATTGTCTGAGCATGGGACCAGGAGAAGGTACTCAGAGCTTCAGCGTTGCTGGGATCCATCCAACTACAAATAATATTGGATTTCCACGGGTCTCCTTCCCGGGCTCTCAGCCCCTTTCCCCAGTGTTTACTTAACACTTCATAGGCTGTACTTAGATTTTCTGATTCCCTTACCGAACTTTCTTTCTGAACGGTGCTGGGAGGCATGGGGATTGCTAAAGGAAATGGCTAGCTAGATTGGCTGGGTAATTGTTGGGTTACATTAAGTTGTCCGAGTGTCTAGAAGCATAGGAGCTTACTTTAGCTGTAGTTTGGTGCAGCTACGGAAAGCGGCTCGTGGAGCCTGGGTGGAAGTCGCACATGATAGAGTCTTGGTGTGGTACTGACTAGGGGAGAGCCCTTCTGTCATCCCAAACGAGCTTGCTGACCCCAATGGTCTCTGTTGAATCTGTTAGGTAGGGTGCAGTCTGCGGGCTTGATCACCTACCAGGTGCTAGCCACGGTGTTGCCAGGACCTGCCCCAAGCCGGATTCTCCCACTCCCTCCTTCAACCCCGCCTCTTCCTCCTCCTTGAGACACCCCCACCCCCTCGGGAGGCTAGATGTAGGTCTGTATCTTGTGTTGCCTACTATCTGCCTGAAGCAGAGTAGATTGGTGGGGGTTGATCCGGATGTAGGATGTCCAAGTGGAGAAACAGGATTTGAATGGAGCTGGAACAAACACCCAGTCCTGACTGGCTGCCACCTTCCTCCACCCCCAACCCATCCCTGCCCAGGCTTCTTCTTGCAAGCAGAGGCAGAAGTGGCCATATTTATTTCTCGCAGGTGCTGTATGCCTAAGGGACTTGGACACGACAGGCGGGGCAGGAACTGGGGGAGGGGGACACTGTTTTCTGGGAAGTTGTATGACTGGCCAGTGGTGGAGCTGTCCTGTCCAGGCATCCAGGGGTGGGCTGGGGATGGGAGAAATATTGGGACTAGAGGGCTTCAAGGGACAGCAGGTGGTAGCAGTCTTTTTCCCAGGACCACTCCACCCTCTGCTCCAGTGTTCCTTGTGGCTTGTCTTCTTAGTTAGAAAGGCTAGAACTATAAAGTCCCCAGACTTGGAGGTGGAAAGGGACATGCGGTTCTGGAGCCTCCTCCAGCTACCTCTGGTCATTCAGGTGCTTCAGGCTCATTACCTTTCCAGAGGGCCTGGATGCTACGGGACGCAGGCACCTGCTTTAGCAGAGGGACACAGGCAGGGGCAGCTTGTCTCTGTGCATCCACTGGTAGGGTCCTCCACTCTGCCTAATTAGCTTGTGTCTATTGCTAGGTCCTGAGTGTTCTCTTATAGAGTGACCAGGTTAGGGGCTGGAGAGACGGCTCAATGTGGCAGTTCACAACTGTCTGCAACTGTTCCAGGGGGATCGGACACCCTCACACAGACATGCATACAGGTGAAACATCGATGTACATTAAAAAATAAAAATATAAATGACCGGGTTAGCTGAGAAATTCCTTTTGAGAACTGACCTCTCTCCAGTCCTCCAGTCGAGAGACTACTCTCTGGATCTTCCTGCTCAGTTCCTCACCTCCCTTCAATATTTAAGCTCTTACTTTTGATTTTTTTTTTTTTTTGAGACAGGGTTTCTCTGTGTAGCCCTAGCTGTCCTGGAACTCACTCTGTAGACCAGGCTGGCCTTAAACTCAGAAATCTTCCTGTCTTTGCCTCCCAAGTGCTAGGATTAAAGGTGTGCTCCACCACTGCCCCTTAACTTTCGAATTTCTAATTGTTTTTAATTGCATCTATATGTGTCTCTCTGTATGTGCACATGAGTGTGGGTGTCCTACAAGGCTAGAGACATCAGATGTCCTGGAGCCGGAGTTACGGGAACTGGATTTAGGTCCTGTGGAGGGGCAGTACATGCTCTTAACGGAGCAATTTCTCCAGCCTCCATTATATGGTATTTAAAATTGTAGCATTGTTACCCAGCCCATTGAGGAGCTGGGGATAGTGAGGAGGCCCAGTTTCCCCCAACTCCTGGAAACATCTCAGAAAGCACAGAGTAGGTGCGTAGCCACAGATGGTAGGATTGCAGTGCCTGTGGGATCAGCATGCAGGGGTGAGGTGGGGCTGCTGTCTTGAGCTGCATTCTCCTAAGGCTACGGAGATAGACAGTTGGACCTTGACTCTCAGCTTCTACTCCATTTCCAGGATGTCTGTCTCCACAGACACTGACTGTATGGGGAAGGCAAGGAAGGGGTGTACAGAGGCTAGGTTGTGTCTGGGAGAAAAGTCAGCAGATCTACTCCTGGGGGGTGGGGGGTGGGCTGAAGCTCTGTGGGTTGCTTCTCCCAGCTCCAACCCCGGGAACTGGGGGGTTGGAGGAACATAGCTTCCCCCTGTTCCTGCGGGGACGTGCCTTTCCTAGTTCCTGGGCCCACCGGGGTGTGGCTGGTCTTCTGACTGAGCCCTCTTGGACCGGGTCTCTGCCTATGAGTATGAGCTTTGTGGCTCACTGAGGTAGAGTTATGGCTGTGGGATTAGGACTCTTGGGTTCTGTGGTCCTGACACCCACCTCCTTGTCTAGGCCTGCCACCTGGCTGCTCTGGGCCTACCAAGTTTCTTGCTTCCCTCACTGACCCCTCCCCCTCCTCCTTCCCTTGGGTCTCCTCCCTTTCTAGAGATGCCCTGTATCCAAGCTCAATATGGAACACCAGCAACGAGCCCAGGACCGCGTGACCACCTGACAGGTGATCCCCTGGCCCTTGAGTTCGGCAAGCCTACCATGGACCTGGCCAGCCCCGAGACAGCGCCCACCGCACCTGCTACGCTGCCCAGCTTCAGCACCTTCATGGACGGGTACACTGGAGAGTTTGACACCTTCCTATACCAGCTGCCGGGGACAACCCAGCCGTGTTCCTCAGCTTGTTGCTCGGCCTCCTCCACGTCTTCTTCCTCATCCTCGGCCACCTCCCCCTCTTCGGCTTCCTTCAAGTTTGAGGACTTCCAGGTGTACGGCTGCTACCCTGGCACCTTGAGTGGCCCATTAGATGAGAACCTATCCTCCAGCGGCTCTGATTACTATGGCAGTCCCTGCTCAGCCCCCTCACCATCTACACCCAACTTCCCGCCATCCCAGCTTTCTCCCTGGGACGGCTCATTTGGCCACTTCTCCCCCAGCCAGACTTACGAAGGCCTTCGGGCATGGACAGAGCAGTTGCCTAAGGCTTCTGGGCCTCCACCACCTCCAACCTTCTTCTCCTTCAGTCCTCCCACTGGCCCCAGCCCCAGTCTGGCCCAGAGTTCCCTCAAGTTGTTCCCACCACCAGCCACCCACCAGCTTGGGGAGGGAGAGAGCTATTCCATGCCAGCGGCTTTCCCAGGCTTGGCACCCACCTCTCCGAACCGTGACACTTCTGGCATTCTGGATGCACCTGTGACCTCCACCAAGGCCCGGAGTGGGGCTTCGAGTGGCAATGAGGGCCGCTGTGCTGTCTGTGGCGACAACGCTTCATGTCAGCATTATGGGGTCCGCACCTGTGAGGGCTGCAAGGGCTTCTTCAAGGTATTTTGTGGTTCTGGGTGACTACATCCCGTTGGAGGTGGGGATGGGGTGTATCATCCACTGGGATCTGTGGTGACCTCCCGTGAGATTTCTTCCTAGCCGGTTCTGTCCTGCAGGAAGGGGACAGGTGTGCCATCTTAGGGGCTGGGACTTTTTATTCAGCAGGATGCATAGCTCTCTAGGGCTGTAGAAAGCTGGGGAAGGGGGAAGAAGGTGTGTGTGGCCTGCAGTGGTACTCAGGAACAGAAAATCTAGTGGGCAGCTGCTGGTTCTCCCCCCCGCCCCTGTCCTGGGGGAAAGGGGGCCACAGGCACTTGTGTTCCTGGCACTGGATGAAAGGACACAGGCAGAGGGTTTGGTTCTTGCTGGGGGTGGACTTGGGAACAAGCTGTGTGTTTGTCCCAGTGCTGGGTGCCTGCTTGGCTTCTCCCACCTCCACCCCTTTAGCCCTCTCCTCTGTGCCCCAGGAAAAAGCAGGTGGACACATGCAGACACCTGTTAGGACAGGTGTCTGGGCAGCCTTGGGAGTTCCTAGACCCTGTTCTTGGGTTCTGGGATCTTCCCTTTGAGGTAGAAACCTCCTCCAGTGTCTCCGAGACTTCTCTCCCCTCCTCTCTGGCCCTCCATTTCTCCCTCCCCTACACCCAAATGTTAGGAAAATAGCTATGAACAGAGAGTGCTTTTGTCTGCATCAGCCACAGGATCTGGACGGTCCCCTCCCCTGGGCTCCCCCCCCCCCAACCCCATGCTCTGACAGCCTGTTCCGTGTCCCCCCCCCTCCAGCGCACAGTACAGAAAAGTGCCAAGTACATCTGCCTGGCAAACAAGGACTGCCCTGTGGACAAGAGGCGGCGGAATCGCTGCCAGTTCTGTCGCTTCCAGAAGTGCCTGGCTGTGGGCATGGTGAAGGAAGGTGGGTGGCAAGACGGTGCCATCGGCATAGGCGACCTGATGGGGTGGGACAGCCGGGCTCACCAGGATCTGCACCCAATTCCCACTTCTACCTCTAGACTCAGGTGTAGCTTCCACCTGCTTTTTGGAAAGGGTGGGGTGGGGAGGGCCTTGTGGGGTCCCCGTCTCTGATTTTTCAGAAGTGGGGTATATAGTGTGCACTGAAGACCCCTCTGCCTTCTCCAGGTTCCTTCACCTCCTCTCTCAATACTGTCTGTTTCTCTGCAGTTGTCCGGACAGACAGCCTAAAGGGGCGGCGGGGCCGGCTACCTTCAAAACCCAAGCAGCCCCCCGATACCTCCCCTACCAATCTCCTCACTTCCCTCATTCGAGCACACTTGGACTCCGGGCCTAGCACTGCCAAGTTGGACTATTCCAAGGTGAGGCCTTGCCCACCCATCCTCCCTGTCCTGAGAACGTATGCAATGCCTTTGTGCCTATTAGGAAAGGCTCTTCCTCTAGGGCAGCATCAGGAAACAAGGATCCCCCTGCACTGGCTAGTCAGAGAGATGCACTGGGGTGGGCATGGGGTCAGGGAGCCAATTACGAACAGCTGCCATAGTCCTGGGTTTTCCTGTGGGAATTGTAAGCATATGGGCCCAGTCTAGGCTTTTGCACTCCTGGATCTGGTGTCCCAATGCTCTGTAGTAACGGCTGGTGTAGGCTGTGCTGCGGAGCCAATGTGTGACACAGCTGTGTGGTGCAGCAGATGCAGGCCCTTCTGTCCAGCCGGTGCATGACACAGCTGTGTGGCACAGGTTTTGCTGTGGAGCCAATGTATGACACAGCTGTGGTGTGGCACAGCAGATGCAGGCCCTGCTGGGCAGCCAGTACATGACACAGCTGTGGTGTGGCCCTGCTGTGGACCTTACCTGAGTCCCTTTCAGTTCCAGGAACTGGTGCTGCCCCGCTTTGGGAAGGAAGATGCTGGTGACGTGCAGCAGTTTTATGACTTGCTCTCTGGTTCCCTGGACGTCATCCGGAAGTGGGCAGAAAAGATCCCTGGCTTCATTGAACTTTCCCCGGGAGACCAAGACCTGCTGCTAGAGTCTGCTTTCCTGGAGCTCTTCATCCTCCGCCTGGCCTACCGGTAAGCTGCCCCCATCCTCCTAGCCCCAGCCCCACTGCCCCAGCCTGCCTGCACCCTCAGTCCTGACTTACCTGCCTTTTGCCAGATCTAAGCCTGGTGAGGGGAAGCTCATCTTCTGCTCCGGCCTGGTGCTACACCGGCTACAGTGCGCCCGTGGCTTTGGCGATTGGATTGACAACATCTTAGCCTTCTCGAGGTCCCTGCACAGCTTGGGCGTTGATGTTCCTGCCTTTGCCTGCCTGTCTGCTCTGGTCCTCATCACTGGTGAGTGGCAGGTACCAGACTGGGCCCAAGGGTTGCAGGACCACTGGGTAGGTTCCTGCGACATTGGGATGTTAGGACCCGCTAAGGGACCCCAAAGCTTAAATGAGCCACTGAATGACCCCAGACTCCTCAGGGTACGACTGTAGCCACTAGGCATCTAACTTAGGGATCCGGTTTGTTTAAAAACTGTCAACCTCACAAGACCCAGGAAAGTGCACACATGAATTTTTCACATTCTTCACTTGGATAGCCAGCACCATGGTTCAGAAACAGGACCAGCTTCAGCTCTGTCAGGCTCCCTCCTTATTGTCTCTGTAAGAGGCAGCCACTCTGCCAGCCTCAGTGGAGTTCCTGTCATGGATTTTAGTGTGCGTATCACGGGGTATGGGCTCAGGTGTTAAATGTAGCAGTTTCTAGGTCCCTTCTGCTTCTGTTCCCATTTCCACTTAAATTTGTTGGGGGATCCTCGTGAATAGAACAAGATCAGGTGAGCTGGATGGCACTTGAAGGTGTGGGTAGTGAAGTCTCTATCCAGCTCTCTCCCTGGTGGTAGCCCTAGGTCACTCCTGTGAGACTTCAGGGTTTTAGAACAGTGTGGTGGAACCTGTACCCCAGAGAACCTAGATTAGGGTTTTGTGTTGTTCGTCTGAACCTCGGCCAGCCATTCAAGTTATCTGAGCCTGTCTCTCCCTTGGAATGTTGAGAACACTGGTTTCAAGTATTGACCAGTCTGGAAAATGGGTTCCTGTGGGACATGCTAGAGGGTTGGGGGGACTTGTTGGCGAGAAGGGGTCAACTGAGTGGCTAATCCTACTTTCCCCCCTGCTGCAGATCGACACGGGCTCCAAGACCCTAGGAGGGTGGAGGAGCTGCAGAACCGCATTGCTAGCTGTCTGAAAGAACACATGGCTACTGTGGCAGGAGACCCACAGCCCGCCAGCTGCCTGTCACGTCTACTGGGAAAACTGCCTGAGCTTCGGACCCTGTGCACCCAAGGCCTGCAGCGCATCTTTTGCCTCAAGCTAGAGGACTTGGTGCCCCCTCCACCTATTGTGGACAAGATCTTTATGGACACATTGTCTTTCTGATCCCTGCCCTGAACATGCGTGCGCACACGTGCATGCTCTTCTGTCACCCATGTGCCTTTAAGCCCATAGCCCACGGACCCCCAGACCTCCCCACCCCCAGCCTGTTTTTGAGCTAAGACTGGTGTACCTCCTCATTCCAGAAGATGGACAGAGAGGCTCAAGACCTGGGGGAGGGTGTGTATTCATCCCTCCAGCTCAGTCCTGGCCTTCGTGTGTTTTTGTAAGATAAACCATTTTTAACACATACCACTCTGCTGTAAATAAGCTGCCGCTGTTGTAAATATAGAAAGGAAGAGGTTAAGGTGGGGGTTGGGAGGAAGGGGTGGGGCCCCCACAGCTGGGCAAGCCTTTCGAGCCTCCAGCTTGAGATCTCTTCCATTCTCCTTCCATGTGTACATAACTGTCACTCAAGAAGATGATTGACAGATTCTGATTTATATTTGTGTATTTTTCCTGGATTTATAGGATGTGACTTTTCTGATTAATATATTTAATATATTGAATAAAAAATAGACATGTAGCTGAAATTGAGTCTTTCTCTGACAGCACTAGACATTCTGCCATGATTATATAAGAGACAACAATAACCCTGGGCAAATCTTAGCTGTCGCCGATGATCTGGTCAGCCTGGGTTACTCACCTCGGTTACTCACGACAAAGCCTGCTTCATGCAGCCATTAAGGAGAACGCTAGGACTAGCTTTCCTTTCTCACAGAAACACACATCTCACTATGTAGACTTGCTGTGTAGCTTGGCTGGTTTCAAGTTGTCAGTCCTCCTATCTCCACTTCCTGAGTACTGAGATTATAGATGCTCACCCTACATAAACATCAGGAACTGGTTCCTAATGAGGGAAGCCTCTGGTTACCGCTGGCTGCTGGGCTCTCAATGGACAGTGGCTAAGCCAGGAACTAGAGCAGCAAGATAGACCTGGCCTTGGATCTCCAGTCTCATCGTTCTGATCCTGGGGTAGATAAAGAACAATTTATGATTTGGGCTATTTTTTTTTAATTTTTTTGGTTTTTTTGAGACAGGGTTTCTCTGTGTAGCCTTGGCTGTCCTGGAATTCACTCTGTAGACCAGGCTGGCCTCGAACTCAGAAATCCACCTGCCTCTGCCTCCTAAGTGCTGGGATTAAAGACGTGTGCCACCACCACCTGGCGGGCTATATTTTTTAAGTATTTTAAAAACAATCTTTTGGTTAAGAAAAAATGCCCACAGTTTTAGATGGGCGTAGTTGCACACATCTTTAATCCTAGCACTCGGGAGGCAGAGGCAGGCACATCTCTGAGTTTGTGGCTAGCCTGATCGAGTTCCAGGATAGCCAGGGCTACACAGAAACCCTGTCTTGAAAAAAAATTGGTGTACTGGAGTCCATGTGAGTGCATACACATGTATATGTGTATGCGCACACATGCCATAGCACACATGTGGAAGTTAAAAGACAAGTTGTGAGTCCATGTGTGTGCACACATGCCATAGCACGCGTGTGGAAGTTAAAAGACAAGTTGTAGGAGTCAGGTCTGTCCTTGAACTTGAGATAGAAGTTAGGCCATCCAGCTTCCACTTTGAGATAGAAGTGAGGCCGTCCAGCTTATTGGTAAGCACTTTCACCTCCTGAGCCCCTCACCAGTCCTGTTTTATTTGGGGTGACAGAGTAGGAGGGGGTGATGCTGGGGCCTTACAGATGCCCAGCAAGCACTTTACACTGGGCCAGACCCCCCCCCCCCCCCAGGCCTCTCACTTCTTGGTTTGTACATTTGTACAAACAGAAAGAGGGCCAGGCAGTGGTGGTGCATGCCTTTAATCCCAGCACTTGGGAGGCAGAGGCAGGCGGATTTCTGAGTTCGAAAACAGCCTGGTCTACAGAGTGAGCTCCAGGACAGCCAGGGCTACAAAGAGAAACCCTGTCTTGAAAACCAAAAAAAAAAAAAAAAAAAAAAAAAAAAAAGAAAAAGAAAGAACAAAAAGAGGAATAGACCTAGCCTTTTAGGGTCAGAGGAGAGTTTTGATGTGTGGTGAGCCTGGGAACTGCTGTAGCTGGTGTTATGCAAGCTCTGTTGGATCTACATCCTTAGAGTCCTCCTATCCTTTGCCAACCCCAGTGGCAGGATCTATGCAGCCCGCAAGCAGTCCTTGGATTCTTGGCAGGGAGATTGTTCTGAAGTCATTCTCAGTATCCAAGCATCCTATGGAACTCTCTAGCTCCTGTGTCTACCTGCCTCTCATTTGGGGGCTTGGAGGCAGGTTCTGGCGGCTTGGAGGCAGGTGCAGGTTCTGGCGGCTTAGAGGTGGGTTCTGGCGGGTTAGAGGCAGGTTCTGGTGGCTTGGCTTAGAGGCAGGTTCTGACGGCTTAGAGGCAGATTCTGGAGCTGTCCCTCAGTGAGGGAACAGTTGCCTTCAATGGGTGAGTTCCAGATTTGATATCTAGCACTGGAGGTGAAGATGACCAGAGAAACATGAATCTAAACTGAGAGCATCCTTAGGCCTGTGATAGGCTGGCAAGTGGCAGGTGGCTGGCCACCTTCACTGTGCTTAGCTTCAACTCATTTCCAGAATCTCACAGGAGCCCTGAAGGCAGGACCCTCACAGCCATTTCTCACTACCCTTGGCTTCAGGACTCAATGCAACATCCCCATGGCTCTCGATGAGGGGATCAGAGTGGGCAAACTGGGGCTCTGCTCTGTAGTCAGGAAGACATAAGCTTCCTCTAGGCTGTAACTCAGAGCTCCAGCTGTGCATCCTTATTTGAGATCCCGGAGTACATTTAAGCCTCAGGCCTAAGAAAGGTCTGTGGGGCTCAGGCAGCCCCTGTCTAGCATGGTAGGCTTCCAAGCATGCATCGTGGGACAACAGCTTGTTCCAAGGGAGCTTTCCTAGCAACCCTAGCACCTGGCCCACTTCCCCTTGCTGTTAGAGAAGCCAGAGCCTCACCTAGACTCAGTTTCCCCATCTCTTTGATGACACAGGCTCAGAGCAGAATGGTAGGAGCTGATGTCCAATCTAGTTCCCTCTTGTTTTCCCTGTACCTCAGGTCTGGCAAAAGAATTCATACCCCCAACTGTGTGTGCATATGTGTGTGTGTGAGCGTGTGTGCGCGAGTGTGTGAGCATGTGCGTGTGTGTGCGTGTGTGAGCATGTGCTTGTGTGTGCATGTGAGCATGTGTGAGTGTGTGTGTGTATGTGTGTGTGTGTGTGTGTGTATGACAAGGGGAAATCTGGGTCCTTACCAGACTCTAACCTAGCATGTTGGCAGCTGCTGTACAGCAGGTCCTTCACCAGCGGGATCCTTTTCTCTGGAGGCACTCAGCACCATGACTGCTTTTCTGTTGGTTTGGAGACAGTTTTGCAGTGTGGCAAGGCTGTCCTTGAACTCAGGACAGTTCTGGTTGATGGGATGGTAGGCCTGTACCTAGATAAACATTAGTCACTGTATTTTTATGAGAGCATAATCGTCTTCAGAGGAGGGAAGTGACTTCTCCAGGCTTTATTAATTAAGTGGCTGTGCAGGGTGTGTGCAGTCTCTGGACCATTGGGCTGTCCAGCCCCTGCTTTGCAAATAAAAGACTCTCCACTGACAGCAAGTCCTTTCCGGGACTCTTGCACTTGAGGCACAGGGTGGGGGCTGATCTGTGACTCCTGCCCTGCCCCACCCGAAGGCTGGAGCCTGCAGGCAAGCCCTTTCTTTCCACCAGCAACTGGAAGAACTGGCCTCCAAGTCTTGCTAGGGGCTGAGAGGGCGAACAAGGGGGCATTGAGCCTATTGGGGCCTCACAATGGCGGCTCTGTCCCTGTTGATCGGGGGCTGGGCCCGTTTCCGATGGGGACAATAGTCAAAAGGCAGTGACGCTGGCAGGGCCTGGAATCCCAGGCGGGATTTTCCAAGGCCTCAAAGCCTACTGTTTGTCCTCATGGGAGACCCAGGAAACCTGCCTCCCTATTGCCCCCTACCCACGCTGGGCCCAGTGCCCAGAGGCCCTGTCCCCCTCCCCAGCCCTGAGGTGACTGTGCCTTGGGAAGGGTGGGTTCTGAGGTGGGTACAGCAGCATCTCATTTTCTCTTTAGATCTGGGTGGATGAGGGTGCCTCACATCTTGTCCTGCCCACCCAGTCTCCATTAGAGGAAGGTGGTGGAGGTCAGCCTTGAGGAGAGGAGGAACTTGTCTGTGCTGTTGCTGAGTTGAGCTGTCTACAGATCTGTTCTTATCTTACATACACTGTTCCATGGCAGTGGCCCAGTTCTGCAGATGGAAGCATGTGAGGTGGGAGGCCATTTTGTGGTCCTGGGCAGCGAGCGGCCCTAAGAAGCAGATCAAGGTTGTGTCCTGGGCGGGGGTGGTTCTGGATGGCCTTACGTGAGAGCTGAGCTAGGGATTCTGGAGGGCTTAGCTTCACTGTGTGCCTGACCCTGGTCCCTCTCCAACACCACACTGCTGACTCTAGAGATCCCAGGACCCACGGGCTTTCTCAGAGTGTGAGCACGACAGGCAAGCCCCCTGCCTGCTTGGTTTCCACGTACGTCCAGGCTTGGTCTTACCGTCCCATAGCTCAGTTAGCATCAGCTCTTCCCTTCAGAGGAACCTGTGTTCACCCCCAGGCTGTCTCTGGCCCTGTGCTAAGTGCAGGCTCTCTGGAATCTGCCTACACCTTGCCCTAGACCCAAGTTTAGGGGGCTATCTGGTGAAGGCCTTGATGGCTAGCAGGATTTGAAACTTCAGAGCCAGGTGGGAGGAAAAAGCCTCTTTGCTGTCCTTTCTGAGTGCAGAAGGCCCATTCCAGGCTCCCCAGCTGGATTCCAGCCTGACCCTGCATTCCAGGGCCCCCCATCACTCTTGGCCCTGGCCTCTTCCTTGGGTCTGCTTCCCCTAGACTCCTGCTCATCTTCCTCACCACTCTGGCTCCCTTCTTGTCTTGCTGGGCCCTGAACCTGGCAGACTGGGATGGGGGGGCACTTGAGGTCTCTTCAAGGTCTGACCCAGACACTGGCAATGTCTTCCTCCACTCATGACCATAAATCAGGCTCTCTGTGGCTGTGGGGGTTGAGGGTGGCAGCTGAGCCAGTTAGGGGAGGGTGTTGAGGGGGGCTGTCCCAGTTGGTACATGCTGTGTTAGCAGGGAGCGGTGCCCAGCTGCAAGCCAGGCAGGCCTGGTGCTGACTGGCCCTGCTCATCCAGCCTGGGTCCCCCAGGAGACCAGCCTTGGGGGGTAACCAAGCAAGAAACCTGTATTTTTTTTTCCCAGTGTCTCAGGGAGTTGGAATACCATAAAGATAGATTGTCCCTGTTTAGCATGAAACCAGGACCAGAGAAACAGTCCCCAAGGAGAGATATAGACCCTGACCTGAATCCTAGGGTTTTTCTCAAAGATGGTCACTAGACTCCTTCTCCAGGAGTGATAGATAGACAGGCACATGCTCTCAAGGAGACAAATGCACAACATTTACAGGGAGAAAGGATAATCTTTCACTCAAGGGACAGTTGCATGTAAACCCCACTTGGCCAGACATACAGGCCTTTACAGTGAATGGACAGGCAGCACTTAAAACTCAAGAAGAGCAGATCCCCTAAAGTCCTGAGGTCAGACAGCAGTCAAACACACAGCCTGACGAAGCTGGCAAGTTTTGCCACCATCTCTGCTACTCTATCCCACGTGACTTTCCACTTTCTCCTCCACTCAGCCACTTTGTCTGCCACAGAGGGCGGAGGTGGGGAGCGACATCTCAGAAAGAGTGGGAGGTGGACAGATCCTTGCCTTGGATCCCAGGGGACAGATGTCAGAAGGGGACAGCTGGTCTCCTTTGCACCCCGTGGCCTAGCTAGAGGTTCAGCAGACAGGGTTCTGGCTATGCAAGGCTGGCCACCGTCAGGAGCCCCCAGGCTGACGTCAGTCCCACTCAGAGTTGTTGCTGGGGTTTGAGTCACGCCCTGTGACGCCATTAGGGTCAGCTCTGCAGCAGCTGGAGTGGCCTTCGGGGGCCAGCTTCAGGGCTCAACACTCCCCCTGTGTACACCCCAGGATGAGGTGGGGCCATCCGAGGCCACATTCATCAGGCTACGCCAGCTGCCTGCTTCCAAGGACTTGGGTTGGTCTTCAAGGTCTCTCCCCAGACCTTTGCAGCATGCACAGCTGATAGCATCCTAGTCAGCTGCCTGGCTGCTGGGACACAGGACTCTCTCCGAGAAGTCTGAGCTTCTGTCCCTGCCTTTCGTGCCTCAGAGCTCCACTCTTAACCCTCAGCAAGCCCCCTCCCTGCCAGCCTCCTTTTTGTCCCCTTCTCAGAATACTCGGTAGCTCCGTGGCTTCCTGGCATCCCCCACCCTCTGCCCCCCACGCTGCCCAACCGCTCAAGTTGCTGTCCTGTGTTCTCTGCCGTGGACTGGCTTTTCTTCTCATGTCTAGTCATTTCCCATCTTTCTGAGAATGTGACTCGCTACTTCTCTTAAGGATGCTGGATTTCTTGTTTTCTTTTGTTTTGAGACAGGGTCTTTTTTGCCACATGATCCAAATTGGCCTCATAGTTACTCTGTAGCCCAGGCTGGCTTTGAATTTTTGATCCTCAGACTCACAAGGCTGGATTATAGGACTGTAGTACCTGGCCTGGTTTCTTCTTTACTGAGTGTGTCCCTTTTCTTTCCAGACCACCGGTGTCTTCCGAGAATGACAGCAGTAGCTGCCCTCCTCGCTCCTGATGCGTGTTTTCCAAACTACTTATTTTTTCTTCCCATTTAAAAAGACTTATCTATTTTATTTTGCATGCACAAGTATTTTTGCTTGTGTACATGTCTTGTATTACCTGATTGTTAAGAGAGGGCACCAGTGGGCAATTGTGACCTGCCATGTGGGTGCTGAGAATTAAACCCAAGTTCTGTGCAAGAACCACAGAGGCATCTCTTCAGGCTTCAGATCATTTCTTGAGGCTTCTTGGCCAGGTGTGTCTCCCAGCTCATCTCTGCTGTGAGCAAGCCCCGGCATTCCCAGAGAGCTGGAATCTGCTCTGTATGGTATTTCATGGGGCTGATGCTAGATCTTGAGCTATATCCCCAGAACTCATTTTATTATGCTTTTAAAGTTTTCTTTCTTTTTGTTTTCTGCATATAACTTTTTTTTTTGCCTGCAAGTTTGTATGTACAGCATGTGACTGGATCCTTAGAGGCTGGAAGAAGCCATTGGATCCCCTGGACCTGGAGTTGTGAGCTTCTGTGTGGGTGCTGAGAATTGAACCCAGAGTCTCTGAAAGAGCAGCCAGTACTCTTTAACCACTCTTAACCATCTCTCCAGCTCTTTTTATACTGTTAATTTTGACACACGTTTCTCTCATTGCTCAGGCTGGCCTTGAACTCATTCTGTATCTCAGGGTGGCTTTTAGCATTGGAAATTACAGTCATGAGTCCTGACTAAACAACTGTATATTGACCATTAGGGGTCAGGGCATAGGATCAGAGAACTTATGCCACACAGACCTATCTGTCTGTCTGTCTGTCTTTCTATCTATCTATTTTGGCTAAGGCTAGAATAATCAGAGAAGGATGGGACCCAAGATTTGAGGAGCCCTGGAAAGAGTCAAGAAGGTCTGAGGAGGCAAGGCTTGGCCAGCATGGGAAGCCAGAGAGGTGAAAGGACTCAGCTTCAATGGCAGGCAGCAGAGGCTGCACAGGGAGGAAGTGGATTGAGGAGTAGGGAGAAGAGAGCTGGAAGGAAGGCAGGCTACAGGCCTATCCTTCCAGCTCTCAGAGGTGGAGATGGGGGAATCAAGAATCACAAGCCAGCCAGGCAGTGGTGGCACACACCTTTAATCCCAGCACCTGAGAGGCAGAGGCAGGTGGATTTCTGAGCTTGAGGCCAGCGTAGTCTACAGAGTGAGTTCCAGGACAGCCAGGGCTACACAGAGAAACCCTGTCTCAAACAAAACAAAACAAAACAAAACCAAAACAACAACAACAAAAAGAATCACAAGCCAGTCCTGGAAAGAGGCTCTCTCAAAACACCAACACACTAGCAACAACAACAGCAGTAGCAGGAGCAGCAATGATGTAACAACAAGGTGAGTAAAAACATCAAGAGAGTGAAGCAAGAGCAGCTATGTGGCCCTGGCAAGTGTCCGCACAGGGACACAGAACCAGTAGGATACACAGACACAGATGCACACATGGGATGGCATGTTTAACCACATGTTTATCACATGGGATAGTTCATATCATTATAGAGACAGCCCAAGAGCTGATGTCAGCAATTCGAGAACCAAGAGATCTGAAGGTTTAGGTTGAGTCTGAGTGCTTCAGTCCAGAGACTGGAGAAAGGACAGACGCCCTGTCCTAAAGCAGTAAGGAATGCTCCTCACAGGGGACCGAGCCTTTGTGTTCTAGCCAAGGTGTATGTGAGTGGACTGTACCCATCACTTTGGGAGGACTGTCTACTTCATTGAGTTTGCCACTTTCAGTATTGCTCTCCTAGAAACACCTTCAATGCATTATCTCACAAGTGTCTGGGGTTGTTCCAGGCAAGTTGGGGGTGTCACATACAGTTAACCATTACAGGAAAGTACTGCACACCACTGAGTCTCAGTTTCATTATCTCTAACTGGGGCTGCTGAGTAACATTTTATCTCACGTGAAAGGCACAGTTGTGGGTAAGTCATCACTGCTCTGCCTTTGAAGTGCTGCCATGACAGCTACCAAGGCTGAATGATGTCCTTAGGTTAGTGCCAGCAAAGAGCTTGAGACAGAGTGTGGGCTAGAGTTGTAGCTTAGTGGGAAAGAATCCACCTAATATGCCCAAGGCCCTAGGTTCGATACCCCACCCCACCCTTCGAAGCCCATTGTACCCCTTTATCAATTTTAGACTCCGAATTCATCAGCGTCCTGTGGCTTGAAATTGACACCAAGGGAAGTTGACAAACATACCATGAATCAAGGAGGTTCCCTTCTACACAGTAAGTGCTGTACATCTGATACACTCCTTCCTGTGGGTGAGATGTGTTAAAGAATGGTAGTGTGGGGAGGGTTGTGCAGGAGAAGCCAGGCAAGTAAGCTCCTGTGCTGGTAAGAGGCACCTGTTTGAACTCGAGGTTCTGTTGTTTACTTAGTGATCTATATAAGTGACTTAACTTCTCTTACTGTCAAATTCTCATCCACCTTGTAGGATTGCTAGATACAAAGATACAAGATTGCTATGGGAGATGAAATGTGTTTGGAAATGGAGCACATTAATGCTCACGTTAAACAACTCACGAGTGCCCCCTGTTGGAAGTTAGGGATGTGCTTGCTCTTTAGGAGCTAAGAGCAATTGACCAAACCTGTGGGTTCTGGGCCTTACCAACAACATAGACAACTAAAAACACTCCAAGAAATTATACAGCTGGAACACTTAGTTTATATTTTTAGGGCGCCTTATAGATTACAAAGGTATCGCTTGTGATCCCTCACAGCAGCTCCCCGTTTAAAAGGGGATTCGGAAAGGATAAGTAATGTCAGAGAAGCAACCGCATAATCGTTAAAGACTAGACTGCCCCCTGCCCGGTCATCACACAACATCAGGTAGTGCTTGTATTAAGGTAACTTAGGAAGACTAAGCTCCCTTTTCAAAATCTTCCTGTGGGTCTGAGTTCAGAGAGCCCGACTGTTGTGCACTTTGGGCCAACACAGACTCGGCATCCTCTCAGCATCCTGCAGCACACCGGTGTGCGTTCATCTTCAGGCACCTCTCAGATGCTATGGCCTTGATCTTGGAATCCCTCTTGTCTTAAGGTGGTCGGCACCCAGTGTGGAGGCCACGATGGGTTGCAGGGGAGGGCTCTCCGTCGATGACTCGGCCCGGCCACCAGGGGCACCGCAGAGTCCATCCGTCCCCTCTGTCCCTCTCGTCTCGATGGCGGAAGTGAGTTGTCCCAGCCCAAACAACGCTCTCGGTGGTGGGAGTGAATGGACTCGTCCAAACGAGGGGGAGTTCCTCTTACCGAGTCTAGGGCCCGAGGGACAAACAAGAACAAAAAAACATAACACTACAGTTACGTGGCATTATAAGAGGGTAAGTAGCTCGTGCGAGCTTCCCGATGCCGTGGCTGTAGCGGCGTCCGGCTGGGTCGAGCGGAGCCTGGCCAGCACCCGCTATGGGCGCGGATGGTTCCTTCCGGTTCCGCCCTCCGGCCGGGCAAAACTTCCGGTCCGCGCGCCGCTCAGGCGCAGGAGCACAGGCCTGGACCGGCGGCTGTAAGTTTTGGACCCTGTCGTCGTCGTCGTCGTCTGCGCTGCTGCCCCGAGACGGCGCGAGGTCGCGGGCAGTGACCCTGACGTCCGGTCGAATTCTCCGTGCGGATCCAAATAGACTGAGTTTGCTTTTGGTCTGTCCCCGAATACTCCGCGTTCGCGCTAGGGAAGAAGAGGACCCGAGGCTGAGTGGCTCCTGCTCGGATTTCTACTAGCAAGGTAGGCCATGGGTGTGTCCCGGGTCATCCGGACTTCTGCTTAATGGTTAGGGGGGGACCAGAGGGAAATGCAAATGTTGTTTCTGTGTAAAAACTGGCTGATCTTGGAAGGCAGGGTTGGGTCCTGGAGTAATGCTGAAACCGAAGGAAGTTGCTGGTTAGAGGGAGAAATAGTTTGAAAAGGCTGGACCAGAGCCGGGAATCTCTAGGTGGGAAAATGCAGAATGGAATTAAACAGCAGAACAAATAATAATGAGTAAGGGGGTCGTCGCATCCTTGATCCACGAGAAACGAACTCTTGGAAGAACCTGGTATTCCGGGCCAGGATACACTGAGGGGTTAACAGGAGCCAGTTTATAGCGACAAATGGGCTCTCTGCTGTAGGAACAGTGAGAGGCAGAAAACACCCGGCAGGACAGGTATGCCTGAGTTAATAATGGCCAGGTGAGAGGGAGCCAGTCTGATGGCAGAGCGGTCCACACTCTGTTGCCTTGCACCTAGAATGGAGACAAAGCCCAGCTCTTGGGACGCTGAGGCAGAAAATTTGCTGCCTCAGTCTAGGAGTTGGAGGACAGCCTGGATTAGATGAAGGGGTGTCTCAAAAATCACCCCCCCCATCTAAAACACACTAATAAGGCAGATAGCAAAACTAAAGCCAGTGGATTGAAACACGAGGTGCAGATTCTTTTGATAGAAGAAATAGTTGAACTGTTTAGAGATGAGATGGTCACCAAGAAACTGGCAAGTAGAACACACATGGAAGAAATGTAACTTCTTGCACTCCCTGTGGGGTTTGTTATCTTAAGTTCCTTCCCCACCCCACACTTGAGTGGTTCTTTGCGTGGTTTCCAAGTAGAAACAGTACAGTAACAAATGTAGCACCTAATGCTTCATGTTTGCTACGTGACAGGCAGTTTTAAGGGGTCTACACATCTAACTCATTCAGTCTTTGAGGCAGTTATTTGAAAGTGCCATTGCTTTGTTATTATTAGCTGGCTTTTTTATGGATCCTGGAGATTGGACCCCTCACTCTTGCAAGACAAATGCCCTGCCACTGAATGACACCCTCAGCTTGTACAGATGTAGGGCAGAGGTACACTCTAATCCTGGATGCCTGACATTTGAGTCATTGTTTTCAACTAGTAGATTGTTTTACATAAAATATCCTAAATCTTTGCTGCAGTCCCAATTTATAGGTAGAAAACAGGTTTACAAAGGCCGAATGATTTTCTTAAGGTCTGAGAGAGTCTTAGTTCTTCTGTTCCTGTTGGAAAATACCTGAGATTGCAGGTGGTGGTACCACACATCTTTAATCCCAGCACTTGAAAGGTAGAGGCAAGAGGATCTCTGAGTTCACGGCCAGCCTGGTCTATGGAGGGAGGTCTAGGACAGTCAGGGCTACACAGAGAAACCTTGTCTGTAAAAGAAAACAAAAGATTGAAACACCCTACAGGAATGTGTAGCAGAGCCAGGCTCACCCTGTAGTCACACCTGTCTAGGAGGGACTGGGAAAGAGATCAGTCTAGGAAACAGATCTTGTCTGTCTGTCTCTTTGTTGAGGGGAGTCATGCTTTTAAATACAAGTATCTCTCTCTGTTTTGTCCTGGAACTCACTATCTCACTATGTAGTCTAGGCTATTCTTGAACTCACTGAGATCCACCTGCCTCTGCCTCCTGAGTACTGGGATAAAAGGTCTGTGCTACCACAACCAGCTCAGACTTTTTCTCTTACAAATGAATAAGAAGCAGGAACACTGTTGTTAGGTATCAGTGGACCCAGGTTGGCCGTGAGCGCTCCTACACTGCATCCCTCACTGTTCCCTGTTGGACATGAGCGTTCCTGCACTGTATACCTCACTGCTCCCTCTTGGATGTGAGCACTCCCACACAGCATACCTTACTGCCCCATTGCTAAGTTGTACTTCTGCTCATCTTACTGCCCAACCTTTCCGCATTAAATGTATTTTGGCGTGGAGTCTAGATGACCCTGCAGTGTGTGTATTACAGGTTCTAAAGCCAGCCTTTACAGCTTTCATTGGTTTGTCCAAAGTTTCCCTAAAGGAGTCAACAAGAGCTGGCTTTCCAATGCAGAGATCTGATGTTGATGTTGGCACAAGGGTTCTGTAACTTGTTGCCCTTGGGACAGAGTCCACTTGCTTTAACCAGGCCACTAAGGTCCCAGAAAGTTGACTCAGGCTGTTCTCACTGTGCTCCCATCTCAGGCGCTTGCCCTTGTGGGACCCTTTCCCTTCCTGCGTCTGCAGTTTCCTGTGTCTGCCTGTTGCAGCACAGTGAGTCTTGACTGAACACCACAGATGAATGCAAGTCTCACCTCACTTGGTATTTGGACTGGAGATCTTGAAGCTCTGCCCCTTGCTGATCCCCAGGGTCTGTGGGTTTCTCATAAAATGTGCTGCCAAAACACAGAAGGGCTGATGCAGGCAGGGGCTGAGCCCAGTTGAGCAGGAAGCGGACAGGACCTTCCTGATGATCTGACTTGGTTCTGTCAGGTGGGGTGAAGCGTCCCATCTCTTGTCTTTGCTTTGGCTCTAGGATGAACTGTCGATCAGAAGTGCTGGAGGTGTCGGTGGAGGGGCGGCAGGTGGAGGAGGCCATGCTGGCAGTGCTGCACACCGTGCTCCTGCATCGCAGCACAGGCAAGTTCCACTACAAGAAGGAGGGCACGTACTCCATCGGCACTGTGGGCATCCAGGATGTAGACTGTGACTTCATTGACTTCACGTACGTGCGTGTCTCCTCTGAGGAGCTGGACCGTGCCTTGCGCAAGGTTGTCGGGGAATTCAAGGTAGGTGCGTGACCCAGCTAATGGCAGGTGGACCTGGAATGTGAACGTCTTCACTCTGGCTATGTGCTGACTGGCTTGCCTTGCCAAAGAGCAGACCCTTCTTAAAGGCTCAAAAGCACAGATGTGTGGAGGGCTCTGTGGGGGAGGTAGGCTCTGTGTGTCTGGGAGGGCATGTATACAACTCAGGAGGAAGAGCGAGCTGAACGCCATCTCAGCCCCACAGCTTAAACAGTGAGGCCCCTGCTCCCATGGTCTACAGATGTCTGTGATGCCCTCTTACACTTGTTTCTTTCTTTCTCACACAGTCTGGGCTGAAACTCTGTAAGAGGGGGATGTGCTTGGCAGAGTGGCTTTTGTCTGAATGTGAAGTCCCTTTGGGCACCTGTGACCCTGCCTGTGTACACTTTTGTAGGCAGGAAGAAAGGGTAAGGGACACAGCAGGCCGCTCAGTTGGTCATATCCCTCTGCTGATGGAAATGACATTGTGGATTTTTAATGTTTTTTTGGGGATAGTGTAGAGAAGAATGGTTTCTGTGATGTGTTAGATATGTATGCCATTGCACCTTGCTCTTACCATCCTTCTCTTGATGACCTCCTTCCTCCCCATGGTGCTCCTCTCATGTCATGCATGTGTCTGCATATATTTAATCTAGACTCTGTGCGAGAGACCGTGTGTGATTTGTTGTTTTATTTCTCCCACATTGCCCCATTCCCCCCTCACCACCACCGGTGATGTGATTTTTATTGTTGTCTTTATTGAGATGTCTAATTTCAAAGTACGGAAGGGAAATCCTTCCTCTTTCTTACCTTTCTCCCTCCCTTCATTCCTCTGTCTCCTGAGCCTGTCTGTTCCGAGGCATAGTTGACGTAGGGTTTGTACAGCCAGGGACGCACTCCTAGGCTCTCACATTGAGCTCCAGCACCACTGTCCCTGTAAGCTTGGAAAGGGTGAGGTTGTGAGGTTTTCCTACTGACTCTAGAGGCAGTGACTGTCCCTCTGACAGGCAGGCACAGAGAAGAGGGCTTACGAATAGGGACCTGTGAACATGGAGGCTAACCTAGTCTATATAGCTCTAAGACAGCTAGAGCTGCAAAGTGAGTCTGGGTCTCAAAAAAGAAGTGTGTAGGGGTAACTCTTAGGGACTAGAGCCATCCTTCCCCCTCAGTAAGTCTGACCTTGGCAGATGACATCACAGACACAAACTTGAAGTGACAGTGGCTCCTGCCTCATGGACCACAAGGGCTTAGTGATCAAGATGTGCCTAGGGGTTGAATGGAGTCTGCTGCTATTGCAGGTCTATGGAGGAATGAGTATACCACCTGAGGCTTCTTTACCTTCTGGTGCTCAGGGTCTGGTCCAGCCCAGCTTGGAGCTGCAGCCCACAGGACAGCATAGGTAGAATTATAGGTAGTCGGCTCCATGAAGACAACAAGTGAAGCTACCAGATCACTTCCCCTAACTCTGTCCCTTAATTGCCTCTTTTCTAAACTGGTCCCTCAGGCTTCACCATTCTTGCTTTTAAAGAGAGACAAAGTTGGTGCTGGAGAGGTGGCTCAGAGGTTAAGAGCACTGGCTGCTCTTGCAGAGGTCCTAAGTTCAATTCCCAGGAACTACATGGTGGCTCATGACTATCTATAGTGGGATTTGATGCCCTCTTCTGGCATGTAAATGCAGATAGAACGCTCATACATTAAATGGATACATTTTTTTTTTTTTTTGAGACAGGGTTTCTTTGTATAGCCCTGGCTGTCCTGGAACTCACTCTATAGACCAGGCTGGCCTCGAACTCAGAAATCGCCTGTCTCTGCCTCCCAAGTGCTGGGATTAAAGGTGTGCGCCACCACCGCCCGGCTAAATAGGATTTTTGTTTGTTTGTTTGTTTGTTTTTGTTTTTTTGAGACAGGGTTTCTCTGTATAGCCTTGACTGTCCTAGAACTGATACATCTTTTTAAAAAGTGAATTTGTGCTATCAGGATATAGAAAAGCAATTAGAGTTTTTCTGGGGGGAGATATTGGAGAGTGTTAGAAGAGATTGTATTTTATTTACAAGTATATGTGTATGTCTGTGTAAGTATAAGCCACAGGTGTGCACATGCCAGTGGAGCCCAGAAGAGGCTGTCAGAGTCTCTGGAGCTGAAATTAGATGTGATTGTGAATGTTGGAACTCCTCAGGTCCTTTGTAAGTACTCTTAACCAGTGAGCCCTTTCTGCAGTCCTAGAAAGTGAGGGGACCCAATTGGTATAGCAGAAAGAGGAGGCCCTAAGTGTAAAAGAGGAGGCCCCTAGTGTGAAAGAGGAGGCTCTTAGTGTGAAGAGGAGGCCCCTAGTGTGAAAGAGGAGGCTCTTAGTGTGAAAGAGG
>NW_022196893.1:32698048-32705644 GCF_008632895.1 Mastomys coucha
AGGAGGCCCCTAGTGTGAAGAGGAGGCCCCTAGTGTGAAAGAGGAGGCTCTTAGTGTGAAGAGGAGGCTCTTAGTGTGAAGAGGAGGCCCTTAGTGTGATAAGGAGGCCCCTAGTGTGAAGAGGAGGCCCCTAGTGTGAAGAGGAGGCCCCTAGTGTGAAAGAGGAGGCTCTTAGTGTGAAGAGGAGGCCCTTAGTGTGATGAGGAGACTCTTAGTGTGAAGAGGAGGCCCCTAGTGTGAAGAGGAGGCCCCTAGTGTGAAGAGGAGGCTCTTAGTGTGAAGAGGAGGCCCCTAGTGACAGGCGTTGACATCAGACATTTGGATCAGACTTTGGTGCAGCTCTTCCTGAGATCACTTTGGATATCATCCTTTGAGAGAGTTTCTTACTGGCTCCAAAACTCACAAATGAGGCTGGGCTGGCTGGCTAGTGAGCCCAGACATTGTCCTGCCCTGCCCCCCAGCACTGGGGATTTTTCAGAGAAGCCAGTGGGGCTGTTGAAAGTTCTTGACACAGAATAGACGCCTCTAGACTTGGTAGCCTGCTTGAGCTCCCCAAGTCTTTACCTCCCCTGTGCTGGGATTATAGGTGTGCACTCTGTCTTAGTTTTATATTCCTGTGATAAAACATCACAGCCAAGGCAACCGATATTTTATTTGGGCTTACAGTCAGAGGGTTAGAAGCCATGATCATCATGGCAGGAGCATGGCAGCAGACAGGCACACGCTGAAGTGGTCGCTGAGAACTGGCATCAGTCCGTGAGCAGGAGACAGCGGGCTCTCCTCTTCCAACAGGGCCACACCTCGTAATCCTTCCCAAACAGTTCTACCAACCGGGGACCAAGCAGTTGAACTTATGGGCCCCATTTAAACCACCACATTCCACTCCCTGGCCCCATAGGCTTTGGGCTAGAATAATGCAAAGTGTACTGAATCCAACTTAAAAAGTCTCCATGGTCTTTCACATTTTTGTTTTTGTTTTTTCAAGATAGTTTCTTGTGTAGCCCTGGCTGCTTGGATCTCACTCTATAGACCAGATTGGCTTTGAACTCAGAGATCTGCCTGCTTCTGCCTTCCAAATGATGGGATTAAAGTTGTCACCATACTTACCTTCAATTTTTATAGTCCAAAGTCTTCTGAGACTCAGGTTACTCTCTTATTTGTAATCCCCTACAATATCAAAAAGCCTATCACATAATTCCAACATATAGTGGCCCAGACTACATTACCATTCCCACAGGAAACACTGGACCAAAGCAGTGAAAACCAGTAGGGTAAACTCTTGTCTGGTTTCAAAGGTCATAGATGGCTGTTTGCCTTTAGAAAATCTCTTCCCCACTCAGTGCAGCCTAAGTGCCAGCATTAAAAGTGCTTTTTGCTGTAGACCTGTGTAGCAGTGGTTATTGTGAACCACACATAGAGTCAGCTGTAGACCTGTGTAGCAGTGGTTATTGTGAACCATATGACAGAGTCAGTATTAGGGCTGTCTTGTACCTCCTCTGTCTACAAAATTGTTACTTTTAAATCTAGCCTCAGGCAGACTCTTGGGACAAGGGTCTTTGCATATACATCACAGGAATGGCCTCAATATTGTTGCCCTTTGAAGCCTCTTGGGGGGTGGGTGGGGCGGGGCCTCCATAGTCCATATTGTCTACCACCACTGTCTTCCAAACATCTACTTTATTCAGTTACTAGTCCAAATTCCCTAAGTCTTCCACCTTCCCCCAAAACAGTATGGTGTGACCCATCAGGAGGTACCCACTCCTGGTACTAACTTCTATCTTTTCTCTTGCTGTGAGAAGACACTGTGATCAAGGCAACCAGTAGAAGAATGTGTTTGGACTTATAGTTTGAGAGTGTCAGTTTGTCACCGTCAGGGTGGGAAGTATGACAGCGGGCAAGCAGGCATGGTCCTGAGGCAGTAGTCGAGAGCTTACAGCATTTGAGGCAGAGAGAGCTCTCTGGGGAAGTCTTTTGAAACATCAAAGCCCACTGACAGTGTCACACCTTTTCCAAGGCTACACCCACTCCGACCAGGCTACAGCCCCAGTCTATTCCAAACAGTTCTTATGAGAGGTAATTAATTGGTGCAGAAAAAAACTGAAACATGAAACCAGGGACCCTTGGCAGTAGGCACAAGAGCACACACATCAAAAGGCTCATTTTTGTCATTACAGCTTTTTGATGTTTATAGTTGAGCAGAGAGGCTGGGCTTTCGGTGCACCTTTGAGGTTATGTAAACATCTGGGACTCCGGAGCATCTTCTGCCTTATTTTCTAGAAATGGAGGAAAGCCACAGGCATTCGTGTTCCTTCTCACATTTATTGGCATTCCAGATTCCTTTCTTGAGAAATACAACATTAGATATTTCCATATCCGTGTCACAGATTCCATATAGCCTCACATAACCTTAATCTAAACTCCAGCGGTTCCACCAGCCAGGACTGGGTATCTGAATACCACAGCATGGCCTCTGGCTGTAACATGAATCTTATTTACTGTGTGTGAGAGTGTCGTGTGTGTGCATGTGCAAAAGCCCTCAGCTTGCATTTGATTTCATGCAACACCACTTAACAGGGCTGGGCAGGGAGGGTTAGTTTGCTTGAACCATTCAGGCTGGTAGTGTTTGATGTCACCATCACAAGCCCTTGTTGTGAAGCCATTGTCTGCCATGCTTAGTGGGCAGGGTAGGTAGAGGTGAAAATGAGTTCCCCAGGGTGTGGGAATCAGGTCTCATAGAATCAGAACCCTCTAAGGCCATGGCCCACTCATCTCTCGTGTCTTCCCCAGGATGCACTGCGGAACTCAGGTGGTGATGGGCTAGGCCAGATGTCCTTGGAATTCTATCAGAAGAAAAAGTCTCGATGGCCTTTTTCAGATGAGTGCATCCCTTGGGAGGTGTGGACTGTCAAGGTGCATGTGGTAGCCTTGGCCACAGAGCAGGAGCGGCAGATCTGCAGAGAGAAGGTGGGTGAGAAACTGTGTGAGAAGATCATCAACATCGTGGAGGTGATGAGCCGGCATGAATACCTGCCCAAGATGCCCACACAGTCAGAAGTGGACAACGTGTTTGACACGGGCTTGCGGGATGTGCAGCCCTACCTCTACAAGATCTCCTTTCAGATCACTGAGGCCTTGGGCACCTCAGTCACCACCACTATGCGCAGGCTCATCAAAGACACCCTTGCCCTGTAGGCCTTGCTGGAGCCTTGGCAGCTCGTTAATGGTTCTGGGAGTGTGTTGCTGGCATCTGGGGCTCTGGAACCTGCTCTAGATCCTTGTAGGGACTTGAAGAGAAGCTCTTGGTGTCCTTGTTTGTGGTTGCCAGCCTCTGGTGGCTCTGTCACCTTTGCAGTGGTCCAGTCCTGGATGCAGCCTTCCACCTGCTCTGGTGGGGCTCACTTTCTACACTGTACTGTACTGAGGGTGCTGAATAAAGTTGAGATGTGAGTTTGTTTCAGCTCTCTTGGCCTGTGTCATGCCCTGAAACATGAATACTTTGTGACATTATCCTGAGGACATACATGTATGTTGAAGGCTTTATTCCAAGCTACAAGGAGGAGTGGGCTTATGCAGTTGAAGACAGCTTAAAACTGATGCAGCCTGAGCTCTGTTAGACATTCGTGTGCATAGGCGCTACCCAGCCAGATGTGGCCCTGACCTGTCCCATGGATGGGGCAGTGGTGGTTTGTCTTTAGAGAGCATATAACAGAATGGTTTAACATGGGTAAGCGAAGGTGGGTATTGGGTTGACGTCCCGTGATACTGCTCTGGTGGGCCCGCCCCTGAACATGCTCATTTCTACACAGGTGTTATCTAGACAGGAGTGTGTACACAGGCTATCTACATAGGCTATCCACATAGCCCCATCTACACAGGATATCCACATAGCCCCATCTACACAGGATATCCACACAGGCCCATCTACACAGGATATCCACACAGGCCCATCTACACAGGATATCCACACAGGCCTATCCACACAGGCCCATCCACACAGGATATCCACACAGGCCCATCCACACCGGCCCATCTACACAGGATATCCACACAGGCCCATCCACACCGGCCCATCTACACAGGATATCCACACAGGCCCATCTACACAGGATATCCACACAGGCCCATCTACACAGGATATCCACACAGGCCCATCTACACAGGCCCATCCACACAGGCCCATCTACACAGGATATCCACACAGGCCCATCCACACAGGATATCCACACAGGCCCATCTACACAGGCTATCCACACAGGCCCATCTACACAGGCTATCCACACAGGCCCATCTACACAGGATATCCACACAGGCCCATCTACACAGGCTATCCACACAGGCCCATCTACACAGGCCCATCCACACAGGCCCATCTACACAGGATATCCACACAGGCCCATCCACACAGGCCCATCCACACAGGACATCTACACAGGATATCCACACAGGCCCATCCACACAGGCCCATCTACACAGGACATCTACACAGGATATCCACACAGGCCAAACTACTCAGTGTCCACTGCTGTACTTTGCTCACTTACTCTAAGGAGACCTGAGCACTGCTGAGTGAGCTGTGGGAGGGATGCTGAAGGTGGCTGGCTGGGACCTGGACATGGTCCTGGAGCAGGGCAGCTAGAGATGTGCTTGCATTGTCTGGCTGTTTTCCTGCAGGTCGAGGTTTTCTGTTCAGTCTCTGGGTGCTGCTTGGTGTTGGAGGAGGGGTCTTAACAAGTTTCCCTGGTGTGCTTCGGTCTGGGTGTGACTCAGGTGTTACTTAGAGGTGGTGACCTTTTTTTGTTTTCTTTGTGTGTTTTTGAGACAGGTTCTACATAGTCCTGCTCTGGAACTTGCTTTGTAGCCCAGGCTAGCCTTAAACTCATATCCACCTGCCTCTGCCTGCAATTAAAGGTGTGTGTCACCTTGCTAGCCTGCTCTGTGTTCTGTTTGAGTCAGAAGTTTTAGGTCGTCCGAGTTGGCCTCAGACTCATTCTCTAGTCTGACCTTGGGATTCTGTCCTACCTCCAAGATCTGGGATTGCAGTTTGGTGCTACTCTGCCCTGTTTTATGCCAGGCTGGGATTTCAAACCTGAAGCTTCCTGTTGGGCAAGTTGCTAGGCAGGCATCCCATCAATCGAGCTGCATCTCAAGTCTCTTCACAGTGGCTTTATTTTTGAAAAAGGAACTTAATATTTGCTCAGGGATCTTCCAGGAGACCTGGGCAGGCTTCTCTGCCTCCAGATTACACTGGACTCCACCCCTGGCTGTGTGACAGCTACCTAGCTGGCAGTGGCTGTGTGGACACCAAGACAGTAATGCCCTCATTCTGCAGCATATGATTCCCCTGAGGTAGGACAGTGGATCAGACCTGTGCTCCCTTTTTAAAGTTTTTTAGTTCATAATTATATCATCTCCCCCTTCTCTTTCCTCCCTCCAACCCCCCATATACCCTCCTTGCTCTCTAGGTCTGTGCCACCATCTCCCCCTTCTCTTTCCTCCCTCTGACCCTCCCATATACCCTCCTTGCTCTCTAGATCTGTGCTGTTTTCTCGGTAAGCAGGATTCCATGGGCAAGAGGACAGGAGAGAAAGAATGGAGGTCAGCCTTGCCATCTGGGTACTTCTAGCCATTGTCTTTCCTCTGGGGTCTGGAACTCTTGTGTTCTGCCCTAAGGGAAGGGTTTCCACTATGTACACTGTCCCCGTGTGTAAGAAGTACTGAGCTTGTAGGAGCAGAAAGCTATTTTCCTGTGCTTCGCTCTGAGGGGTCAGCCCTGGGATGGGGTCTCGGAATCTCCAAAGCTCCGAAAGCCTGGGGGATGCAGAGCCCCCAGGAAGAATCCCTTTCTTCCTGGGGAGGAAAGCTGTGGAGGTGGGCCTTTGGGGCTTACCTGGCAATCTTGAATTATGAACATGGGGTTGGAGAACAGATAGGCTGGGCCTAAGAATCCAGCCTGTCAAAGACCTTGAGGCCTTGGAGGAGCCTGTCTAGGAGGGGCCTGAGTGCTTGCTCAGCATGCAGTTGGGTAGAGTGGGCGGTAGGGCCCTGAAGGCCCGCCCCTTAGAGACTTCTGACACAGCCTCAACTCTCAGGGTAGTGTACACATCTGGGCAGCTGGCGGGAGCATGAACAGCTCACAGGTGGGAGCTACGGCCAAGGCTGCCTGGCTGAGCTGCTGCAACCAGTCTGGGTTGCCATTCCGACCCCCGGAGGGGCCACACATGGTGCAGGCAGTAGTGCTGGGCGTCCTGTCGCTTCTGGTGCTCTGTGGGATCCTGTTCCTGGGTGGTGGACTCCTCCTCCGTGCTCAGGGCCTCATAGCCCTGCTGGCCCGAGAGAGGCATTCGTCTTTCAGCCCTGAGGCTGAGCCCGGTGCCTGTGGAGGGGATGAAGACTCCTAGGGGTCAGCTGCTGTGGAGACTCAGCTCCTTCTGGGCCATGCCATCCAGAGCTCATTCTGTGGGGCACAGCAAAAGTCCAACCCACAAGCTCTTGTTTCCTGTACAGGTGAGAGCCTCAAGTCACAGGGAGAGTGGGGTTGGGTGCTGCGTGGGGTGGCCACAGTGACGGCCTCGGTTCTCATTAGGTGGACGTCACTGGGTGCATCCAGACAGCTGCTCAAGGCCAGGGTAGAGCTGGAGGTTCCCTGTGCCTCCCAGGCACAGCCAGCCTTAGTGCCCATGTGCCAGAGGGAGGCTGGAGAGTTCTGGGAGTGGGAGCTCTTTGCGTACCTCTTTCCCCATATTTTGCATCTGCCCAGCTCACCTTGCCGTCTGTTGGACTCAGCAGGACCCTCTGTCCTAGAGGCCAATACAGCCCAGCCTGAGCTCTCAGCTTGCTGCTGTCTCCTTCCTGAAGCTTTTGTAGGGAGTGGGCAGGCTGGGACCCACCGAGGTAAAGGTAGAGGAGAGAGATTCCTCACTCCCGCTAGAGGTACCCCGGTTGTTTGGGTGAACTGTGGGGATGGAGAGATGTGCAGAGCCCTCCCCTGACTCCTGCTCACGGGTAGCTCAGCCAGAAGCTCTGTGTGCTGTGTCGGGGGTGGGATGGCCAGGTTTCTAGCGGGAGCATATGTGTAGGAAGGAGTGGGGCTGAGTATTCCCAGCTGTGGGGTCTGCGACTGGGTCTCCTGCCTCTAGCTGTCTAAGGACAGGAACCATCTGGAGAGAAGAGCCTGGGTGGCCCAAAGGACAAAGTAACTCTATTCCAAGGCCACCTCGGACTGAACCGTGAAATGGTGCTTTCACCGTCTCATTGACATTCAGCTGTGCGTAGGGGCTGCTGGAGACGTCTGTGAGTGGCCGTTTCTTGGCGACTCTCAAGGCTCCTACTTTCAACTTACCACCAGGAAGGCAGCAGTTCAGGATGCCTGGTGAGGGGCTGAGGGTGCGGGCAGGTTCAGGCAATCTGCTGTGAAGCTGACGATGTGTGATCCTTGCTTAGCACCTAAGGGTTTGGCACCGGTTCCAGGCAGCCGTGCCATGTTATCCTTGAGAGTGACAGATTTCACATCTGAGATGTCTCCTCCATAGTCTGGGACTGCACCGCTAGGGCAGGGCAGGGCAGGGCAGGGCAGTGTGTGTGTGTGGGGGGGGGGGG
>NW_022196893.1:32705665-32711221 GCF_008632895.1 Mastomys coucha
TGGGGGTGATGCGCAGGGCCCAGGGAACTGTCCCCATTCACTTTCCTAGTCTTGGGCATTGGAGAACTTATGCAGTACCAGGCTCCTCCCAGCCTGCTGCCGGATACATTCTGCAGTCCTCTAGCATCCTCTTCAGTGGGACGGAGGGTGTCTAGATTCCTTTGAACTCCTTCACTGACAATTAGGTACACCCAGAGAAGCTTTGAGAAAAGCTGAAGCTTGAAGAGACAAACAAGTGACACACTCCGGAGAATGGCAGAACTGGAGCTGAACAGTGGGGCTCTCGGTTACAAGTTCAGTCTCCTGGGTCCCCTCTCCCTTCTGCTTTCCCAGCACTCTGAGATTCTGGTAGAAAACATGGCCTCCTGTCTCCATCAGGGAACTGTCACAGCCCAGATGTAGCATGCAGGCTGAGTCAGGGACCACAACCCTAAGGCTCACTGTCACTGTCCCCTGTAGTCCCTGCTTCCTCAGTGGCCTTGCCAGATGCCAGGCAGCAGCTAGCAGCGCCTTTCCAGCTGGGCCCAGCTTTCCTGGCTTGAACCTGAGGAACTGGGGAGGGGCTCAGAGGAGACACAGATGGGGAAAATCTAAACCCAAGTCCCTGTGGCGGTAGGGATGTGTGGTGGCAGGAGAGGCTGTGTCTCCAGCATTGTCTTGTCTGCTCACACAGGACTAAGCTACAAGAGAGGGAGGCAACAGTTTCTTCATCAAACTTCCTGCCTTTGATGTCCCTTCAGCTCAGTGTTTGGAATGGCTATGTGGCATTCTGGGGCCTAAGTGTTGGAGGCAGGGAAAATACTCAGAATTTGCTACAGATTTCTGGTCAAGGCTGTTAAGCTTGGGTGGGGATGAAGGCATTCAGAAAATAGAAGAGGAGATGCTGTGCTCGCCTCCTTGAGAGGCGTGGGCTGGGGGGTATCAGAGAACCAGAGAAGACATCTTGGACTCTACTGTACTCTACTAGCCTGAGCCTGCCCTAACCTCTCTGTCTGAGGTCATCGTGTACAGAACCTATATGGTCTCCTCAGCCGACGGCTCCCTCCAGTCAAGATGGGGCACCCTGTCTTACAGGTGCTGGACATCTCCCCCCTCACCTGCCACCCGCCCGCACCCCATTTGTGCTTGTGATGACGGACTGAAGACACCAGGCTGGTGGCTCCTCATCCTGGGACCCTGGCACTCAGCTGCCTCCGAGCTTCTCCCGATGTTCCTGAGTTGGGTGCAGGAGACTCATGTTCAGAACAAGTGAGTCTGCTTGGTGACACCCCACCTGTGTGGATATTAGTGTGCCTTCTGCACACTGGGCCTCCGTGGACATGAGTACAGCTCCTCTTCTACCTGATGCTAGACGGCAGATTCTGACAACCCAGCAACCTAGTGCTGCCGAGAACCTGGGTTAGCACCTCCCATCTGGAGAGAGTGTCAGCCATCCCGCAACACACCATCTCTTTCCATGGCTTTGCTATTAAATAGGCCAGTAACACAGTTCTGAGTGTGTGTCTGTTTCTAGCCCTTGACCCTTGGAATTCTTGTTTTTTTTCTTCATCTCCCCTCAATTTGGCTGCTTCTAGTATTTTTTTTTTTTTTTTTAATTTAAGAAAGGGTTTACAAGGAGCTGGAGAGATGGCTCAGCAGTTAAGAGCATTGCCTGCTCTTCCAGAGGTCCTGAGTTTGATGACACGGTGACTCACAACCATCTGTAATGGGATCCGATGCCCTCTTCTGGTGTGTCTGAAGACAGTTATGGTATACTCACATGCATTAAATATTTTTTTTTAAAAAAGGGTTACAATAGCCCCAGCTGACCTGAAACTAGTTGTGTGCTTTAAGATGGACCTGAGCTCACAGTAGTCCTCCTGCTGCAGCCTCTCAGGGATTATAGATAGGGCCCACCAAAGCTGGTTTAGAACTGAGGGTGGATGTGATGTTTACTGGGAGTGACTCCCACTAGTCAGTGTGACCAAGAGCTTGGCTTTATTCAACCAGAGCTTTGTGTGTGTGTGTGCGTGTGCATATGCGCATGTATGTGAGTGTGTGTATGCATGTGTATGAGTATATGTGTGCGTGCATGTGTGTGAGTATGTGTATGTGTTCGCATGTGTGTATGTGTGTGCATGTGTGTGTGAGTGTGTGTATGCATGTGTATGAGTGTATGTGTGTGTGCGTGTATGTGTTGTATTCGCATGTGTGTATGTGTGTGCATGTGTGTGAGTGTGTGTATGCATGTGTGTATGCACATGTGTTTGAGTGTGTGTATGTGTTCACATGTATGTGAGTGAGTGTGGGTATGTGTGTGCATGTGTGTGAATGAGTGTGTATGTGTGTAGTTACTTCTCTGAGAGTGGGTTTTATAAACCTTACTGAGTCACAGTTCCCTTATCTTTGAAACAGAAGTGACACCATCAGTGTGAGTGTGGACCCAGTGGGTAATGTGCTTGCCCATCACTTTAACGTTTTGTATACTACAATTACTAAGGGACACTGTTTTTCCAAGCCTGTCTGTGTTGATTATTGTTTTATTGTGATAAAACATCATGACTAAGGCAACTTATGGAAGAAAAAGTTTATTTTGGGTTATGGTTTCAGAGGGTTAGGTCCATAATGTCAGGGATTGACAGCTGAAATGGCAGCTGCAGCTAGAAGCTAAGTGTTGAGAGCTCACATCTTGAACCACAAACAAGAAGTAGAGAGCACATGGAAATGGTATGAGACTTTAAATTTTGGCAGCCTGCCTCTGACGTATTTCCTCCAATAAGGTCACACTTGCGAAGTCTCCCAAACAGTGCCACCAACTGAGGATTCAAGGATTCAAATGTCCAGGATTACGGGGACATCTCCTCCAGATCACCACACTGACCATTTCCAGAGAAAGGAGGGGAGAGAAGGAGGGCAAGGATTTGAATAAGAACGGCCCCCACAGGCTCATATGTTTGAATGCTTGGTTCCCCTTGATGGAACTCTTTGGGAAGGATTAGGAGGTGTGGCCTTGCTGGAGGAGGAGGAGATGTACCACTGGTGGGGGGGTGGGCTTTGAGGTTTCTGAAGACTCACACCAGCTAGCTTGCTTTCCCTGCCTTGTGGACGCGTCATAGGATGTAAGCTCTCAGCTGCTGCTCCAGCACCATGCCTGCCTGCCTACTGCCAGGCTCCCCATCCAGATGGGCATGGATCCACACTCTGAAACTGTAAGCCCCACAAATGCCTTCTTTCTGTAGTTGCCTTGGTCAGGGTGACTTATCACAGAAGTAGAGAAGTAACTCTAGAGGGCAAGGGTTTGAATAAGATCGGCCCCCATAGGCCCCCCTTGCCAGAGAGGAAGGAAGCAGGATGGGAGGGGAGAGGAGGAAAGGGGAGGGGGAGGGGGGATCCACTGGGCTCCTAAGGACACACTTGATTTCTTTGTTCTTTTCACGTGCTGACATTTGATGTTGCTTGGAAGTTGGACATGTGGAGAATAGGAGGAAAGGTCTGTCCTCAGGGAGCTTCCAGTCTCACAGTGTGTGGGGTCCAAAGACAGGTTAAAATAGACCACAACTCATGCTCAGGTGGAGGGAGCTGAAAGCAGGAGTCCCCAGCTGGTGGAGGCCACCTCACCAAGGGGCAGCTGTGCTTGACCAGCATCGGTCACCTGGTGGAGGGAGGGAAGGGCATAGCCCCACAGAGGGTCCCTAGAGGGGTGACACCCAGGGGCAGGGACAGGCAGGAGTCTGGGGGCTTCTATTTGAGAGCTAGACCTTATCGGGCTGGAGCACATTTAATGGTGGAACAGCTGGGAATGAAGAGGCAGCAAGGATGCGATGTCATAAACCAGTCGGGTGGGCTGGAGCTGGAGCTTGGATCACAATCGTTGGTCCGCAGCTGCATGTGAGGGATCAGGGGAGGCAGGAGAGGTGGGTGCTGCTCGTGGCCTTACACCTCCAGCTCAGACGATGGGCTTATGCAATGAGGACCTTTCAGGCCTGAATCCACAGAAAACAAACCAGCTTGGTTTACAGAGAAGAGAATTTCTTTTTTCTTCTTTTTAAAAAAAGATTTATTTATTTATTTTATGTACATGAGTACATTGTAGTTGTCTTCAGACACACCAGAAGAGGGCGACAGATCACATTGCAGATGGTTGTGAGTCCTCATGTGGTTTCTGGGAATTGAACTCAGGAGCCTTGGAAGAGCAGTCAGTGCTCTTAACCTCTGAGTCATCTCTCCAGCCCAAGAAGAAAATTTCTTAACCCATTTGAGAGACGGGCTGAGGAGGAGTCTGGACTCAAGCTTAGGTGATTTAAGGCCCAAGCCATGAGAACGGGCTTGCCTTCCTCGGTTCCTCAGCTTGCTTCTGTCAGCCTCAAGGTCAGCTTTGGGCAGTGTGGCCTAGCAGTCAGAGCGCTTGTGGGCCCATGCTGCCTGGGTTTGTGCTCTGGTAGTACATGTGGCCTTAGAAGGCACTTGTCTTCTATAGTGCACTGCCCCGCTTCCCGCCCCATCTTCAGACCAAGGAACATCAGACGTGGCTCATGCTATTTTTATGAGGACAAAAGGAAGTCTGCACTGATAAGGTATGAATGCCTGGCTGTGTGCTGCCTTCACGTGTGGCCTCAGCTCTGGCTTCAAATCTATCAGGACAGAAGGAAATCATCGCCAAGGGATGCAGGCCAAGCCCTGGCTCTGTCGTGAATGAACTGAGTCACTGTTATACGGAGAGGATAGAATGTTCCAGACCTTGGTCACAGGATCTGCTTGACTTGATGCTGAGAAACACTGCAGACTCTTGGATCCAAAGCAGGGGCATGTCTCCTCATCAAACCTGGGCTAGTTTAATTCTGGGTAAGCAGAAGCTCTTGGCTGCTGCAGAAGCCACACAGGCAGAGGTGTCACAGACAGCCCTGAGATACCTCAGGGACAGTAACTTCCGGGTTGGAGCCTAGTAGAGAGTTCTGGGCCATGACGTTGCTAGAGTCACACATGAAGGTTGCATGGATTAGGCCTGGTGCACCATCACCTAAATAAAGGCAGAAGAGGAGGGTGAGAGAACCTGGGAAGAGAGAGGGGCTGCTCTGTGTTGGTGAAGAGTGGGTCTTGGAAACTGGGGGTTTGACCAGGAGAATCCATGTCCCCAGTGGGTCTGGGAAAGAACCCGCAGCTTTGTGGGAGGCAGTACAAGGCTCCCACCTATCTGAGCTGTTATCTCATAGCCGCAAACAAAGGAGCCTGTACACATAATGGTGGTTTAGTGTTTTTTAGATATCTGACTTGTAGCCTCGCTGGCTTGGAATTTGCTTTATAGACCAGGCTGGCTCAAACTCTGCCTCTCTCCCCAGGGCTGGAATTAAAGGCACTTTCACCATAACTGTCAACTTACTTTGTATAAGACTTCCTTCTCATGTGTGAACACGCATAAGTGTGTGCAGGGTGTAAGCCACATGAGTGCACATGTGTATGTGCAGGTGTGTAAGCCACATGAGTGCTCATGTGTGTGTGTGCAGAGGTGTAAGCCACATGATTGCTCATGTGTATGTGCAGGTGTGTAAGCCACATGAGTGCTCATGTGTGTGTGTGCAG
>NW_022196893.1:32711734-32716035 GCF_008632895.1 Mastomys coucha
GTAGGCCACATGAGTGCACGTGTGTGTGTGCAGGTGTGTAGGCCACATGGGTACATGTGTGTGTGTGCAGGTGTGTAGGCCACATGAGTGCACATGTGTGTGTAGGCCACATGAGTACACATGTGTGTGTGCAGGTATGTAGGCCACATGAGTGCTCATGTGTGTGTGTGCAGGTGTGTAGGCCACATGAGTGCTCATGTGTGTGTGTACAGGTGTGTAAGCCACATGAGTGCACGTGTGTATGTGCAGGTGTGTAGGCCACATGAGTACACGTGTGTGTGTGCAGGTGTGTAGGCCACATGAGTGCATGTGTGTGTGTGCAGGTGTGTAGGCCACACGAGTGCTCATGTGTGTGTGTACAGGTGTGTAAGCCACATGAGTGCTCATGTGTGTGTGTACAGGTGTGTAAGCCACATGAGTGCACATGTGTATGTGCAGGTGTGTAGGCCACATGAGTGCACGTGTGTATGTGCAGGTGTGTAGGCCACATGAGTGCATGTGTGTGTGTGCAGGTGTGTAGGCCACACGAGTGCTCATGTGTGTGTGTACAGGTGTGTAAGCCACATGAGTGCACGTGTGTATGTGCAGGTGTGTAGGCCACATGAGTGCTCATGTGTGTGTGTGCAGGTGTGTAGGCCACATGAGTACACGTGTGTGTGTGTGTAGGCCACATGAGTACACATGTGTGTGTAGGTATGTAGGCCACATGAGTGCTCATGTGTGTGTGTGCAGGTGTGTAGGCCACATGAGTACATGTGTGTGCAGGTGTGTAAGCCATAAGTCAACTTTGGGCATCTTCCTCTATCACTCTCTAACTTATTTTTTGTGGCAATCTTTCACTAAACTTAGATCTCTTTTCATTTTGTCTAGACTGGTTGCCATGGAGCCCGGGGGAGCAGACTGTTTCTGAGTCCCCTCTCCCAAAAGTTTGCTATACCGCTAGCTTTATCATCATCATCACCACCACCACCATCATCATCATCATCATCATCATCATCATCTTTTTTTTTTTCTTTTTTAAGTTTTTCAAGACAGGCTTTCTCTCTGTAGCCCTGGCTGTCCTGGAACTCACTCTGTAGACCAAGCTGGCCTCGAACTCAGAAATCTGCCTGCCTCTGTCTCCCAAGTTATCATCATCATTTTAAACAGGATCTTTCTAGATATCTCTGGCTGGTCTAGAACTTGCTATGGAGACCAGGTTGACCTTGAACTCATAGAGATCCATCTGCCACTGCCTCTCTACTGTTATTATTAAAGACATATACCATCATGCTCAAGAACTTTTTAAAAGTACCTCTTACTTTTCATTTATTGTGTGTGTACCTGTTTGTGCATGTGCATTGTGTACATATGTATATATGTGTGTTGTGTGCTTGTGTGTATGTATATGTGTATTGTGTACAGGTGTGTGCACACGTGTATGTACATGTGTATGTTGTGTGCATGTATGTGCACATGTGTGTGAGTGTATGTGCGCATGTGCATGCATGTGTGTGTACATGCCTGTATGTATGTGTGTGTGCATGTGTGCGTGCCATAGCTTATGTATGGATGCCAGAGGACAACTCTGAGGAGTCAGTTCACTCTTTCCACCATGTCAGTCTTGGGTGTGGAACTCCCAGTCTTGGTGGCAGGTACCTTAGCATGTGGACTCTGGAGATGTGAACTCTGGTCTTTGTGCCTATACAGTGAGTACTTTACCCACTGAGCTGTCTACCCAGCCCCTGTGGGACATAGGACATCTCTCTGTGTTGTGTGAATCTCTGCCATGCACCTGTCTCCCCCAGGCCAAGTCAATCCTGAAACATCCCTCCTTATGCTATGGGGGCTCAATGCAGCTGCCGTTCATGGGCCTTGTGGGATAGCTGAGCTGTGGATCACGCCCTGTGCCTGTCCCTCTTCTGTCTGACAGCTATGTGCCCATTGAGAACCCCTCCCTCAGATGCTCATGTTAGCATTTTATCATTTATCTATCTATCTATCTATCTACCTATCTATCTATCTACCTATCTATCTATCTATTGTATGTGTGTGTGTGCGTGCGCGCGCACGTGTGTGCACCCTGTGGCACACATACGGAAGTCAGAAGACTGCTTACAGAAATTGCTTCTCTCCTTCTACCTGTAGGTCCCAGGGACTGAACTCAGGTTGTCAGACTTGGTGGCAAGTGTGTTTGCCCACCGAGTCATTTCACTGGCTCATCATACAACCATTTCCATGAAGGTCTCCTAACCCATGACTTCTCCTTCTGCCCTGTCCCTTAGTTCCTCCAGTTTAGATTTAGTGACCCTCAGTCACTCTGTCCATGCCCTAGCACCATCCCTTCCACGGATGCGGTCAGACGAATTCCATCCCCAGGTGACTGCAGTAGTCTGTCCTTCGACTTGGAGCCAATACTGGGTGGCCTCAAATAGTAGCACGCCTCTGCTGACCGGTTACTAGGTGCCTGAACCCTCACCTCTGCTCCACTCTTCCAGAAGGTTCTTCCCCCTCACGCTGCCCTTCAACCCTCCCTGTCTCAGACCTTGAGCCTCCGGACACCCCTCCCCCCCTTCGTCGTGTGTCTTCTGTTGCTCCTCATTGGCTCTAGTGTCCCAACACTCAGGTTTCTTCTGCCTTAAAATAGTCTTTCTGCACCCCCACTGCCTGCTCCAGTTACTCTCCTGCAGCCAAACTTCTCAGATCGGACCCCACTCACCACCCCCACTCTCTGGGCTTCCAACTGGTTCTAGGACTTTTCCAGCCTGGCCTCACCCTCTCCTCCAGTGGTTACTTCTCAGTCCTTATGTTGGCTGTTTATCTGGCCACTGCCTCTGTCCTTACCCCCACCCCTCATCTACTTGCCCTCCACTAACATTTCTGAGGGGACTAGAGACTGTGGGCTTTAGATAACACTAGGGCCCAACACGTCTATTTCTTTCCATGTTACCTAAGTTTCAGAAAACAGGCCCTATAGCCGGGCGGTGGTGGCGCACGCCTTTAATCCTAGCACTTGGGAGGCAGAGGCAGGTGGATTTCTGAGTTCGAGGCCAGCCTGGTCTACAGAGTGAGTTCCAGGACAGCCAGGGCTACACAGAGAAACCCTGTCTCGAAAAACCAAAAAAAAAAAAGAAAAAAAAAAAAAAAAAAAGAAAGAAAAAGAAAAAAGAAAACAGGCCCTGTGGGATATGAGGGGTGGATCATGCTCTGTGTCTGTCCCTCTTCTGTCTGACACCTGTGTTCCCATTCAGAACTCAGGAGGCAGAGGCAGGCGGAGCTCTGTGAGTTCAAAGCCAGCCTGGTCTACAAAGCAAGTCCAGGACAGTCCAGGCTACACAGAAAAACCCTGTCTTGAAAAATCAAAACTAACCAACCAACCAAAAAGGACAGGGTGCTATCAGTAGATACTTGGAGACTATCTTAGTTACTTTAAAAAAAAAAAAAGATTTATTTTATGTATGTGGGTACGCTGTAGCTGTACAGATGGTTATGAACCTTCTTTATGTGGTTGTTGAGAATTGAATTTTTAGGACCTCTGCTCGCTCCAGTTAACCCCGCTCACTTTGGTCGGCTCTGCTCACTCAGTCCCTGCTTGTTCTGGCCCAATATTTATTATTATACATAAGGACACTGTAGCTGACTTCAGACACACCGGAAGACGGCGTCAGATCTCATTACAGGTGGTCGTGAGCCACCATGTGGTTGCTGGGATTTGAACTCAGGACCTTTGGAAGAGCAGTCAGTGCTCTTACCCATTGAGCCATCTCGCCAGCCCTTAGTTACTTTCCTATAACCGTGAAGAGACAGTTTGACTGAGGCAACTTATAAAAGAAGGTATTTAACTGGGAGATTCTTACAGTTTCAGAGGGTGAGTCCATGACCATCATGGTGGGGAGCATGGTGGCAGACAAGCAGGCATGGCACTGGAGCAGTAACTGAGAGCTTACATGTGACCTGCAGCAGTAGCTGAGAGCTTACATGTGACCCGCAACCGAGAGGCAGAGAGAGAATGAAGGCCAGCTGGGATGGCAGAGGCTTTTGAAATCTCAAAAAACACCCCCAAAATGACACTTCTTCTAACAAGGCCACACTTCCTAATCCTTCCCAAACAGTTCCACCAACTGTGGACCAGTCATTTAAACATAAGAGCCTATGGGAGCCATGCTCATTCAAACCACCAGAGTGACACTGAGGGCTTAGGAGGATGTCCACGGTTGTTGTCTCAACACTGAGGGCTTAGGAGGATGTCCACGATTGTTGTCTCAACACTGAGGGCTTAGGAGGATGTCCACGGTTGTTGTCACAACACTGAGGGCTTAGGA
>NW_022196893.1:32716239-32720108 GCF_008632895.1 Mastomys coucha
CAACACTGAGGGCTTAGGAGGATGTCCACGGTTGTTGTCTCAACACTGAGGGCTTAGGAGGATGTCCATGGTTGTTGTCTCAACACTGAGGGCTTAGGAGGATGTCCACGGTTGTTGTCTCGTGCATCGTCTGGGCTTCTGATTCCTTGTTTGCCTCCCACCTGCCTTTCCCTCTCTGTAATTGGCCAGCATCTGTTCCTGTTGATACGAGCTTCCTGCCCAGTGCCTCAGGGTTCTGTCCTGCCCTCCTCCTAGCAGATCCCTTTTTGTGCTTCCTCTCCTGGCACTGGATTGGCTCACACTATGATGGTGGCAGTCTGGCTTCATCTGAACCCTGAAACCCTGCCTTGTAGAACCCTTTGAATGGCTGCCTGGGGAGCCCTAGTACTAGAGAGCAGAGCTCCCTGCCTTAAGAATCCTAAGTTTTGGTAAGGGGACATCACATGGACCTATAAAAAGAGGCATGAGGTATTTATAGATGGTGACTGTACTACGATAGGGGTGGCATCAGTGAAGGTGGTCAGGGAAAGCCTCTGTGGGAGGTGACATTTTAGCTGAGGCCTGACCCATGAGGAGACCTAGCCAGGACGCGATGTTCCTGTCAGAGAGACAGCGGGTGAAAAGGTCCATGCTAGGAATGAGTCTGTCATGTCTGAGGAGTAGGAAAGAGGCCAGTGTGGGAGAGATTTACTGAACAAGAGGGGCAGGAGAGGACATGGGTTGGGGCAGGCAGGAAGTGCTTCTGAGTATACCCCACCCCAAACACTGTCCTTGCATGCTTTGGCTGCCCATGAGCAGTGCCTTCTTTTGCCTCAGTTTCTGTACTTGGCCTTCCTCTCTCAGCCAGGCGTCTCCTCTGCCAGGCCTTTCCACCTTGTAGAGTTTTGTTCTGTCTCTTATCACTGACCTTGCCTCTTTCCTGGCCCACAAGTCCACTGGAGCTTCTAGGTCCACCACTCTGCTGATGCTGTCTCAGTCAGGGTTTCTGTTCCTGCACAAACATCATGACCAAGAGGCAAGTCGGGAGGAAGGGTGTTGGGGGAAATATTTCAAAAAGTTCCCACGCTAGAGCTGGCACTGGCCAGCCACAGAACTCCAGCTGGGTGATCTCAACTTGACCGTCTCTCTGTGCTGGAGCTCCCAAGTCCCTTGGCAGATCTCTGCTGCCAGGCCTATGCAGCAGCCACCCACCCCAGGGTCAGCCAACGCAACACCCATTTACCCAGTAGAATCAAAACTCTTGAAGCTTCTAATTAACCAATCAGATTTATGTATCAATAAAGTCTCAATTTACAAGATGCCAATCCAATAATTTCAGAACCAACTGGTAATGATAAAAGCTTTATCCCAATTATTCTAACCTTGTGAAATCACAACTGCTTGTGGCTGGTAAAGCCAGGCTGGTTCATGTTGGCACCATCCTCCTTTCCCTCTCTCTGCTACACTCTCTGGCTCTGCAACTCTTAGCTCCGCCTTCCCTTTGCCCGGTTCAATCACAGGCCTCCTGCTGCCCTAATGTAATTGGACAGGGAAAATCCTGCAACAAAAAGGATTTATTCAGCTTACACTTCCACATTGCTGTGCATCACCAAAGGAAATCAGAACTGGAACTCAAGCAGGTCAGGAAGCAGGAGCTGATGCAGAGGCCATGGAGGGATGTTCCTTACTGGCTTGCTTCCCCTGGCTTGCTCAGCTTGCTTTCTTATAGAACCCGGGACTACCAGCCCAGGGATGGCACCACACACAATGGGCCCTCCCACCCTTGATCACTAATTGAGAAAATGCCTTCCAGTTGGATCTCACGGAGGCATTTCTTCAAGGGAGGCTCCATTCTCTGTGATAACTCCAATTTGTGTCAGGTTGACACACAGAACCAGCCAGTACAGATATCATGATGATATCTTTATTTTACTTTTTTCAAAGATATATTTATATCATATATATGCATGCATATATATATGAATGCTTTGAATGTATTTATGTGTACCATGCATCGTGGCGCAGGCAGTGCCAGTGGGAGCCAGGAGAGGTGTCAGAGCCCTTGGGACTATAGTTACAGACGGTTGTGAGCTGCCTGAGGTGGGTGCCGAGGACTGAACCCAGGCCTTCTGTAAGGCAGCAAGTGCGCTTAAGCACAGATCCGCCTCTCCAGTCCCCATCAGGGTGTTGGTAAGAGAGGCACCCTGCCAGGCCACTTCCTGTCTCTGTACTCAGTAAAGCTACGCGTCCAGAAGTTAAGATCTTCAGACCTTCCTGCCATCCCTTGTGGCCCTTCTGAGTATCTGCTCCTCCTGAATTTCCATCCCTCTCCCTCGAACTCTCCATGTCCTTTGAAAATGTTGTTCCCACCCCCACTGCCCTTGCCTGACTGGCTCCTGTCTGTCTCATCTTGCCCTTCAGGTCTGGGATGCCCCCTCCTCTCTGATAACCTCCCAGATAACTGGGAAGTCTGTCAGGCATTCCTTGATGGGGTGGGGCTGGGCTTCCTTGAGTCTCCCTTCATACACTTCGCTACACACTGAGTGTGTCTTCTTCAGTTATGCCAACCCTGGAAGAGCAGGGCCTATGGCTGTGTAAGCTCACGGCTTGACCTGTTGCCTGGCGCCTAGTGTTCACGGTCATGCCTGCTACATCACGGGTCCTCAGTAATGGTGCTGGATGAGTGAGTGAGTTCTGCAGAGGATCCTGGGAGGAGAAGCAGATGGAGAAGCAGCTTATTGGCCTGCCTACATGTCACAGATCACTCTCTCACCCTTCTTCACCACCCCTGGGCTGTCAGGGTCCAGGTTCCTACCCAGCTCATGCACCTCGACCTGGGTGAGTGATTCAGGTCCAAGGCTCCAGCCCTGGGTTTTTAGTCATCTCCTTCTCTAAAGGCATCTTTGCCCAAGAGAAGCAGGTCCTGGGCCTAGCCCCAAAGACAACCCAGGAGGGCTAGGTCTAGGTAAAGCCAAATCAGGGAATTGTGGGGTTTTAGTTGGCACTGTGGTCGAAAAAGAGTGAGGCTGAAATGAGGGTGCCATTGACCTCTCTGTGACCTGTGAGAGAGGATGGATGGGGTGGATGGCCTTCTGAGTTCTGTGCTAGAGTGTCTATTCCTTTTGTACAAGAGGGCACTTCCAAGAGTGGCACTCCTCTCTCTCTCTCTCTCTCTCTCTCTCTCTCTCTCTCTCTCTCTCTCTCTCTCACTCTCTCTCTCTGCACACACACACACACACGTGAAGAAAAAAAAAGAAAAATCTTGTGGGTCTGGAGAGATGGCCTAGCAGTTAAGAGCACTGACTACTCTTCCAGAGATCTTGAATTCAATTCCCAGCAACCACATGGTGGCTCACAACCATCTGTAATGGGATCTGATGCTCTCTTCAGGCATGCAGATAGAGTGCTTATAAATAAATAAATCTTGAAGAAGAATGAGGAGGAGAAGGAGGAGGAGAAGAAGGAGGAGGAGAAGAAGGAGGAGGAGAAGAAGCAGAAGAAGAAGAAGAAGAAGAAGAAGAAGAAAAAGAAGAAGAAGAAGAAGAAGAAGAAGAAGAAGAAGAAGAAGAAGAAGAAGAAGAAGAAGAAGAAGAAGAAGAAGAAGAAGAAGAAGAAGAAGAGAAGAGGAAGTCTTCATCTCCTGAGAACTGAGATTAGAGGTGTGTGTCACCATGGCCAGCTCCACCTTGAATATTGGCCTTGTCCCTGTTGCTGGCCGCTCCTTGCTCAGTACACACTGAACATCACTAATGCTCAGAATGTATTTTAGGGAGTATCAAGAAAGGCCTCCAAAGCCTCAGTGATCATCTCAGTAAGCCCATGTGTTCTCTCACCACACGGGCTTCTCTGCTCCTTCTGCTGTTGTTCTCTCACCACACGGGCTTCTCTGC
>NW_022196893.1:32720890-32727601 GCF_008632895.1 Mastomys coucha
CGGGCTTCTCTGCTCCTTCTGCTGTTGTTCTCTCTCACCACACGGGCTTCTCTGCTCCTTCTGCTGTTCTCTCACCACACGGGCTTCTCTGCTCCTTCTGCTGTTGTTCTCTCACCACACGGACTTCTCTGCTGCCTCTGCTGTCCCTCTACATACTTTTCCTCTGTCACCATGTCTCATGAAGACGCTGCCTTGTGCTTTAGGTGGCAGTCCTCAGTCCTCAGCCTAGGCCTGAGGCATTTCCACATGGTCCTTTCTGATCCTGGCTTTATATCTCTCCCCTCTAGGGCTTTTAGTTCTAGGTCCAGCTGGCCTTTGAAAGCTACTCAGCTTGAGGCTGACAGTCTATGTGGACCCTCACATCTTCATGACTCCAAACCTGTTCTTTACATAGCTAGGCCCCAGATGTGTGCTCCCTTCTTGGACTGGGTTTATGATAAGAGGCGTAATAGTAACTGGAAGCTTCTCTGCCTGAGCCATCTGCTTAAATGCCAGCCCTATTAGGAAGGGAGGGTTGCAGCTTCAAAATGTTTTAATTTAAAATGTCTTAAAAGATTATTAAATTATTATGTGTATGAGTATTTTGCCGCATGTGTATATGTGTACCATGTGTGTGCCTGGTGCCCATGGAGGTCTGAAGAGAGGGTTGGATCCCCTAGAATTGGGGTGGTGAGCTACCATGTGGGTGTTGGTAAGTGAACCTGGGTCTCCTGCAATAGCAATGGCGCTCTTAGTGAGTCTGTGCTCCAGCCCCAAGGTGAACTGTTTTGTTCACTTCATACAGACACTGTTAGGAAGTGCGTTTCTGGAGGAATGAGACCTTCTCTTGAACTTCTGAGTTGATCACAGGGTGGCACTCTGATGGGAAGGGCCACTGGAAATGTGCCATAGTTTCTTAACCTTCTCAAGCCCACAGACGAAATGTCACCCCCAGAGCATGCTGGGACCTAACAGAGGCACCAGAAGACTTGAGAGAGAGAGTTTAAACTCATGCCAGAGTTTAGGAGGACATTAGTTGACTTGCGTACTTCATTCTCCGCCTTTTGGATTTAGCAATAAGGACGTTTTGTGAAAAAGTCAAGTTCAGAATGTCTCCAGACACCACTCCCAGAGGAGTTAAAAAAAAACCCAACAACTAGCATTCTTTTCTCTGTGTGCCCCGTACTTGGAGGATGTCCCAGAGGTCAGAGGAACCTGGGTGTGAAGCCAGCAGCCTCGACACACACAGGTGGCTGCAGAACAGCTTGCTGCTTGCTGTCTCCCAATTTTGAATGTATCTTTTTGTTTAAAATGCCTTCATGGCATACCAAATGTTGCAGGAATTGTAGGGGAAATGAACTAAAAGCAGACGCAATATTTCATCATTTGTTATTTGAGAGAATTGATGAATATTTCAAAACCATTTGGCAGGAAACAGAGGATTACAGCCCAACTTCCTCCCCCGGGGGCTAAGGCAGCATCACTTCAGATGGCCCCCACCCCAAGGGCTCTGGTGAGATTAGCACAGGAACAAAGGGTTTCATTGTCTGAATTTTTTTTAGGGGGGGGCTATTGAGCTAAGCAGAGTCAGACCCTGCCCCACAGCATGTTAAAGCAATGGATTTATTTTTAAAATTAGCATGCAGGGGCTGGAGAGATAGCTCAGTGGTTACGCTAAGCACTGGCTGCTCTCTCAGAGGTCCTGAGTTCAAATCCCCAAACTCACGTGGCAGCTCGCAACTGTCTGTAGCTCTGGTTCCAAAGGATCCGACACCCTCACACCAGTACACATAAAATACAGTCAGCTAGCACACAAAGTAATTGGTGTCATTGTGGCGTTTTTCCTACGCAGGGGCCAGACTTCAAATTAGCAGGGCCTGAGTTGTCTCCTCATTTCCCACCTCTTCCCTGAAAGAGGGCTCTCTATCACGACAGTACTTTACTCTCCCTCAGGTCAATTAATTTTTAAGTTAATGCTGTGCATCTGACAGGGTCTGTCTTATGTAGCCCAGGCTGTCTGGGACTAACATTCATTCCACGCCAGTCTCCTGAGTGCTGAGATTACAGACATGATCTGCTTTGCCTCTGTTCTATGCCAACGTAAAGGTAAGTGTAAAAACGAGGTTGGGAGGCTAAGACAGGACAACCCCTGAGCCAGACAATAAAGAGTTCAGGATCATCCCTGAGCCCAGAGTGAGTCTGAGGCCGGCCTGGACTGTGTGAGAACTTATGTCACAAAACCAAACCAGGGGCTGGAGAGGTGGCTCAGCAGTTCAGAGCAGGTATTCCTCTTGCAGAAGACCTGAGTTTGGTTCCTAGGACCTATGCAGGGCAACTCACAGCTGTCTATAACTCCAGCTCCTGAGGCTCCAACTGGTTGGCCTGAACTCACTATGTAGATCTGGCAGGTCTCTTGTCCCCAGAGGGTTGCACTCCAGGTGTGTGATACCACACCTGGTTCTTTTCTATCTTAAAAAAAAAAAAAAAAACTTATTTATTTATTTTTTAATACAGTTCAACTAATATCTTTATTTTTAAATGTAAAAAATTAGCTGGACATAGTGGTGCATACCTTTAAGCTCAGCACTCAGGAGGCAGAGGAAGGGGGATCTCTGTTCATTTGAGGCCAGCCTGGTCTTCAAAGTGACTTCCAGGGCAATTACACAGAGAAACCATGTCTCAAAAACAAACAAACAAACAAATAGTAAAAATTTATTCTATGCATGTGAATGCGTTGCCTGGATGTATGTCTGAGCACCATGATCACTCGTGGTGCACAGACATACTTCACAGGGCAGAAGAAAGTAACAGATCTGGAACAGGAGTTATAGACATTTGTGAGCCCCCACATGAGTGCCAGGAACTGAACCTGGACCATCCATCAGATCATTGAGCGCTCAACTTCTGAGCCTTCACTCCAGACCCTCAAATTTTACTTTATTGGTTTTTTTTGTTTGTTTTTGTTTTTGTTTTTGACTAGGTGTAATGTAGGCTAGCCTCTAACTAGGAAACTGAGGATGATTTTAAATTTTCGGATCCTCCTGACTTCCCTCCTCCCTTTGGTATGAGGGTCTCATGTATCCAAGGCTGGCTTTGAGCTTTCTATGTAGTTGAGACTGGCCTTGAACTCCTGATCCTCTGCCTACACTCCCCTCTGCTGGTAAGCCTCACCACACTGGGTTTGATGGATGCTTTCCCATGGGCATCTTTTGCAGCCTCATTGGATGAGTATGCTTTGGGAACCATTGTCCCAGAGCCTTCCTTCTGGAAGAACAGAAACACTTTGCAAGAAAATCAGATCACGCCTGTTCAGAGAGGAGCCTTCCTCCTTCTGTCGGAACAACACTCCCAGACTCACTTTATTTCCAATGACTGTAATGCCAAGCTACTAAATTTAAGTTCTTTCCCCCCTAAAAAGCAATTTAAAAACACATTTCCGAGCTGCGACTTAGATGAGACCGCTTCTGCACGGAGCGATAGCCAAATGTGTGCCTCAGTTTTATGTAGGAGGCAAATGTCCTGGAATTTGGTTTTTGCCACAGCTGTCTTCCGCCAAGTTCCCTGTGCTCTGTGGTTCCAGCTCAGCTCCCTTCTGGAAGCTTGGGAGAAGTTGGCTACTATTCCCCCAGCACAGGTGTCATGAGGGATGGTCCTTTCCTGGACTGCTGGCTAAAATGAGCTGAGGGGTCAGTGTCCTGGCTCTTCCTCAGGGCACAGCGACTGGGAGCCAAAGGAGGAAGGCCGGAGGACTGACTTACCTGCTCTGTGGGGAAGCTGGCAGCACGGGCTCCGGGACAGATGAAATCAGTTCCTGATCTGTGTTTGCCTTGTAGGTCTTGGTCCTTAATGTTTCTGAGCATCAGTTTCTGGGTGGTGTCAACTGTGTTATGTTTGGGCCTGTCCTGCTGGCTGAACATGAGGCACGGTCTCTTGTAGCCCAGGCTAATCTCAAAACTCGATAGGTAGCTAAGGATAACAGTGAGCTCCCCATCCTCCTGCCTCCACCTTCTGAGAGTGAGGGTGTGTCCGGTGAGATTGGCTAATCTTAGCCGTTACCTTGATTGCAATATGGAATCAACTAAAATTCAAGCCGCCTGCAGGCACTCCTCTGAGGGATTTTCTTGGTCAGATTATTTGAAGCTGGAAGTTCTACCTATCTTCACTAGGTTTTTCTTGCTGTGCTTTTGTAGCTTACATATTGTAGGCCATCGCTGAGGGAAGTCAGGGCAGGAGCCTGGAGGGCAGGAGCTGATGCAGAGGCGGCAGAAGAACCCTGCTTACTGGCTTGCTCCTCATAGGTTGCTCAGCCTACTTACTCAAAGCTCCCAGGGCCACCAGCTCAGGGGTGGCACTGCCCACAGCGAGCTGGACCCTTCCAGATTAACCATCAATCAAGAAAATGTACCACAGGCTTTCCCACAGGGCAATCTGGAGGGACCATTTTATCAATTGAGGTTTTCTCTTCCAAAACAATGTTGGCTTGTACCAAGTGGACATAAGAACCTAAGCTCTTGGTCAGATCATCTGAAGGGTGGCCTTCTGGTAGCAGCCCACATGAAAGGACATGGAAGAAAGAAAACTGCTTTTTGCAGGCATGCCTTCACTCTGGCAAGTAAGTCCAGTCTATCCTAGTGTCCGTCACACATATCAGAAACAACTTTCTTTGGGCTTCCAATGTAGACCGAAGACCAGCTCTCCAGGAGCACTCCGGGGCTCTAGATAAAAACCACAGGTTCATCCAGCTTCATGGACTGAATAAGTATTAGATTCCTTCTCAGACTCTCCAACGGGAGACAGCCATTGTTGGCTACCTGGACCGCAGCCTGTGAGCCAATCTAAGAAATCCCACAAATACGTTTTTATCCTATCTGTTATGTTCCAGTAGTAAACCCTGCCTAGAACAGCTCCAGGCCTGGCTTGACCTCCTGCATCTATCTGCCAGTCACTGTGACTAGTCTCTAGGCTGTGGTGTGGTCACCTCCCTGGAGCTGGGTCAAAGGTGAAGCGTGGAGGCCACTTTCCCCGAACATACAGTTACAAATACTTTCATGTACTGTTTGAGGCAATAAAAACGGATGTAGAGATACCCCATGGTGGATACTTGCCAATATGGTGGAGCTGGACTCAAGGCCCAGTGTCTGGATCACCCGCCTCACTCAGTTGGCCCTGCATGGGCCTTGCAGTGTTCTCCCCCAAACACGGGTCCATCTCTCTTCCTAACTCCTGTTGCAGTTTCTACTGTTGTATTAACAGATATCTCCTGCCCTGCTGATTAACTCCCGGGTCCCTGAGAAGTGTGGGCAGCACCCTGGGGCTGGAGAAGCATGGAAACTTAATTTAAGTGTTAGAATTTAAGGGTTGAAGCACCGGCTCTGGGCAACGGGACTTTGAAGAGGTCTTTGGGGGGGGGGGGGCTCCGCCGTTGAGAATGGATTATGCCCGTAGTTGTCTTGGGAGTGGCTTTGTTACAAGGCCAGCTCTCCGCCTTCTACACTTAACTGACCTCCTGTCCTGAGATACCGCAGCATGAGGCTCCTACCAGGTCCTTATGCTGGGCTCTTAGTGAGCCATACATTTCTTTTCTTTATCAAGTATCTGGTTTGTGGTATTCTGTTACAGCAACAGGAACTAGACCAAGGCTGGTGTCAAGATGCTGCTAGTTGGTCTGCATCAGTATCCTGGGAGGAAATTCCAGCCAGTGCTGCTAGATTTTCTGATTCCTCAGGAGGTGGAAACCCAGAGTTTTTGCATGCATTCTACTAACTTTGTTCGCATTTAATTTTTTACTACTAACAAAACTAATAAAGCGGATTCTGGTAGGAAAAAAGATAGAGAAAAAGATGTGAGCTGCTCCATGCTTCCATGACCTGAAGTTGACCCCCTAGGCTTCAGGTGAACGGCCTCTGCTGTCTGGCAGGCCCTTCAGGTTTCATTCCTTCCTACACATTAATGCTAGGTACAGAGTGACCTTCTAGAGCTGTCTCAGGTTTCATTCAGCACCTCCTTCAAGCTTACTGGCCCTGGCTCCTGTTCTGGGATGAGACAGTTAGCTATTGCAGAGACCAGATCTCTGGTCCTTCAGGACGCCCCCCAATCCCAGTACAGTAGCCACTGTCACTTGCAGTTATTCAAATTTAAACATATAAAAATAGAATAGTTAGTTCTCCAGTCTTTTTTATTTTAAGAATATGGGTGGTGTCATGATTTGAATACGTTTGGCTCTGGGAGTAGCCCTATTAGAAGGTGTGGCCTTGTTGGAATAGGTGTGTCACTGTGGGTGTGGGTTTTAAGAGTCTCATCCTAGCTGCCTGGAAGTCAGTCTTTCACTAGCAGCCTTCAGATGTAGAACTCTCAGCTCCTCCTGCACCATGCCTGCCTGGACACTGCCATGTTCTTGATTTGATAATGGACTGAACCTCTGAACCTGTAAGCCAGGCCCAGTTAAATGTTGTCCTTATAAGACTTGCCTTGGTCATGGTGTCTGTTCACAGCTGTAAAATCCTAAGAAAGACAGGTGGTTTGCCGGGTGCCCTCCGGAGCCAGTGGAGGGCAATGAAGCCCTGGAACTGGAATTACAGACGGATTTGAGCTGCCATGTGGACGCTGGGGCTTGGACTCTGGTTCATCAGTCTTGAACAACAAGCACTCAGTGCTCTAACCACAGAGCCACCTCTCCAGCCCTCACTCAGTGTCCTAACAACTGAGCCACCTCTCCAGCCCTCACCCAGTGCT
>NW_022196893.1:32727828-32732469 GCF_008632895.1 Mastomys coucha
AGTGTCCTAACAACTGAGCCACCTCTCCAGCCCTCACCCAGTGCTCTAACCACCAAGCCACCTCTCCACCTCTCCCACTAGCTCTTCAGTCTCTCTGGCCTTATTTTGAGCTCCCAAAGCCCCACAGCACCCAAAGCTTCCACATTGGACACCAGAGCTGTTTCCCCACTGTAGAGAACTGTGTTTTCAGTCTCTCTAGAAACTTCCTCTCACCATTTGCTGCCTCCAGCAGCCCCTGTCCTCTTGTCCCCACACCCTTATCCTTCCACACAACAAGCTGCAGGGGCATCCTGATAGGTTCCCTGTCTGCCTGCCGGCCTGTCATGGCCAGTCCCAGCTGGATGATGGTCGCCCAAGGCTCAGATGAGGCATTGTTTCACCCCAGGCAGACAGGTACTGCTGCCTTCAGCCACACATCACCCCAGGGACCTCTGGTGGATAATTTGCCTCTCTGGAAGGTCCAGTGGTATTGCCTTCTATCGGCATCTTAGATCTAGTGGGTCCCACGGGTGGCTTGCTGGGACAGTCTCTGACGAGGTGTTAGCGAGGAAACAGTTCAAAGACACACCCCTTGCCTAGCCGGGGAGACTTTACGGACACATCTTGAAAATTAGTCTAGGGTTAGGAGCAGGAAAGGGTTTATTTCAGCTTACAATCCCTCATCACGGTCCACCACTGAGGAAAGTCAGAGCAGGAGCTCAAACAGGGCATGAACCTGGAGGCAGGAGCTGATGCAGAGCCACAAAGGAGTGCTGCTTACTGGCTTGCTCCTCATAGCTTGCTCAGCCTGCTTGCTCAGAGCTCCCAGGGCCACCATCCTAAGGGTGGCACTGCCCACAGCAAGCTGGACCCTTCCATTCATTTGCAAAGAAAAGTATTTCTCACACTGGGTTCAACAATTGCCAGGTTATGCCAGTTTAGAAGGCTAATCAGTGTAGTGAAGGGTCCCAGGGTTGGTTTGACTCTGCCTCGGATTCTCTGGTTTCTCTACCAGATGTCCCCTGTACAGCACACATCCAAGACTGATTCCCTCAAGAGGTCTAAATGGCCCAGTGCCTTCTGTACCCACTGTTTCCCTGGTGTCTGGAGAATGGGAGGGGCTTCTGGAGACTTCTAAGAGACCCTGGAAATAAATGGCTTCTCTTAGATGCCCACAGAAAAACTCTCTTGGACCCAGATGAGATCTTAGACCCATCCTGAGTTTGCTGACCCACAGCATAGCTGAAGCAGGCAAAAATAGAGATGATCTTGCCTGTATAGCCTAGAATAAAGACCTCAGCAAGTCACATAGACTGCAAGTGTGTGTGTGTGTGTGTGTGTGTGTGTGTGTGTTTGTGTGTTTGCACACGTGAATCCCTGCGATGAAAGGAGAGATGTTATATCTCCTTCAGAGAGGAGAGTGGAATGATTGCTGGGGAGGCATCTGAGGGCTAGTGCCGCCCTCTAGTGGGTACCACATGTGGCTTGCTGGGAAAATTTCTGCTGAGGCATTGCCCAGGAAACAGTTCAAAGACACACCCCTTTCCTACTTCCACCCCCAATCATACTGACTTGCCAGTGGCATGGCTTTGTGGAGCTAGCCAGCCATTAGCGTGCCTGGAGGCCCTTGAGAGAGCTCACCTCCTCAGTTAGCTTTGGACCCTGGCATGCTCCTGGTAACACTAATGTTAAAGGGAGGGACTGGAGGGAAGAGGGCTCTGCTGGGGCCCATTAAAGGAAAGCGTTTTTTCCATGCTTATTTAGTAGATTTTATACTTTTTATTTTTCTTTAATTTTTTAAAAATTACATTTTATATGTGTGTGTGCCTGTGTGTGTGTGTGTGCCTATGTGTGTGTGTGTGTGTGTGTGTGTGTGTGTGTGTATGTGTGTGTGTACTCACATATGATCCATGGTCCATGTGTGGAGGTCAGAAGACAATGGAAGGTAGCAGGTTCTCTTTTTCTATTACGTAGGTTCTGGATTAGACCTCAGGTTTTCAGGCTTGGCAGTTGGCATGTTTTACCCACTGAGCTATGACAGCACAGGGTCTCGAAGACCTGGCTGTCCTTGAACTCAGAGATCTTCCTGCCTCTTCCTCTCATGTGCTGTGATGCCCAGCTGCAAGATTTGTACTTCCAGACCCCCGCTCTGCCCCTTGGCACAGCTCCTTATGGAGCCTCGCTTGAATGTGTCCACTTTCTGAGTAGAATTAGTCTTTCTTTTCCCGCTACCTTCCTAACCTTACCCTCTGTAGACTGCTGCCATGCTTTGCTGAGCTATGGTGGGGACATACTCTTCAGAATCACAAAACCCAGTGTGGGCTTTGTGAACTCTATCACCCAACAGACAGCACCAAAGGTCATCGGCACACAGTAGGTCCAGCCCTGCACTGGGTGTGCCAGCTGCACAGGCTTCTGGGGCTGTGGAAGGACTCAGGGTACTCACCTGAGCCCACAATAGCAATACAGGCTGTTCTGGCTGGTTGTGTGTCAACTTGATATGGATGAGAGCCATCAGAAAAAGGAGAAGGAGCCTCCGTTGAGGAAATGCCTCCACGAGATCCAGCTGTAAGGCATTTTCTCAATTAGTGATTGATGGGGAGGCCCTGCCTATGGTGGGTGGTACCATCCCTGGGCTGGTGGTCCTGGGTTTTATAAGAAAACAGGCTGAGCAAGCCAGTAAATAGCACCCCTCCATGCATCAGATCCTGCATCAGGACCCTGCTCCATTTGAGTTCCTGTCCTGACTTCCTACAATAACAAACCACAATATGGAAGTATAAGCCAGATAAACCTCCCCGACTTGCTTTTTGGTCACGGTGTTTCATCACAGCAATAGAAACCCTATCTAAGACACAAGGCCTGTCCTAGTTACTGTTCTGTGGTTGTAAAGAGACACCATAACCAAGGCAACCTACGGAAGAAAGCATGTGACTGGGGGCTTGCTTACAGTTTCAGAGGGTTGGTCTATGACCATGGCGGGGAGCATGGTAGCAGGCAGACAAGCGTGGTTCTGGAACAGTAGTCTCTGGTGGGGTAACTGTTCTCTTAGAAGGTGGAGACCAATTTCAGAAGAAGCCTGATTACCTCCCAGAGCCCAGTCAGTGCCCAGTCAGTGCCCAGTCGGTGCCCAGTCGGTGCCCAGGTAACTGCTGGGAGGAAGGACAATGGATGACATTTCCCAGGTGGCTCCTAAGGGAGACATGAGTCTGTGGGTTTTTCTATTGCATTAGCTTCACAATAGCACTGGCCTGAGCAGGATGGGGTCTCAGTTTTCCTTCCCTCTTCGGAAGGGACCATGCCAGCCAGGGTCTTTCACTACAGCTCCCTGGTCCCACAGGCTGATTGTTAAGTTTGAGCAAAACTGACCAGCTACTACCACTTCTAGAGAGGGACAAGACAAAAAGGTATATTCTTATCCATGATTGTCTGTTAGCATCCCAATGCCCAGCACTCAGTCAGGTGACTGCCCCAGATGCAAGGGTTGCTGGGAAACTGGGAGACCAAAACAGGAACAATATACCTTGCCAGCTAAGGGTTCTGTTTGCAGTTAAGAATGAGTTCCAGTTTGCCCTATGCTAAGTCCTTGCAGCTTAAGGTTTCTATTTGTAATTAAGAATAAGTTCCTTGGGCTGGAGGGATGGCTCAGAGGTTAAGAGCACTGACTGCTCTTCCCAGCCACCACATAGTGGCTCACAGCCATCTGTAATGGGATCTGATGCCCTCTTCTGGCCTGCAGCCATACATGCAGGCAGAATGCTGGATACATGGTAAATTAATACATCTTTTTTTTTTTTTTTAAAGAATAAGTTCCTTTTTCTTAGAGCCGTTGTAACAGATGTGTATCCTTCCCCTCCTGCCTTCCCTTTTGTTGTTTCTTTCTAATAATGTGTAACAACCTACTCTCTGGACCCTGTGAGCATCTTATTTCACGTACAAAAATTACCTCAAGAGGCTGGCCGGAACTGCTCTCCCAAATCCAGAGTTAGGGTGGGAACCAGCAGGCCAGTTCTGGGTGTATCCTAAAATACAGCTTGTTCTCCTTTGATAGTCATAGATTTGGTATTTTCTCCTCAAAATTTACAGGTTTAACAAAACATCACAATGTTCTCTCTACCTTAAGACAAAGTCTCATGTAGCCTGGGCAGGCCTCAATTCCCAACTCTCCCGCCTCTATGCACCTTTCCAGTAAGATGTGCGTTCCCTGGCCTGGCTAGGGCTCATTACCTTTACAGAAGCAAAGAGTCAGCCAGTCAGGCTTGGGGGCTCATGTTTGTGTTCCCAGCAAGTAGGAGACAGAAACAGGAAGATCGGTAATTCAAGGCCATCAAACAAACAAACAAACAAACAGAAGGAAAAGAAAAAGAGGATGAAGAGGAGACCAAGTAGATCCTGTGGTGGGGTCTGCTCATATCTAACATAAACCCAACATAATGCAAATTATTGTAATCACGCCACTACGGATCCACCAGGGCTGCAGAACAGAGCCGGGAGCTGAACTGTGACCCCGAAGGGACATTACAGGAGATTTAAAAGATGAAACCATGGGCTGGAGAGATGGCTCAGTGGTTAAAAACATTGACTGCTCGTCCAGAGGGCCTGAGTTCAAATCCCAGCAACCACATGGTGGCTCACAACCATCTGTAATGAGATCTGATGCCC
>NW_022196893.1:32732947-32733317 GCF_008632895.1 Mastomys coucha
CGGCTCCTCACCGCCAGGGCAGACAGGGTACACGGCCACGTGGAGCGGCCGCTGGGACCCCGGCTGCCGGGTAGAGCGGCTCCCGCCGCCGCTGCCGCCTCTGCCGCCGCACAGGGAACGCTCCCAGTACCCCACGCAGGGAGCGCTCCCAGTACCACCACAGCGGCTGCCGCCGCTGCTGCGCTCCCAGTACCCTGCGCAGAGAGCACTCCCAGTACCACCGTAGAGGCTGCTGTTCCACATGGAGAGCACCACTCACCTGGAGACTACTCACCGCTTCTTGCTAGAGACACCAGACGCCACGGGACACAACAAACCTACAGCCAAGCGCCGCTAGACTACGAACTCTTAACCACGTGAGCTGTACCCT
>NW_022196893.1:32743010-32753161 GCF_008632895.1 Mastomys coucha
TACACATGAAACTGCCTGGGCCTGGTGTCTGCAGACGCTTCCTGCCGCGACTCAAAACCCATCAATAGCTACAGTGTACTTACATATAATTAATAAATAAATCTTTAACACAAAAGATGAAACCATGAAGAGAGGGAGCGGGGTGGGCTGTAGCTCTGTCCAATCATATTTTGACATAAGGGGTGAGCAAGGGAGTTTCCACCAATCAGGTTAGGAGTAGAGTCATGGGCATGAGAACATGAACTTAGTTTGACCTTGCCAGCAAGACAGAAAACTTGTCCTTGAGATTTCTGGACTTAGACAACTGTTCCCTTACAGGTTGTCCCTGAGATGTCTGGACACAGGCAACTGTTCCATTTCCTTATAATAGAAGCTGTTCAGTTATTGCGAGGTCCCCAGGTCCCCTGGGGCCTGGGACCTTGAGCTTAGTTACTCCCTATGATTAAATGGAGTCTGAAAATGAAATAGTAGTACTTAGAATACATTTCTTTGGCTTGTTCCCAATGGATACTAGAGACAACAGAAGAGTGGGCTACCCCAGGCAGGATGTGAGGCCCTGTGGCAGGCAAGGAGTGGGAACTGAGAGAGGAGGCAGGAAACTTGCAAATGCGTGCAATCAATCCTCAAGCCACTTTTTATTGCTTAGTTAAAAACAAAGCAGAAGCAGTATTATAGCTCAGTGGCAGAGAGCTTGCCTAGCATGCAAAAGGCCCCCAGTTCAATTCCCAGTGCTGCAAAAGCAAAACCAAAATCATGACCCAACAGCCTAGACACAAAGCCAGAGGAAGCAGGCCACACTGACCTAGGACCTCCTGGTGTAAAACAAACTAAAGCATAGTGAGTAAAGAGCAATGAATCTGATTAGCAACTCCTCTATCTAACACCTCTCCATGGCTTTAGGACACACACAGTGGCCTCTGGCTGACTGAAAAGGTAAACCATTAGTAATAGAAGGTGGTTAATTATTGCCTAGGAGGGTGAACTGAGCCCAGTTTTCTTTTTCTTTTTTCCTTTCTTTCCTTCTTTCTTTTTTTTTTTGTTTTGTTTCTTGTGTTTTGTTTTTTGAGACAGGGTTTCTCTGTGTAGCCCTGGCTGTCCTGGAACTCACTCTGTAGACCAGGCTGGTCTCGAACTCAGAAATCCACCTACCTCTGCCTCCCAAGTTCTGGGATTAAAGGCGTGCACCACCACTGCCCGGCCCAGTTTTCTTGTCCAAGACTCAGGTTATCCTAGGCAGAATGAGGGTCCCATGCCTACTTCTACAAAAAGCCTTAGGTAGCAGGGTGGTGGTGACACACTGTTTTAATACCAGCACCCGGGAGGCAGAGGCAGGAGGATCTTTGTGAGATCAAAGCCAGCCTGGCCTACAGAGCAAGTTCCAGGACAGCCAGGGCTACACAGAGAAACTCTGCCTGGAAAGTCTGGATGGGATTGACTGGCTGTTCTTTCTCAGTCAGCCCTTTGAGAGGCTGACATCTTCCCCATGAACTGCTTCAGTGAAAGCTCCACTTAAGGGCCTGCCGTTAAGACGTGTCCTCCATCTCTTGCTCAGTTTGGTTTTATCTGCTGAGAGGCCACAGGAGACATCCTCACCAGAGGACCTCACAGTTCTCAGGTTCTTGGATAACAAGGCCAGACGCAGCCACACGTATGACATTCCTAAAGCATCCTAGATGTCCAGGTGCCAAACCAGAGGCAGAGTTAAAGAGACTGGAAAGCTCGCCCTGCTCTCCAGAGCTGGCCAATGTCTCAGAGCAGTCTAATATCTGTGCCAGGTGTTTAGCATGGGTTGTCAGGCTGAGTTATCCAGCCAGCTCTGGGCACTCTGGGTCCTGAGCCTGACCTGAGAGTCCGTTTGGAACACTGCAGGCTCTGGAGTACTCAGTGTCCCTGGGTGTTACCAGTGTGGTGTCCTCAGCCTCGGTCAACATTCCCATAAAATATGATTTCCTTTTGCTTCAAACATGTTTTTCTTAGGGCACGGCCAATCCACCCACCCCTCAGCTTTCTTCCTAGCAGGGCCAGTGTGAGCAATTTTTATTACAATGAGATAAAAACTTCGTGGCCACAGAGCAAACACTTGCTTCCTGCAGATAGTCCGGGGTCAGGTTTCTCCTCCCCACCTGGCTGCCTTGAGACTTAGTCACTATGTTCTTGCCACCTCTGTTTCCCAAGGTCAAGCACTTTTCAGTTCTGGGTGTTGGCTGACACTTTGAGACAGATTGCTTCCCACTTTGATTTTTTGGAAAGAAGCAGGCTGTCGTTAATGATAAAATTAAGAAGGAGACCCTCCTAACCATAAAGCAAGCATCTGTGTCCCATGGGAGTAGGCACCACCGCTGTGCATGAGCATCAGCAGGGCAGAGTCCATCAGAGGTGGGGCAGAAAGGGAGAGGAGACAGCCTGGGGAGGCAGGGGATGGCCATGTCGCAAGAGAGGTACAGCTTGAGGGCCGAAGCTGGCCAGAGGGGCCCTGCGGCAGTCTGCTCTCAGGCTGAGGGGAAATAGGGCCCTGACCCCTGTCCTAGCACTCAGAAGCTGTGTGATGCTGGGTGACTTGCTCAGCCTTTCTAGCAATAGTAGCTACCACACAGGATGTTGGGAGGACTAGATGTTTAAATGACTATACATGAGGGGCGAGAATAGAGCCTGGCATTTTAGAAGTGAAAGGATCTTCTGCTGTGGCTGAATAGGTGGAGGGAGGAAGAAGAGGAAGAAGAGGAGGAAGAGGAGGAGAAAGAGCAGGGCTTGCAGTGAGCACTGGTGTGTGTGTCTGTGTGTGTCTCTGTGTGTCTGTGTGTCTTTTAGCTTGGTGTGAGCTGACATAGCTGTGAGGCAAAGCTATGTCAGCTATGGATATGTCCTGGTGTAAAGCTTCCTGGAGCTCTGGAAGGGCTGGAGTGGTGGCATCGGATCCCATTACAGATGGTCGTGAGACACCATGTGGTTGCTGGGAACTGAACTCAGGACCTCTGGAAGAGCAGTGCTCTTAACTGCTGAGACATCTCTCCAGCCCCGTAAGGTGCTTTCTTTGCATGGGCTGTCTAGGGCCAGCCTCCTCGTGTGCTCTGGCCTCCTTTTGATGCCTGAGAGGCCTGGATTCAGGATGCTGGGTCAACGGAGGGGCTTTGAGATGGGCATGCCCCCTCCCTCTACTCTTCTCTTCTTGGCTGGCTCCCAGAAATTTCAACACACCCAGTTCACTTATAAAGGACAAGGATGGCCCTGTTTAGGAAACACCACTAGTGAGACCCTTAGCAATGGCTCTTAGACCATGCTGTAAGTCCAGCCTCCTTGTAACATGAAACTCACAAGCTCAGGGGTGCAGCCAGGAGGATCCTACCTACAGAGATCAGAGGATGGATGAGAACGTGGTGTCCCCAAGCAAGCAGACAAGCAGCAGGTACAGGAACTCTGTGAGTGTTGTTCAGAGACCAAGAATGATGCCCTAGAGATCAGGCAATTTCCCCAGGTTCTAAACTGTGAACGGAGAGTGAAGGGGGTAGGGGTGGGGACATGACTGGTGAGATAGTGATCTGAGGCACAGCAGCACGGACAGACACACGCCACAAACTTCTGTCATTAGTTAGACATCTACAACCTGGGGAGAGGGGACACCCAGACACTCTAGTCCTATAGGACATAAAGTGACATTGGGGGACCCAAGACATCATTGCTACTCAACCTGCTGGTGTGTGTGTTTCTCTGCTACATCTCAGTGGGGGCAGGTCCAGTGCTGTTCCTCTTGCTTCCAGTGACTACAAGGACTTCCAAGTCTGGATGAGGAGCTAGCAAACCTTCCGGAATAATCTGGAGTCAATATCCTTGGTTTTGCTAAGGGCCACTGCTGTGACCAGTATAGCTGTGCCAATGATGCAAAGGGCCACAGGGACACAACTTGAGAGGATTCATCAGGCTCCTGCCTGGGTTTATACAGGCACTATGGCTCCCCCACGATCTCTTCTTCCCTCTGTGAGGGAAGCTAGCTGTCACAACATGGGGACATGTGGGCAGCCAGTGGCGTGGACTACTTTGAGGAGGCCTAGGACCCAATGCCTCTTGCTAGTGGCCACATGGAGAGCCCTCTAGTTGTGTTTCTGTCAGGTGGTCAGCAGCTCCCTGGACAGCACCTTGATCATAACCCCTAGGGAGCTGGAGCCTAAAGCCAACCAGCTGAGCTGCTCACGGTTCCTGCCACAGAAACTGAAAAGTGTCTATTGTGGTAGGTGGCTAAGTTTTGGAATACTTGGTGAGACAGTAAAGGGATAATGTTTGGGGGATTAGCAAGAGCCAGGTAAGTGGATGTACTAGCCAAGTCCAGCTTCAAGTGTTCTATACTTCACTGAATGTACCTAGCAGCTTTTCATTGATCTCTAAATAGGAACTTGGCTTTGACAGTCTTTTTTTTTTTTTTTTAATGAATGTATTCATTTTGTGTTTTAGATAGCATCTCACTATTTGTCCTGGCTAGCTTGGATTTCTCTATGTAGACCAGTCTGGCCTCAAATTCTTGGGGATCCACCTGCCTCTGCTTCCCATATACTGAAATGGGTTTGACATTCTTAGAGCAAGGGCTCTATGTGAGCCAGGGCTCAAGGCTGCCAGGGTGGGAAAGGGAGTGGGATTCTCAGCTACTCTTTTCACCAATCCCTAGTCAAGACAGTCAACTTACGGGTCTGGAGAGGTGACTCAGTGGTTCAAAAAATGCACTTGCTGGACACCCACATGGGGGCAATACACAACTACCTATAATTCCAGCTCCAGGAGATCCAGTGCCCTCTTCTGGCCTGCCATGACACCTGTGCTCACATGCTACATCTCTCCCCAGACACAGGTACACAGGCATAGACACATGATTAAAACTAAAACTAAAGTAAAAATTTTTTTTTAAAGAGTGTTAGCTCTTGGTGGTGAATACCTGCAATCTCAGCACTCAGGAGCAGGAGGCAGAGCGTTTGTGAGTTCAAGGCTGGTTTGGGCTGCAAATCTATCTATCTATCTATCTATCTATCTATCTATCTATCTATCTATCATCTCTCTACCTACATTTCACCTATTATCAATCTATCAATCTATCATCTATCTACCTACCTACCTATTATCTATCAGTTTACCTATCTATCTGCCTATCTATCATCTACCTACCATCTATCTATCTATCTATCTATCTATCTATCTATCTATCTATATCCCAAAGTCAACCAATCAGACAAATCAAGATCAAGCCTGGGGAAGATGATCCAGTAGGTCAACACTTGCCATGCAAGTCTGATAACCTGTGTTTTGTTCCTGTAACCCACACAAAGGTAGGAGTAGTGTCTTAGTCAGGGTTTCTATTCCTGCACAAACATCATGACCAAGAAACAAGTTGGGGAGGAAAGGGTTTATTTAGCTTACTTCCACATTGCTGTTGATCACCAGAGGAAGTCAGGACTGGAACTCAAGCAGGTCAGGAAACAGGAGCTGATGCAGAGCCATGGAGGGATGTTCCTTACTGGCTTGCTCAGCCTGCTCTCTTATAGAACCCAAGATTTCCAGCCCAGGAATGGCACCACCCACAAGGGGCCCTACCTCCTTGATCACTAATTGAGAAAATGCCCCACAGCTGGATTTCATGGAGGTACTTCCCCAACTGAAGCTCCCTTCTCTGTGATAACTCCAGCCTGTGTCAAGTTGGCACACAAAGCCAGCCAGTACAGTTGACCCCTTGTCATCTTGACACACAAACACATCACTATTAAGCCTTAACCCTTACTTTCTTATTCATCCCCAAGATGTAAAGTCCCACAGTCTTTACATATTAAAAGTTCCATTTAAAATGTCCAATATCTTTTAAAATTCAAAGTCTCTTAACTGTGGACTCCACTAAAATTTTTTCTTCCTTCGAGAGGGAAAAATATCAGGGCACAGTCACAATCAAAAGCAAAACCAATGTCTGGGATCCAACTCACGATCTTCTGGGCTCCTCTAAGGGCTTTGGTCACTTCTCTAGCTCTGCCCTTTGTAGCACACAGCTTGTCTTCTAGGCTCCAGATGCCTGTACTCCACTGCTGCTGCTGTTCTTGGTGGTCATTGCATGGTACTGGCATTTCCAAAACACTGTTGTCTTCCACTGTAACTAGGCTTCACCAATAGCCTCTCATAGACTGTCATCATGGTGCCAAGCCTCAATTCCTTTGCATGACACCTTCAGTCCTGGGCCATCAATTGCAAACTGAGGCTGCACCTTCACTTATGGCCTTCCATGGCCTCTCACTGTGCCGAGCCTCAGCTGCTCTTCATGACCCCTTCATGCCTTCAAAACCAGTACTACCTGGGTGACTCTTACACATTACCAAGTCCTGCTGCAGCACAAGGTACAACCTTGGCTATCTCTGGAACACAGCCTCTTTGTGCTCTCAGTAAATACTCCCAGAAGATGTCACCTCAGTGATGCTGGTTTCTTCTTAATCACCGCTAATTTCTTAGCTCCAGCTAACCAGCATCAATAGTCCTAGTAGTACAAAGTTTTCACTTTAGTAGTTCTGGTATCTTGTTAATCACAGCTGATACTTCAGCCCCAGCTAACCAGAACCACAGAATCTTCATATTCAAAACAACATGGCCCTGATAAGAGTCTTTAGTCTTCCCTCTGAAAGCTTCCTTCTCTGTGATAACTCCAGCCTGTGTCAAGTTGGCACACAAAGCCAGCCAGTAAAAGCAGCAAACTCAATTCACAAAGTTGTCTTCTGACCTCCACACTCATACCAAGGCACACGCATGCCCACCCTGACACACAGGATATCAAACAGGACTTTCAGAGCTTTCTGGAACTCAGCTGTTCATGATTGTATATCATCCCCATTTCCGGAATAAAGCTTTTCTTATCCTTTAATATTTAATAAATAAAACGTAAAAAGTCTTCAATAAACAGTGCAAATGTCAACTGATATTTTCTCCCTCAAGTCCAGATGTCAGTACCACCCCTGGACGTTGGAAAAATGCAGGGGTCGTTGTCCCTAGAGCATCTCCATTAAATTCACTAGCCTGATGGGCAGAGAGATGGCGGAGCCTGATGGGTGGATGCAGACAACACATCTGTGACCAAGGGGGAACTCAATAACAGCTGTCCAGCATCTGGAGGACTCACCCAGGCTAGAGACTTAGCATAGGGACATCAACTGGCAGCACTCAGGAGGGCTTTCATGGGGCCAAGTGGGCCGGTGCGGTGCCGTTGTTTGTAACTGTCCCTGTGGTGGTTTGAATGAGAATGACCTCCATGGGCTCATAGACTTGGCCGCTTGGTCCACAGCTAGTGCAACTACTTGGTAAGGATTAGGAGGTGTGACCTTGTTGGAGGAGGTGTGTCCAGGCCCAAGGTAGACTTGGAGGTTTCAAAAGCATTCAAAAGTCATTGCAGTTGGTGCTCTCTCTCTCTGCTTCATGTTTGTGGATCAAGATGTAAGCTCTCAGCCACTATGAAAACACACATCTGCTTGCCTGCTGTCATGTCCCGACCACAATGGTCGCGTACTCTAATCCTCTGGAACTGTGAGCCCAAATGAACACTTTACTTTATAAGCTGTCCTGGTCACGGTGTCCTAGCCCAGCAATAGGAAAGTTACTAAAACAGCCTCCAGAACTGTTAAATCTCAGGACATATGCAGAGTGAAGGTGCCCAGTACACCATCAACAGTCAATAGTGCTTGTCAGGTGAGCAAGTGTGGTAGTGTTCAACTTTTTTAGTTGTAGTGCGGTGGGGGCTTTGAGACAGGGTTTCCTGTAGGTAAGTGGGTGGGGAGCTGGCAGAATGACCATGAACTCCTGATCTTCCTCCCCGTCCCTCCTTTGCTGAGCTGTATCCTGGGTCTGAGCCTCATGGAGTTACCCTCATGGTTCTACTTGGGAGGGCTAAGCCCATAGTCACGTCCCTTCCCCCCCCAATTCCCCCCCCAAGGGCTAAGCCCGCAGTCAACACCCCTTCCCGCCCCTTTCCTCTGGGAGGGCTAAGCCCATAGTCACGCCCCTTTCCCCTGGGAGGGCTAAACCCATAGTCATTGCCCCTTCCCCCTGGGAGGGCTAAACCCGCAGTCAACACCCCTTCCCGCCCCTTTCCCCTGGGAGGGCTAAGGCCCATAGTCACCGCCTCCGGGAGGGCTAAGCCCATTGTCATTGCCCCTTCCCCCTGGGAAGGTTAAGCCCACAGTCAACACCCCTTCCCACCCCTTTCCTCTGGGAGGGGCTAAACCCACAGTTATCTCCCCTTTCCCCTGGGAGGGCTAAACCCATAGTCACACCCCCTTCTCCCTAGGCCCATAGTCATTGCCCTTCCTTGCAGATTTTCACAAGTGTCTTGATTTTCTGTGGCTGTCCTAAGGATTCACCAACTTGGTGGCTTAAAACACCAGATTCCCTCACAGGTCTGTGAGTCCATGTTTAAATCAAGGGGTCTGAAGGGCTGTGGCCCTGGTGAAGGCTCCAGGGGGGAGCCTCCTGCCTCGCTGGCTTTTAGCAGCGTTGAGGATTCCACAGTCATGTGGCTTTATTCTGAGCTCCCCACCTGCTTGTGTATTCTCCTTGTCAGTCTCTCATAAGGACACCTGTCATTAGATTTAGGGTTCACTTGGGAACCGGGTGTGTGTGTGTGTCTCACTTGCATATTCCAGATGAAGTCATCCTCCAGGTAGATTTTTTCTGGGGCCGTTGCTCAACCTACTTCAGGGTTTTTGATCTAAGCCGTGTATATTTCATAGGTGGGAGAAAAGTCTGTGGGTTCCTAACGACCCCACGTGGAGACCTGCTCTGGCCCATTCTGGTGCAAGTTCCGCGGTTTCGCTTGTGCATACACACTGGTGTCAGTGTGCAGCTTCCCTCTGAGTGGCTCACAGGGCTGTAGGCAGCTCCCCCAGAAGGCAGACAAGGCAGTCAAGTAGAGAGGAGGACGACAGAGTAATTGGGCTATATAGAGAGGTCTGGTTAAGTCCCACTTCCACCGGTAGAGGGGCTCCTCAGGTTAGGTCCTCATTCTGTACAGATTCATTGACAGGGAGATAACCCTCCAGCCCAGGCCATGCCACAATCTCACTAATCATCTTCAGGGTACTACTCTGCCTTCTTTTCTAGCTCCAGTCCAGCCTTCACTGGGTTGAAGGTAGACTCCAGTTGCAGCACCACTTGCCTCTGTCTCCCAGCTCACTCACCCTTGCTAACTGCCCAGCACTGCCCCTGCCTGCCTTTCTTCACCAGCTCTGGTTCAGCCACAAGAGCCTAAGCAGGTCTAGTCCCACGTTGTCCACTGGGGGGCTCTCCTGTTCCGTGGAACTTGCTGGTTCCCAGTGGGGGCAGGGCTGCAGCAGCTTTTCTGTGGGAGGCGGGCCGAGAGAGGCTGGTGAGCCTGTCCAACAGGTTTGGGTGTGGTGTGAGGAAGCCACAGGCCTGGGAGAGCTGGGTTATACACACATGGTTTGAAAGGGGTGTTTGTGTGTGTGTGTGTGTGTGTGTGTGTGTGTGTGTGTACGAGGAGACAGTAGTTAGTGATGGTGTCAGTTGTATAGAAATGTCCTGGTTCCTCTGACTCCCTCAGGCCTAGAGTCCCCATAGTTGTGTTGTAAGAACTCAGGTAAAATTGGGCCGGAGAGATGGCTCAGTAGTTAACAGCACTGACTGCTCTTCTGGAGGTCCTGAGTTCAAATCCCAGCAACCACATGGTGGCTCACAACCATCTGTAACAAGACTTGATTCCCTTGTCTGAAGACAGCTACAGTGTACTTACATATAATAAATAAAATAAATATTAAAAAAAAGAACTCAGGTAAAAGACTGGGCCTGGCCCTGCCCACCCGCACCCCTTCCCCAGGGCTCCACATTTTCACTCAAGGGAGGGCTTTGGGGTCTTATGTCACTTTGCCATGTGGACCATCACTTCTTATAAGTGAGATTAAAGCAACCATATTCCGAAAGGACCACCATGGGGATGTGCTGGGCATGCAGGGGTGTGGGGTGAGTTGGGTGTCAGGAGGTGTCAGGTGGAGAGTCATAGGCCATCCCTGAGAGCTGGTCAGAGAGCTGGGCTGGAGAACCTGTTTCTTAGAGGTGTAGGTGTGAAGAGTGCGCAGGTGTGCAGAGTGTGCAGGTGCGCAGAGTGAGCAGGTGTGCAGAGTGAGCAGGTGTGC